>NC_067483.1:18745449-19345449 GCF_947179515.1 Apodemus sylvaticus | reverse complement strand
GGGCACAGAGACAGTATCCAAATTAACAAATCAGAAATGAAAAGGGAAGCAGGGTGGTGATTGCACAAGCCTTTAATCCCAGCACTTGGGTGGCAGAAACAGGGAGATTTCTGAGTTCGAGACCAGCCTGGTCTCCAGAATACATTTCAGGACAGCCGCAGCTACACAGAGAAACCTTGCCTAAACAACAACAACAAAACAAACAAACAAAACAAACAAAAACAAAAAGAAAGAAATGAAAAGGGAGATGATATAAAATCAGAAACTGAGGAAATTAAAAAAACATCAGATCCTACTACAAACTCCTATACTCAACACAACTAGAAAACCTGGAGAAAATGGACAATTTCCTAGACATATAGCAAATACCAAAGTTAAATCAGAATCAGATAGACCATCTAAACTGTTCCATAAATAAATAGAAGTGGTCACTGACAGTCTCCCAACCAAGAAAAGCACAGGACAAGATTGTTGTTGTGCAGAATTCTATCAGACCTTCAAAGAAGACCTAACACCAATACTCTTCAAACTATTCCACAATATAGAAACAGAAGGAACACTACCCAACTTGTTCTGTGAAGCCAAAATTATGCTGATACCAAAACCACACAAAGATCCAACAAAGAAAGAATACTTCAGACCAATATCCTTTATGTATATCAATACAAAAATAGTCAATAAAATTCTTGCCATCTGAATCCAAGAACACAGCAAAACTATCATTTACCACAATCAAGTAGGCTTCATCATAGGGATGCAGGGATGGTTCAATATACTGAAATCCATCAATGCAATTCACTACATAACAAACTCAAAGAAAAAACCGCACGGTCATTTCAATAGATGCTGAAAAAGCATTTCACAAAATTCAGCATCCTTTCATGGTAAAAGTCTAGGAAAGAACAGGAATTCAAGGCCCATATCTTAACATAGTAAAAGCAATATACAGCAAACCAGTAGCCAACATCAAACTAAATGGAGAGAAACTTGAAACAATCCTGTAAAATCAGGGACAAAACAAGGCTGTCCTTTTCCCCATATTCATTCAATATAGTACTTGAAGTTCTAGCTAGAGCAATTGGACGACAAAAGGAGGTCAAAGGGATACAAATTAGAAAGGAAAAATTCAAATTATCACTATTTACAGATGACATCATAGTATATATACATTATCAAAAAAAAAAAAAAAAAAAAAAAAAAAAAAAAAAAAAAAACCTCCACCAGAAATCTACTACAGCTTCTGACTTCATCAATGTGGCCCAGATGTAAAATTGCCTCAAGCAAATCAGTAGCCTTCCTATACTCAAAGGATAAACAGGCTGAGAAAGAAATTTGGGAAATGGCAGCCTTCAGAATAGCCACAAACAAAACAAACTATCTTGGTGTGACTCTCACCAAACAAGTAAAAGATCCGTATGACAAGAACTTCAAGTCTCTGAAGAAAGAAATCGAAGAAGACATCAGAAAATGGAAAATCTCCCATGCTCATGGATTATCAGGATTAATATAGGAAAAATGGTCATCTTGCCAAAAGCAATATATGGATTCAATGCAATCCCCATCAAAATCCCAACTCAATTCTAAATAGAGTTAGAGAGCCCAATTCTCAAATTCAACTGGAATAACAAGAAACACAGGATAGCTAAAACTATACTCAACAGTAAAAGAATGTCTGGGGGAATCAGTATCCCAGACCTCAAGCAGTACTAAAGATCAATAGTGATAAAAAAAAAACTGCATGGTATTGGTACAGTGACAGGCAGGTAGATCGATGGAATAGAATTGAAGACCCAGAAATGAACCCACACACCTATGATCACTTGATCTTTGACCAAGGAGCTAAAACCATCCAGTGGAAAAAAGATACCTTTTCAACAAATGGTGCTGCTTCAACTGGTGGCTGGCATGTAGAAGAATGCAGATTGATCCTTTCTTATCTCCTTGTACTAAGCTTAAATCCAAGTGAATCAAGGACCTCCACATAAAACCAGACACACTGAAACTAATAGAAAAGAAACTGGGGAAGAGCCTTGAGCACATGAGCGCAGGGGAAATTTTCCTGAACAGAACACCAATAGCTTATGCTCTAAGGTCAAGATTTGACAAATAGGATCTCATAAAATTACAGTTTCTGTAAGGCAAAGGACACTATCAATAGGACAAAATGGCAACCAACAAATGGAAAAAGATCTTTACCAAGCCTACATCCAACAGAGGACTAATATCCAATATATACAAAGAATTCAAGGAGTTAGACTCCAGAAAGTCAAATATCCCTATTAAAAAATGGGGTACAGTGCTAAACAAAGAATTTTCACCTGAGGAATATCAAATGGCTGAGAAACACCTAAAGAAATATTCAACGTTCTTAGTTATCTGGGAAATGCAAATCAAAACCACCCTGATATTTCACCTCATGCCAGTCAGAATGACTAAAATGAAAACTCAGAAGACAGCAGGTGCTGCCAAGGATGTGGAAAAAGAGGAATACTCTTTCATTGCTGGTAATTGCAAGCTGGTACAACCACTCTGGAAATCAGTCTGTTGGTTCTTCAGAAAAGTGGGCTTGATATTACTGGAGGTTCCTGTTCTACCACTCCTGCTCATGTACCCAGATGATTCCAGCATATAATAAGGACACATGCTCCACTATTGTCATTGCATCCTTATTTATGATAGCCAGAAGCTGGAAAGAACACATATGTCCCTCAACGGAGGAATGGATACAGAAAATGCTGTGTATTTACACTATGGGATACTACTCAGCTATTTAAAACTATGAATTCATGAAATTCTTAGGCAAATGGGTGGAACTGGGAAATATCATGCTAATTGAGGTAACCCAATCACAAAAGAACATACATGGTATGCACTCATTGATTAGTAGATATTAGGCCAGAAGCTCAGAATACCCAAGACACAATTCACATAGCAAATGATTCCCAAGAAGAAGGAAAAAGTGACCCCTGGTTCTAGAAAGACTTGATGCAGCAGCGTAGGGGGATACCAGGACAGGGAAGTAGGAGAGGGTTGATTGGGGAATGGTGAGGGGGGTGTGCAAAGAGGTTTTATGGGACTTCAGGAAGGAAGGAACCAGGAAAGGGCAAATCATTTGAAATGTAAATAAAGAATATACCTACTTAAAAAAAGAAATGAAAAGAAAGGTGAGACAAAACAAGAGAAATTATTTAAGTTCAAAAAATCATCAGATCCTAATACAAAAGGCCACACTAAACAAAACTGGAATATCTGGATAAAATGGTCAAATTTTCTAGACAGAAATCAGACACCAAAGTTAAGGTGGGATCAGACAAACCATCTAAACAATCCGATAACCCATAAAGAAATAGAAGCAGTAATTAAATGTCTCCCAATCAAAAAACGCTCAGGACTAGACTGTTTTAGTGCAGAATTCTATTGGACCTTCAAAGAAGACCAATACTTTTCAAACTATTCCACACAGTAAAAATGGAGGGAACACTATGCAATTTGTTTTATGACACCACAATGAAACTTATAACTAAACCACACAAAACCCAACAAAGAAAGAGAACTTCAGACCAATTTCCCTTATGAATATCAGTGGAAAATACCCAATAAATTTCTTGCAAATAAAATCCAAGGACACATCAAAATGATCATTTACCACAATTTAATAGACTTCATCCAGGGATGATACAATATAAGGAAATCCATCAATTTAATCCACTATATAAACAAAGTCAAAGAAAAAACTACATGATCATCTATGCTGAAAAAGCATTTGATAAAATTCAACAACCCTTCACGAAATGCCCAATAAAGGGGAGTGAGAATCTGTAGAAACTATATCCAAAGGTTCGTCAAGGACCCCATTGGGAGACACCCGTTGATATCCAAATTTTTAACCCAAAATTGCTCCTGTCTAAAGGAAATGTAGAGACAAAGTGTTGAGCAGACTGAAGGAAAATCCATCCAGAGACTGCCACACCTGGGGATCCATCCCATATACAAGATACCAAACCCAGGTACTATTGCTGATGCCAAGAAGTGATTACTGACAGGAGGCAGATATACCTGCCTTCTAAGAGGCTCTGACACAGCCTAACAAATACAGATGTGAACGCTTACAGCAAACCATCAGACTGAGCATGGCTCCCCAATAGAGGAGTTAGGAAAAGGACTGAAGGAGCTGAAGGGGTTGCAATTCTGTAGGAAGAACAATAATATCAACCAACCAGAACCCTCAGAGCCCCTAGGGACTAAACCTCAAACCAAAGACTACCCATGAAGGAACCCATGACTCCAGCTGCATTTGTACCAGAGGATGGCCTTATCTGGCACCACTGAGAGGAAAGGTCCTTGTTCCTGTGAGAGCTTGATGCTCTAGTCTAGAGGAAAGCCTGGGTGGTGAGGTGGGAGTGGGTAGGGGGTTGTGGGAGCACCTTAATAGAAACAGGTGGAGTAGGGGTGGGATAGAGTGTTTTCCTGAGGGGATAATGGGAAACCAGGAAAGGGGATAGCATTCAAAATGATGCCACTGATCTAAAAGTTTACAATTCCAATCCTCTATTTATGTCTTTCACTTAAGAAGATTTGCTATTGGATAGTACCTACAAACATTACTAGTTTGTTTTCATTTTTGTTTGTTTTTTGTTTCATATGTCTTCCAATGAAACACTGATAATTAGGAAAATACATTATCAAATAATTTAAGTAAAAAATTCTGACCACACAAGGGTCAGAAATAGTTTTAGTAATTATATTTTCTGAACTAACATCTATAAGGCAAACGTAAAGAAATAGATTGTTGGTCTTTAGCAAAATTTTAACATCTTTTCTGACATTATTATTGTAGTATTATAGCTTTCCTTGTCATCTCAAAATATGTCATGAAGGGAAGTAAAACAGGAAATACTTACAAGGTAAATTCACCCTTTAATCCTAGAAGAAATCAGTTAATCACTGTCCTGTCTAAACTGCTTAGTTAGATACTAAGCAGGATAGCTTATTATAAGACATTTAGGATGGTTATATTTATACAACTCTTTGTGAGTCATACTAAACTGTGACATATAATATTTTTTTCAAATATCAACTGCAAATATTTTAATTAAAATGTGAAGCAATAGTATTGTATCTTTACACAAAAGCCAATTAATTAAAACTAGATTAATTGGCTAATTGCTATATATAAAATTAATGTGTTCCCTATTTGACAAAATAATATCACTGAAATATAATGGATAATGTTTCAAAAATAATTTTTATACTAGATTATGTAAGACATTAATTTGATTATTCCACTGGCAACATTTTGGTATACTAAAAACCATGAAGAGAAAATAGAATTTATCTATACTACCATGCCACATATTAATGGTTATTAAATTTTACCCCCATTTCCAAACATGATACACACACACAGACACACACACACACATGAGACACATATATACACATATACTCATGCACTTTTTAATTACTGTTGTTTATTGAATAGCTGTCATTGAACTATTTCAGATATTCAACTGGCTCTCCAATAAAACCAGAAAACCTCACTTCAAAGGAAAAGTGCTAATTTAGGTATTTGAGCTTATAGTTTCGGAGATAATAACTTATGTTTCTTGAGTCCATTAATTCTGGGCCCCTGGTAAAGGATAACAACCTTAAAGTAGGAGCATGTGGCCAGGTTTCCTTATACTGTGGAGGACAGGAAGCAGAAAGAAAGGTTTCAGTGTCCAGACATAACCTGCCAATAACTTTGTGATATTCTCCCTCTAGCTATGTCTAATTACATGAAGTTTCCACCATCTTTCAAACTATGATCTTAAGCTGGGACCAAGTGAGACTATGTGGGTCTTCTCATGTGTAGCTATCACACTATATATTACTGAGAATAGAGGCATCACTTAAATATGTATATTAATATAACATTTAAGGCTATATGTCATAAATATATTTGTACATTTTTATTGGCCGATATCAATGCTTCCCTGAAAATAAGTATCTTTTAAAAAAAATGTTCAGTGTTTTGTTCCTTAAATGCAGTACAATTTAATTTAGTAATCTTTGGGGATACTTTAAAATATTGTTTTGCTTAGAGACAAACATCATGTTCATTGCAAATAATTTTAATAGATTCACAAAATTGCTCCCTGAAGTATCTCAAATATAGAGGATTTTTATGTTGTTATTGAAGATTCTTCAAATAATCATGAATAATTAAAATAAATCAAACTGCCTTATTTTGAATATTTGTTGAGGGAATTTGCAGAATTTTTTTTTAATAAATCACTTATGTTTCATTTGTTTTATGGTAGAAAACAAATACACTTACATTTTGACTTCAAGAAAGTTTGATTGTCTAAAGGGTGAAATATGGAAACCTGTGAAGTTTATTCTAATGTTTGTAATCTCTTTACACCATTATCTAGATACTGAATAATACTAAGAAGTCCTTAATTTCTACCAGAAAAAAAACAATGATATATGGGGGAGTTTTAAACCTACCAATAATTCTCAATCAATTTCTTCAGTTTTATACATTAAAAAAAAAATCAGTGAATCTTGAGCATGTACAGTATCTAGAAATGATTCCTTTATTCACAATGATGTCTTACTTGATATAAGAGAAAGCCTGAAAAGAATTACTCTCTTTATTAAGAAATAGCACACAGGCAATGCTTGGAAGAGTAGAGAGGATTTGCTAATGTTCTGTGGGGTAGAAATTGTTTTCCATTTAAAAAATAATCTTTCTCAGGATTCCCTGTTCTTCTTTCTACTGAATAAAACAGCTTGAATTTGTGATGAGCACACATTAGAGCACATTCCTCTTGTGTTGACAGTGAGATTCATCAGAACACTTGCCGTTAACACAAATGGGAAGAAGACATCTCAATTGCTTCATGTGAAGGTTAAAATGTTCCTCTTCACTTGAACCCAATATATTATTGATAATTACATTATATGTCAATAATAATTACTCTTATTCTGTTTAACACTGGTATTTAGAAGCAAGCATCTTATTGCACTAAAAGGGTTATAAAAAAATCAGCATGAACAACATGGGATGCTTACTTTCAGAGCATTGTGGATTTAACCTAATGGCAGGAAGATTTATTAATATATGTGTGTAACTATAGCTTTAATCTACTTCCAGACAGTACATTAAAAATGGAACAAAATATTTATTACTTCTACATAGAATTGCATGTTTACTAGTCTTATATTTTTTACACACACACATTTCTTCTAATATTCATCAACATAATTTAAGAAATAAATGAAGAATAGTTTTAACTGGAATATATTCTCAGGTTGAATTTTAAAATGAGACCAACCAAAAGTTTTCCTTGTGGTATATGTTTTTGGGTAAGTCATTCAACTACTCAATAACAAAAGTAAATATTTACTTCAGATAAAATTTTTCTATATTTGAGAAACAATGGAAATAAGTTTTCTGAATAAAAATTAAAAGTGATTTGCTGTGTATATGTTTTGATTTCACATTCCAGCCATGAATCATTTTAAGAAGTATAATAGAAGTGTGAGTGTCCCTAACTTCATTTCAACTGTATATTTACTTCTTGACATATTACAAGGATATTCAAATAATTTAGGAAAACACTGCTAATTATTAAACTATTAAAATTATATATAATATAATTATACTTAGATTTCTCCCCTTTTATACTAATTAAGTAAGATTTTAGATAAGATTCATCAGGGAAAATTTTACATATAAAAACAATAGCAAATTAGTTTATGAAAAATACTCTAATAAGATTTTCAGTTAAAATCTTTGTTCATAGTCCATTTTGACTTAATTGTCATTTAAATTTGTTTTCTAACATATAGTGTTATATTTTAAGGAAGAAATAGGTGAGGGAAGAATCAGTAGTGAGAGGCAGGTAATGACTATGATTATAGTGAGTAATTTACATAACTTTAAAAGTTATTATGTAGCATTGTACAATGAATACACACCAAAAATAAACACCGTGTTTCCAAGAAAATTAGTTATAGGGCATTCTTAAGAGAATGTTTTACTGAGAGAAAATGAGCTATTTATCTGTCTGATTATGTGATATTTCTCTTATGATAATTTCTTTTTCTTAATTTTTTTATTTGATATATTTTTATTTACATTTCAAATGATTTCCCCTTTTCTAGAACTTATGATAATTTCTAACTCCATCATTTTTCTACAACATCATAATTTTATTTTTCTTTTCATTCATTTTATAATGGGCATATATCCAGGGTCCATCACTTGGCTCTTATGAGGACTAAGCAACAAACAAGACCAAAGTCTAAGAATAAACAGGACACTGTGGAGAATGATACAGTGGCCTTCAGATATGTACCTAGGCATGGTGAGTCTGACTCATAAGACAGTTCCATATTTATTTTGTTGAAGAACTCTTCATAATAGCTGAAACAGTTTAGATTTGACCAACAATAGTTTCCCTTTTGACTTCAACATTACAAGTATTTTTTCTTGATGTTAGTCATTTTACATTGAGTGAAACTGAATCACACAATTCTTTTGATTTTGATTTACACACCGGCAGGATTTTGTTTACTTTTTAAGATGTTTACGGACCATTTGTATTTCTTCTTATAAGGAATTTTTGTTCATTTCAGTGGCCTATTTCTTAATGAGAACAAATGGTAGTCCCACTTTACCCACTGTGTGAATTAGAACCAACAATGTGTTTTCTCCTACCCGGTAGCCTGCCTCTTCATTCTAATGCTCTCTATTCTCTCCCTCTCCCTTTTTCTCTCTATCTCTCTGTCTCTCTCACATACATGTTAATGTGTGTAGGTATGGGGGTATGTGTAGTTCATGAAACTAGAAATCATTAGAGGGTAAAATGTGTCATAAAATATTTAGAAAAGTAAATACTTTAAAAGTAATACCTGTGACATGAAAGATGAAGAAGGCTAATGTAGGGGAAACGGAACCAGCATAAGGTGATGTAGTTTGAAAGTGAGTTGGGAGAAAGACCAACATAAACTCCAGTCAAAGCCCATAATTAAACCCATTACTATGTGTTTTGTGTACATGCATGGTATGCACATGTGCATGCACGTGTATGTCTGTGTGTGTGCATATGTATGTATGTATGTATGTATGTATGTATGTATATATGTATGTATAAGTAATTGGCATATATAAATGAAATGACATCTTATGATTGTCTCCATTATTTTCATGCCATCCTTACCATAAATACTGAGAATTAGATTCAACCACTTTCTTTCTCATATGAGGTTTTGCTTTTAGCATCAACATTGTACCAGTTGTTTATTACTGTTTCTGTAAATATCAACCTTTCCTGAAACTGACTTAAACAATCCTCAATTTACCATCTGCTGCTTCGTTTAGAACTTGTAACTTTTCAGAAGGTACCAGAGCTCCAAGTATTCTTTTTTGGTTTTGTTTTTCTTTTTCTTTTTTTAGGAAATGCGCCCCAGTTAATTGCTTCTGAGTGGACATGCTAACCTCTAGCTCTCCAATCTGCCAACTCCCTGAAAATATGTATCAGAAATTTGTATTTTTCTTCTTAACTCACCCAAGGAGATAATAAATTTTAACGTTTGGCATTAGAATATATTTTCCTCTGAAAGATAGCACTTTATTGTTTTCAAATGAATTAGTCATGGTATATCATTTTACACAACTAATATAGGCTTGAAAAGTCCCCATTTAGAAAGTCTTGTGTCTGAGTCTGAGGTTGTAGAACATGTGGATGCAGGTACAAAAACAATGTAATATGTTGTACATAAGGAAAAATATGTCATGGATATGTGATTTTGTGTATTTTTATGGAAATAGGATTATAAACTTTTTCTCTTCTCTTTACTCACTCCATTGCCTTCTCAGCTAAGCTTCTTCAAACCAATCCTGTGATCCTCCCTCCATTCTAATGTTGATAGCCAGTTTGTCTTCATCAGTGTTACACAGGTATATAGCCTATATAGTTTCTGATGACTAGAATACACTTAGAAAATTCAAAAGAATTTCATGAATTCATTGTTTCTAATGGCTGAATAGTACTCCATTGTGTAGATATACCACATTTTTTGCATCCACTCTTCTGTTGAGGGATACCTGGGTTGTTTCCAGCATCTGGCAATTATAAATAGGGCTGCTGTGAACATAGTAGAGCATGTATCCTTATTACATGATGGGGAATCCTCTGGGTATATACCCAGGAGTGGTATAGCAGGATCTTCTGGAAGTGAGGTGCCCAGTTTTCGGAGGAACCGCCAAACTGATTTCCAGAGTGGTTGTACCAATTTGCAACCCCACCAGCAGTGGAGGAGTGTTCTTCTTTCTCCACACCCTCTCCAACACCTGCTGTCTCCCGAATTTTTAATCTTAGCCATTCTGACTGGTGTAAGGTGAAATCTCAGGGTTGTTTTGATTTGCATTTCCCTAATGACTAATGAAGTTGAGCATTTTTTAAGATGCTTCTCCACCATCCGAAGTTCTTCAGGTGAGAATTCTTTGTTTAACTCTGTACCCCATTTTTTGATAGGGTTGCAAATGGATGGAGCTAGAGAACATCATACTAAGTGAGGTAACCCAGACTCAAAAGGTGAATCATGACATGCACTCACTAATAAGTGGATATTAACCTGGAAACCTGGAATACCCAAAACATAATCCACACATCAAATGAGGTACAAGAAGAAAGGAAGAGTGGCCCCTTGTTCTGGAAAGACTCAGTGAAGCAATATTCAGCAAAACCAGAACGGGGAAGTGGGAAGGGTTGGGTGGGAGGACAGGGGGAGAGAAGGGGGCTTACAGGACTTTCGGGGAGTGGGGGGGGGGCTAGGAAAGGGGAAATCATTTGAAATGTAAATAAAAAATATATCGAATAAAAAAAAAGAAAAAATATTAAAAAAAGAAAATTCAAAAAGACTTTACTTTGAATTTAAGATTGTTAATGTTGAAAGTTTTTAGATAGAAATTGAATCTAATCTTAAATTGAATGTAGTTACAAATTATAGGTAATATCAATTTGAAGATCTTTTGAATTTTGCAATGTTAAGGAAAATAATAATTTTGGTTACTAATAACAAAATTTCCTTATATCTCCGTCCAACAATTGTGAAATCCCATAATCTTACAGAATAATCTGTAATCTTTGGTAGAGTCCATTTTGTATGAATATCCCTACTTATACTACTAAATGCAAATAGTAATCAATGCAGGGACCTTGGAGAGTTGGTATTAGACATAAAATTATATAAAAATTCATAATCAAATTACTAAGCCCTTCTTTGTTGCTTGAGGTCAAATTAGATACACTTATCACTACACTGCCCATTTACACAGAAACATGAAGCTCGGATAAGTCTTTGGTTCAGGATTTTTCAACCAGATGTTCACACTAGGAAGGTAAAATTTTGCCTTTGCTCTTTACTGCTAAATATACAACATCCACTACAGAAATTTACTATAGACATCAAATCACTTTTCAGGAAATGAAAGCCAAAAGGAAGAATGCTGTTTCCTAAAAATAAAGCTACTAAGAGTGATAGAGTATAACATGGGCTTGAGGTGGTGTAATTGTGAACAATTTAATTCAGAGGTGAAGGGAAAAAATTCAAACGATGAGAAAAACTGAAATGTTAAACATGAATTATGCATACTGCTGACATCACAGCTCTGCCCAAAATTGTTCCTGGCTGACAAAAAAAAGGTTTTCTGTTTTTTTTAATTTACTAATTTCGTTTATTTATGATTTTACTAGCATATCAACTACCTATGAATTGAAAATCCAGATATGCAACAGAAATTAAATTTAGAAAAATTCGATGTTTTTCAGTCATGTAAACTATAGTTTACATACATCTATATTTTATAAATTTATTGCTATGATGTTTATAATGTGTTGGGAATATTTGCCTCAGTGTTTGTGCTTGCCCTAAGTCCTATAGATGGAAAAAATGGCCTCTTTACTTTCTCTACATCATATAACCCAGGTAAGATGTATTTGAAGGCAACAATTCTTAGGATCATAGAGTCCGTCTACCTACGTTAGCATTAAGAGGTGGATTTTCTTATTTTGAATACTTTTCCCCACTCCCTCTATGATTTCCCTTGAGTTTTTATTAATGTAATAATAATAATGGAAGCTAGGTCGTGCACATGTTAGGCAAGCCTCTGTATAACCGTACAATTTTTTCTTTCTTTGCTATTTTTCTTTTTTTTTATTCGATATATTTTTTATTTACATTTCAAATGATTTACCCTTTTCTGGCCCCCCACTCCCCGAAAGTCCCATCAGCCCTCTTTTCTCCCCCTGTTTTCCCACCCAACCCTCACCACTTCCCTGTTCTGGTTTTACCCTATACTGCTTCACTGAGTCTTTCCACAAAAAGGGCCACTCCTCCTTTCTTCTTGTACCTCATTTGATGTATGGATTATGTTTTTGGTATTCCAGTTTTCTAGGTTAATGTCCACTGATTAGTGAGTGCATACCATGATTCATCTTTTGAGTCTGGGTTACCTCACTTAGTATGATGTTCTCCAGCTCCATCCATTTGCCTAAGAATTTCATGAATTCATTGTTTCTAATGGTTGACTAGTACTCCATTGTGTAGATATACCACTTTTTTTTTTTTTTTTGCATCCACACTTCTGTTGAGGGATACCTGGGTTTTTTCCAGCTTCTGGCAATTATAAATAGGGCTGCTATGAACATAGTGCAACATGTATCCTTATTACATGCTGGGGAATCTTTTGGGTATATGCCCAGGAGTGGTGTGGCAAGATCTTCTGGAAGTGAGGTGCCCAGTTTGCTGAGGAACCGCCAGACTGATTTCCAGAGTGGTTGTACCAATTTTCAACCCCACCAGCAGTGGAGGAGTGTTCCTCTTTTTCCACATCCTCGCCAACACCTGCTGTCTCCTGAATTTTTGTTCTTAGCCATTCTGACTAGTGTAAGGTGAAATCTCAGGGTTGTTTTGATTTGCATTTTCCTAATGACTAATGAAGTTGAGCATTTTTTAAGATGCTTCTTTGCCATCCGAAGTTCTTCAAGTGAAGATTCTTTGTTTAACTCTGTACTCAATTTTTTAATAGGGTTGTTTGTTTTTCTGGCGTCTAACTTCTTGAGTTCTTTATATATATTGGATATTAGCCCTCTATCTGATGTAGGGTTGGTGAAGATCTTTTGCCAATTTGTCCTTTTGTCCTTTTGATGGTGTCCTTTGCCTTACAGAAACTTTGTAATTTTATGAGGGCCCATTTGTCAATTCTTGATCTTAGAGGATACGCTATTGGTGATCTGTTCAGAAACTTTCCCCCTGTACTGATGTCCTCAAGGGTCTTCCCCAGTTTCTTTTCTATTAGCTTCAGAGTGTGTGGCTTTATGTGGAGGTCCTTGATCCATTTGGAGTTGAGCTTAGTACAAGGAGACAAGGATGGATCAATTCCCATTCTTCTGCATGCTGATCTCCAGTTGAACCAGCACCATTTGTTGAAAAGGCTCTTTTTTCCATTGGATGTTTTCATCCTCTTTGTCAAGGATCAAGTGGCCTCCTGTTCCATTGATCCATCTGCCTGTCACTGTACCAATACCATGCAGGTTTTAACACTATTGCTCTGTAGTATTGCTTGAGGTCAGGGATACTGATACCCCCAAAATTTCTTTTATTGTTGAGAATAGTTTTAGCTATCCTGGGTTTTTTTGTTTTTTTTAATTCCAGATGAATTTGAGGATTGCTCTTTCTAACTCTGTGAAGAATTGAGTTGGGATTTGAATGGGTATTGTGTTGAATCTTTATATTGCTTTTGGCAAAATGGCCATTTTAACTATATTAATCCTGCCGATCCAGGAGCATGGGAGATTTTTCAATTTTTGATGTCTTCTTCCATTTCCTTCTTCATAGACTTGAAGATCTTTCACATATTTGATAAAAGTCACCCAAGGTATTTTATACTGTTTGTGGCTTTTGTAAAGGGTGTCATTTCCCTCATTTCTTTCTCAGCCTGCTTATCCTTTGAGTATAGCCCTGAGTACCTCCAAAAAAGAAAATGGAGAGAGCATGCACTAGCAGCTTAACGACTCACCTGAAAGCCCTGGAACAAAAAGAAGCCAATTCCCCCAGGAGGAGTAGAAGTTAGGAAATCATCAATCTCAGGGCTGAAATCAATCAAGTGGAAACAAAGAGAACCACACAAAGAGTCAACGAATCCAGAAGCTGGTTCTTTGAGAAAATCAACAAGATAGATAAACTCTTAGCAAAATTGACCAAAGGGCACAGAGAAAGTATCCAAATTAACAAAATTAGAAATGAAAAGGGGGATATAACAACAGAAACTGTGGAAATCCAAAAAATCATCAGATCCTACTACAAAAGCCTATACTCAACACAATTGGAGAATCTGGAGAAAATGGACAATTTCATTGACAGATACCAAATACCAAAATTAAATCAGGACCAACTAGATCATCTAAACAGTCCCATAACACCTAAAGAAATAGAAGGGGTCATAGAAAGTCTTCCAACCAAAAAAAGCACAGGACCAGATGTTTTCAGTGCAGAATTCTATCAGAACTTCAAAGAAGACTTAACATCAATACTCTTCAAACTATTTCACAAAATAGAAACAGAAGGAACAGTAGCCAATTCCTTCTAAGAAGCCATAATTACGCTGATACCAAAACCACACAAAGATCCAACAAAGAAAGAGAACTTCAGACCAATTTCCCTTATGAACATCGGTGCAAAAATATTCAATAAATTTCTTGCCAACCGAATCCAAGAACACATCAAAATAATCATTCACCATGGTCAAGTAGGCTTTATCCCAGGGATGCCGGGTTGGTTCAATATACAGAAATCCAACAATGCAATCCACTACATGAAAAAACTCAAAGAAAAAAAACCACATGGTCATTTCATTGGATGCTGAAAAAGCATTTGACAAAATTCAGCATCCTTTCAGGCTTAAAGTCTTGGAAAGGACAGGAATTCAAGGCCTACCTAAACATAGTAAAAACAACATATAGCAAACCGGTAGCCAGCATCAAAGTAAATAGAGAGAAACTTGAAGCAACCCCACTAAAATCAGGGACTAGATAGGGCTGCCCCCTTTCTCCTTATCTTTTCAATATTGTACTTAAGGTACTAGCTGGGGCAATTAGACAACATAAGGAGGTCAAAGGGATAGAAATTGGAAAGGAAGAAGTCAAACTATCATTATTTGCACATGATATGATAGTCTACCTAAGTGACCCAAAAAATTCCACTAGAGAACTCCTACAGCTGATAAAAAACTTCAGCAAAGTGGCAGGTTATAAAATCAACTCAAGCAAATCAGCAGCCTTCCTATACTCAAAAAAAGTTCAAAAAAATAAAAACTAAATAATTAAGGTTTGATATCTTAGGGTTTCTATTTCTGTGAGCAGATACCATGGTCATCACAACTCTTTTAAATAAAAACATTTAATTGGGTCTATTGGTTGGTTTCTCCCACAAGATTTTTTGTTGCTATTGATTATTCTTTTCTCAAATAAAACACCCTATCCTCAGTTTCCCCTCATCTTCTCTTCCCTGTCACTCTTCCACACTTTTGCCCCCATACACTCCTCTGGTTCTCTTCAGAAAAAGGAGAGGCTTCCAACATATATCAACCAAGCATGGAATATCAAGTTTCAACGGGACTAGGCAAATCAGAATAGGAATAAGGGTACCAAAAGCATGCAAAAGAGTGAGATGTGGCCTCTTTTCTGACTAGTAGAAGTACCACAAAAATGACCAAGATACACTACTGTAACATAAATGTAGAAGTCTTAGGTCAGACCCATAGACTCTTTTTTTTTAATTGTTATTTTTTTTTATTCGATATAATTTATTTACATTTCAAATGATTTCCCCTTTTCTAGCCCCCCCCCACACTCCCCAAAAGTCCCGTAAGCCCCCTTCTCTTCCCCTGTCCTCCCTCCCACCCCTTCCCAGTTCCCCGTTCTGGTTTTGCCTAATACTGTTTCACTGAGTCTTTCCAGAAACAGAGACCACTCCTGCTTTCTTCTTGTATCTCATTTGATGTGTGGATTATGTTTTGGGTATTCCAGTTTTCTAGGTTAATAACCACTTATTAGTGAGTGCATACCATGATTCACCTTTTGAGTCTGGATTACCTCACTTAGTATGATGTTCTCTAGCTCCATCCATTTGCCTAAGAATTTCATGAATTCATTGTTTCTAATGGCTGAATAGTACTCCATTGTGTAGATATACCACATTTTTTGCATCCACTCTTCTGTTGAGGGATACCTGGTTCTTTCCAGCATCTGGCAATTATAAATAGGGGTGCTATGAACATAGTAGAGCATGTATCCTTATTACATGGTGGGGAATCCTCTGGGTATATGCCCAGGAGTGGTATAGCAGGATCTTCTGGAAGTGAGGTGCCCAGTTTTCGGAGGAACCGCCAGACTGATTTCCAGAGTGGTTGTACCAATTTGCAACCCCACCAGCAGTGGAGGAGTGTTCCTCTTTCTCTGCACCCTCTCCAACACCTGCTGTCTCCTGAATTTTTAATCTTAGCCATTCTGACTGGTGTAAGATGGAACTCAATTCTTCACAGAGTTAGAAAGAGCAATTATCAAATTCATCTGGAACAACAAAAAACCCAGGATAGCTAAAACTATTCTCAGCAACAAAAGAAAATCTGGGGGAATCAGTATCCCTGACCTCAAGCAATACTACAGAGCAATAGTGTTAAAAACTGCATGGTATTGGTACAGTGACAGGCAGGAGGATCAATGGAACAGGATTGAAGATCCAGAAATGAACCCACACACCTATGGCCACTTGATCCTCGACAAAGAGGCTGAAAACATCCAATGGAAAAAAGATAGCCTTTTCAACAAATGGTGCTGGTTCAACTGGAGGTCAGCATGCAGAAGAATGCGAATTGATCCATCCTTGTCTCCTTGTACTAAGCTCAAATCCAAATGGATCAAGGACCTCCACATAAAGCCAGACACTCTGAAGCTAATAGAAAAGAAACTGGGGAAGACCCTTGAGGACATCGGTACAGGGAGAAAATTTCTGAACAGAACACCAATAGCGTATGCTCTAAGAGCAAGAATTGACAAATGGGACCTCATAAGGTTACAGAGTTTCTGTAAGGCAAAGGACACCATCAAGAGGACAGATCGGCAACCAACAAATTGGGAAAAGATCTTCACCAATCCTACATCAGATAGAGGGCTAATATCCAATATATATAAAGAACTCAAGAATTTAGACTCCAGAAAACCGAACAACCCTATTAAAAAATGGGGTACAGAGTTAAACAAAGAATTCTCACCTGAAGAACTTCGGATGGTGGAGAAGCATCTTAAAAAATGCTCAGCTTCATTAGTCATTAGGGAAATGCAAATCAAAACAACCCTAAGATTTCACCTTACACCAGTCAGAATGGCTAAGACCCATAGACTCTTACACGTTGTTGCTTCAGTCTTTGTGAATGCCTATGAGCCTTGGCTACTTGATTCTGTACATTTTCATATGGTGCCCTAAACTATTCAGTAAAATAAAAGAACTTACACAGGTATCCGCATCCCTGATTTTAATCTCTACTACAGATCTATAGTAATAAAGACTATATTGTATTGGCACAAAAAAAAAAAAAAAGACAGGTGGATCACTGGAATCAAGCAGAAGACCCAGATATAAATCTACACATTTATGGACTCCTGATATTTGACAAAGAAGCCAAAATTATACAATTAAAAAAAAAGAAATAATTTTCACCAAGTGGTGCAGATCTAAGTGGACATCTGCATGTAGAAGAGTATAAATAGATCAATATATATCACCCTGCACAATACTCAAGTCCAAGTGTATCAAAGACCTCAACAGAAATCCAGATACCCTGAACCTGACATAGGAGAAAGTAGGCCCTAGCCTTGAATGCATTGACAAAGGAGACAACTTCCTAAACAGAACATCAATGGGGCAGGCATTAAGATAGACAATTAGTAAATGGGACCACATAAAACTAAAAAGCAACTTGACTGTTTCTCAGAAAAGCTGGATTAGTTCACAATACTTCAAAGTCTAGGTATACTACTTCTGGACATATACTTAAAGATTCTCTGCCATCCAATAAGGATACTTGCTCATCTATATAATAGCTTTATCCAAACTAGACAGAAACTGTAAACAACCCAGATGCTCCTCAAATGAAGAATGCATAAAAAAATGTGGTTCATATACACAATGGAATACTACTCAGCAATTAAAAACAGGGACATCATGAAATATTCAGGCAAATTAATGGAACTAGAAAAGAAATAAAAACAAAACAATCAAAAACCATCCTGTTTGAGGTAATGCAGAACCAGAAAGACAAACATGATTGGTTCTTACCCAACTGTCATCAGAGACTATTGTCTTGTCTTTTACTATTGTAAAGCTACATACACGTCCCCAAGACCTGGCATCCACACTACCCACTGGGATACTGCCCCCAAGTTAATTCTGATTGGTGAATAAATATTGGCAACCAATAATTGGGCAGAAGAGAGATGGATAGAGTTGAGTTTTCATGGGCTTGAGTGAGAGGAGAAAGAGGAAGCCACCATGGAAGAAGAACATGCAGACAAGATAGAGATGCTATGGGCTATGAGTAAAGAAAATGCAGCCTTTTCATCTGGCCAATTGGAGTTAAGAGCAGCCAGATGAAGCACAGTAAATAGTAATAATTCTATGTTTTCAATAGGAAAAATGGGTTCAAACAATATGAAAGGTAGACAACTGCCCAGCTATTGTGTTCTTTAAGGCATATTAAAATATAACGACTGTGTGTGTGTGTTTCATTCAAGAACAGAATATGCTCTGGTATTTTTTAATAATTATTTACTACACAAGAAACTTCATCCAGCAACTAATTGAAATGGATGCAGAGACTCACACCCAAATATTAGGTGAGGCTCTGGAAATCCTGCATATGCAGGGGAGCAAGATTTTTAAGCACCAGAGGGATCTATCACAAGTTTTTTGCTATCATTGAACTAATGTATAATGCAAGCAGTACACCACTATAGATAACTATTTGTGTTTGGCTCAGTTTCTACATTTGTCTCTTGAGAGAATGAAAAGTACATTCTTTGGACACTGGAATGTAGGAATGAAGCCTCTATGTTCAATGAATTATATGGATAAAGTACACAAAAATGGGCCTAGTTGTCAATTTCTGAAGAACAACTTCTAGGCTTGGCAATAGATTAGATTGTTTCAAGATTCCTGCTGGGCCTCTTAAGTCAACAAATCAATTAAGAAATAAACCGTCTCAGGACTGAAAGCTTCATTTGTGAAAAGAGGAAAACATTTGGGACTCTGGCTCACCCATTATTTGATGATTTCATTTAGATATTCTTCATGTATGTACATGGTTTAGCAAGTTACCATTGTGTTAGCTTTCCATATTCTCCTCATATAGCCATTAACTATTATTATCTCTCCCTGTATACCTTCAACATTAAAAGGGAATATACATATTATCTACCGAGAAGTAACCAGTTTCCGGAGAGACAGTTCAGGGGTTATGAGCATTTGTTATTCTTTCAGAGGATCAAGTTTGGTTCCAAGAACCCAAGACAGGAATCACAGAACACCTTGTAACTCTAGCTCCAAGAGATCTAAAACCTTATTCTGCTCTCTGTAAACATATAAAATCATGTAATCATAAACATACAATTAAAAATAAATAAAATTTAAAAACAGGAGAAAAAGTTAAAAAGAAATATTTACAGTATCTGCCCCTACTTCTCTTTCCAGTTTTTTTTTTTTTTTTTAGGTGTTGAATTTTCTACTGGGTATGGATATTTTGCCTGCATGCCTCTCTATGTGCTATGCTCATATTTTTTGCTTGTAGAAGATAGAAATAACGCATTCGAGTTTCCTGAAATTTAAGGTATACATGAACATGGGCTGTGATGTTGATGTGCTAATAAAACCCAGAGCTCATGAAGAACAATAAATGTTATTACATATTCAGTTATCTCTCCAGCCTTTTTGTTGATTTTATTTTGGAAGCAATTTGTTCTCATTGTTTGGTAACAACATAGCCTAATATATATTGTGATAGTAGCCCTAATTGAGACAATTACTTAATATTATTGTAATATTATTCTATTCTGCTTCTCTAAAGAAAACTGGGCGCATTCATAATATGGTTTAATATGAAGGATAGAGAGAAGATATGCCACAAAGAAAATGCTAGATAGAATGCATTTATAGTCAAGTGAAAATGAATTCTAATAGGTGAATGTTACAACTCATTTCATAGACTACAATTTCAAAATTGCTATCATGAAATTCACAAAGCCTGATGTTGAGTTTTATTATATCTTATTTTCAGACACTTCACTTAATTAAATAACTATATTATTTAATTTACTCCTTTGATTTTCACTTTGAAATATTTTCAAACTCATGGAAGAATGGTAAGGAAACAGAAAAATGATTATACTTCATTTTGTCTCATCAACTAAAAATATTTTTGTTACATCTGCTTTCGCTGTCTTTTTTACAACCAGACTTTATTTCTGAGTAAATATACACACATATATACATGAGTAAATGCATATGAGTTATATATTTATATATATATATATATATATAAAATGGTTTAAGGTTGAAATGCAAGCAATGACATACTCCTTCAGTCCTAAATAATTTAGTATATATTTTCTACAAAGAAAAGAGACAGGCAGAGAGAGAGAGAGAGAGAGAGAGAGAGAGAGAAAGAGAGAGGCAAAGAGAGAGAAAAAATAAATGTCAAGAAAGAAAAATCTATAAATTAAATTAATGTGATTTATTATTAGCATGAAAATTCAAAAATCATTCCAATTAATTTTTCAATATACTGCTTGTCCAAGGCTGCTCCGGATAAAATTTTCTTTTAATCTACCTAAGTCTTATCACGTTCTCTCTGTGTCTTCATCCAGATTTTTGAGAAATTGAACCAGTGGTATTTAAATTTTCTTTCAGATTGTATTTGTCTATTATATCTCCTCATTATGAGTCAAGTTATGGGTGTTTCAGGGGAATAAGTGCAAGTGACTTTTTAATCATTCCTAGTGTGTCACAACAAGAAGGACATAACACTAATTTGTCCCATTTTTGATGTAAGCTTAACTAATTTTGTTAAGCTGGTATCCAAAAATTTTCTCATGCTTCCCAAGTGTTAAATAGCATTTGATGAAATGTGTGAAGTTGCACAGATATTCCCTCTCATATGAAATTTCATCAAATATTTCAGCCAAAAGTAATGATCTGTGTCTAAAGGTATTACCTCTGTGATGACTCTCTTATTAAATTATAACCTCTTTTGCTAATTTTCTGATTGGTTTGCATACTTTTTTATTTGTTTTTCTAATCTATCACCCTGCAGTTGTGAAATTGTAGTCTATAAAATTTATTGTAACATACTCATTTGCACGTGAGTTATGAGTACTTTCTAGTGTTCTTTGTGGCATATCTCCTCCTTCATATCAAACCATATTACTAAAGAGCCCTATTTTCCTTAGAGACACAAAATATAATAATACTGTAATAATAGTAGGTATTTGTCTCAGTTTTGGCTACTATAACAACATAAACTAGGTTAGGTCATTTACAAACAATAAGAATGAATTGCTTCCACAATAAAAATCAACTTGTCAAATGATTTACTGTGTAGTAGGATTTGTGTTACACATAGATTGTGCCTATGATGCCATCACACTATAGATGTCACTGAAGATCAAACTGGAACTGACCCAGACTCTCAAATTTATAAATTCAATGAGCCCAATCATAAATGTACATTATGTACATAAATATATATAAATATACATAGATAAATGTACTATCTACACAAACTATTCATTTATATTGGGGATTAAGTTTTACTGTGATTTGAGAGATACAAAGATTTAAGTCATTGTATTTTGTCAGCCCCAACTACTGACCTTCCCACACAGGAATATCAAAGGCCCCCAACATTTAACTTGCACTATTATTATCTCCAAACTCTAGAATCTAGAATACCATCAAAATATCTTGTGGTAGATGTGTTCTTTTCCCATTAACTGGAATTAGAAAAGAAAATAATTCAAAAATTCTCTCTCCTTTCTTACAAATGTGTATTTATCTTTTTATAACGCAGCACTCCGAGCCTTAAGCCAAACATTTTGTAACAGAGGAAGACCAGTATGTATTCACTCACATTACTAATGAGCCTGGCAAATACAGAAGATATGGCCTTAACTTCATTTTCCCAGGTATTATCTGAAATAATTTCTATTTAATCACATAGAGGTCTGAGACATGTCTTACCAACTTTCACTTCTGAAATAGTAGGTATGCTTATATCACATGAATTCTGGGAAAAAGAAGATGAAAACGTAAAGTGAATGCACTTTTCCAATGTAGAATCTATGCAGTCTCTTTGGCTGGGTGGCAGCAGCAGCAGTGGCTGCAGCAGCTCATCCACTGGAAGGGCCACCATCAGCGGAACCAAGGCCACAGGGTCCTGACAGGCCCTGCGCCTGCTACCACTGACCATCGCTGGCCAGCCGGGCTGCAGGCAGCAGAGTTACAATGCTTTTCACCACACTGAAGCCACATCAGAACTCTGCCTCCAGCCAGTCAGTTATGAAGAGACTCTCCACCATCTTGGCTCTAGGATGGAAGAGAGAACCGGCAGCCGGAGGAAAGCAGACTTAGCCCGAGGCCAACATCACAGGGGTCTAAGCCCAACAGGCATTGGCCTGCACCCAGGCCCTGAGCTGTTTGGGGGGCCATCAGTGTGCCAACACAGCCAGGAGGTTGTCAGCCCAGCAGACTGTCCCGGGACTTGCAGAGGGCGCATGCACAGCTATCTTGGGTACCTGACAGACCCAGTTAGCAGATATAGCCCAAGGCGAACATTGCTCGGGCCTAAGCCTGTCAGGCTTTTGCCTGGACTCAGGGCCTGAGCAGCTAGGCTAGCCTTGTATGTACCAACCCCGTTGGGGGATCGGCTGCCTGGCAGAGTGATCAGCAGTCAGTAAAGGTCCTCGCAGCATACACCATCAGCACTCCCTGAAGGAACAAACGGGCAACACCTGCTTCACAGAGAAAATATGGATCAAGGTACACTAGGGCTCCAAGGGCACCCAAGAGGAGGGCAGCACATCAGCAATCTGTGACAGGGGAAACCCAGCCATCCAGTGTTATGAAAATAGACTTACAGCCTCACAGGAGGCTCAAACACCAACCAGAGACCAGACCAACTAACACCAGAGATAACAAGATGGCAAAAGGCAAACGTAGGAATGCTACCAACAGAAACCTAGGCAATATGACAGCGTCTGAACCAAACTCTCCAACAACAGCAAGTCCTGGATACCCCAACACACCAGAAAAACAAGACTTGGGTTTAAAATCACTGGTCATGATGTTGCTAGAGGAACACAAAAAGGACATAAATGAATCTCTTAAAGAAAGAGAGGGGAACAGGAATAAGCTATAAACCGGTATAATGGAAACACAAAAATCACTTAAAGAAATTCAGGAGAATAAGTCTCAAGAGATAGAAGCCAATAAAGAACACACACACACACACACACACACACACACACACACACACATACAAACAAACAAACTTAAAGAAATGCAGGAGAACTTGAGTCAACAGCCAGAAGTCATGAAAAAGGAAGCACAAACATCTCTTCAAGAATTAAAGGAAAAAACAAACAAACAAATGAAGGAACTGAACAAAACCATCCTGGATGTAAAAACAGAAGTAGAAACAACTAAGAAATCACAAAGGGAGACAACTTTGGAGATAGAAAACCTTGGGAAGAAATCAGGGGCCATAGATGCAAATATCAACAACAGAATACAAGAAATGGAAGAAAGAATATCAGATGCCGAATATATCATAGAAACAATTGACTCAACAGTCAAAGAAAATGCAAAATGCAAAAAGCTTGTATCCCAGAACATCCAGGAAATACAGGACACAATGAGAAAATCAAACCTAAGGATTATAGGTATAGATGAGAGTGAAGATTTACAATGGAAAGGGCCAGCAAATATCTTCAACAAAATTATGGAAGAAAACTTCCCTAACCTAAAGAGAGAGATGCCCATACAAGAAGCCTACAAAACTACAAACAGACTGGACCTGAGCAGAAATACTTCCTGTCACATAATATTCAAAACCATAAATGTACTAAACAAAGAAAGAATATTAAAGGCAGTAAGAGAAAAAGGTCAAGTAACATATAAAGGAAGACCTATCAGAATCACAGCAGACTTCTCACCAGAGACCCTGAAAGCTAGAAGATCCTGGGCAGATCTCATGCAGACTCTAAGAGAACACAAATGTCAGCCAAGATTACTATACCCAGAAAAACTCTGAATAACCATAGATGGAGAAACCAAGATATTCCATGACAAAACCAAATTTACACAGTATCTTTCCACAAACCCAGCCCTACAAAGAATAATAGGAGGAAAACTCCAATACAAGGAGGGAAACTACACCTTGGAGAAAGTAAGAAAGTAACCTGTTTTCATCAAACCCAAAAGAAGATAACCACTCAAATACAAAAATAACATCAAAAATGACAGGAAGTAATAATCAGTATCCCTTAATATATCTTAACATCAATAGACTCAATTCCCCAATAAAAAGTCATAGACTAACAGACTGGATAAGGAAAGAGTTTGATTTTTGTTCCATTTTGATGCATACAGGAAACATACCTCAGTGTCAAAGACAAAAACTACCTTAGAGTAAAAGGCTGGAAGATAATTTTATAAGCCAATGGTCTTAGGAAACGAGCCAGAGTAGCCATTCTAATATCAGATAGAATTGACTTTCAACCTAAAGTCATCAAAAGAGACACGGAAGGACACTTCTTGCAGGTCAAAGGAAAAATCCATCAAGAAGGACTCTCAATTCTGAACATCTATGAGTACAATGCAAGGGTACCCTCATTCATAAAAGAAACTTTACTAAAGCGCAAAGCACATATTGCACCTAACACAATAATTGTTGGTGACTTCAACACTCCACTATCCTCAATGAACCGATCAGGAAAACAGAAACTAAACAGGGACATAGCAAAACGAATTGAAGCTTTGGACCAATTGGATTTGACTGATATTTACAGAACGTTTCACCCTAAAGCAAAAGAATATACCTTTTTCTCAGCACCTCATGGTACCTTCTCCAAAATGGACCATATAATTGGTCACAAGACAGACCTCAACAAATATAAGAAGGTTGAACTAATCCCATGCCTCCTATCAGATCGCTATGGAATAAGAGTGGTCTTCAATAACAACAAAAACAACAGAAAGCCCACATACACATGGAGGCTGAATAATACTCTATTCAATGACACCTTGGACAAAGAAGAAAGAAAGAAAGAAATTAGAGACTTTTTAGAATTTAATGAAAATGAAGGCAAAACATACCCAAATCTTTGGGATGCAATGAAAGCAGTGCTAAGAGGAAAACTCATAGCACTGAGTGCCTCCAAAAAGAAAATGGAGAGAGCATACACTAGCAGCTTAACTACTCACCTGAAAGTCCTGGAACAAAAAGAAGCCAATGCACCCAGGAGGAGTAGAAGACAGGAAATCATCAAACTCAGGGCTGAAATCAATCAAGTGAAAACAAAGAGAACCATACTAAGAGTCAACGAATCCAGGACCTCGTTCTTTGAGAAAATCAACAAAATAGATAAACTGTTAGCCAGACTGCCCAAGGGGCACAGAGAAAGTATCCAAATTATCAAAATTAGAAAAAAAGGGTGGGGGATATAACAACAGAAAGAGAGGAAATTCAAAAAATCATCAGATCCTACTACAAAAGCCTATACTCAACACAATTGGAGAATCTGGATTAAATGGGCAATTTCCTAGACAGATACCAAATTCCAAAATTAAATAAGGACCAAATAGATCATCTAAACAGTCCCATAACGCTTAAAGAAATGGAAGGGGTCGTAGAAAGACTTCCAAGCAAAAAAAAAAAAAAAAAAAAAAAAAAAAAAAGCATAGGACCAGATGGTTTCAGTGCAGAATTCTATCAGACCTTCAAAGAAGACCTAACACCAATACTCTTCAAACTATTCCACAAAATAGAAATGGAAGGAACACTACCCAACTCCTTCTATGAAGCCACAATTACGCTGATACCAAAACCAGACAAAGATCCAACAAAGAAAGAGAACTTCAGACCAATTTCCCTTATGAACATCAATGCAAAAATACTCAATAAAATTTTTGCCAACTGAATCATAGAACACATCAAAACAATCATGATTAAGTAGGCTTTATCCCAGGGATGCAGGGATGGTTCAATATAAGGAAATCCATCAATACAATCCGCTACATAAACAAACTAAAATAAAAAAACAAATGGTCATTTCACTGGATGCTGAAAAAGCATTTGACAAAATTCATTATCCGTTCATGCTTAACATCTTGGAAAGAACAGTAATTCAAGCCCATACCTAAACATAGTAAAAGCAATATACAGCAAACCAGTAGCCAACATCAAACTAAATGGAGAGAAACTTGAAGCAATCCTACTAAAATCAGGGACTAGACAATGATGCCCCCTCTCTCCTTAGATTTCAATATTGTACTTGAGGTACTGGGTCGGGCAATTAGAAAACATAACTATGTCAAAAAGATACAAATTGGAAAGGAAGAAGTCAAACTATCACTATTTGCAGATGATATGATAGTCTACCTAAGTGACCCAAAAAACTCCAGTAGCCTTCATATACTCAAAGGATAAGCAGGCTGAGAAAGAAATTAGGCAAATGACGCCCTGCACAATAGCCACAAACAGTATAAAGTACCTTGGGGTGACTCTGACCAAACAAGTGAAAGATCTCTATGACAAGAACTTCAAGACTCTGAAGAAAGAAATGGAAGACCTCAGAAAATGGAAAAATCTCCCATGCTCATGGATTGGCAGGATTAATATAGTTAAAATGGCCATTTTGCCAAAAGCAATACACAGATTCAAAGCAATACCCATCAAAATCCCAACTCAATTCTTCATAGAGTTAGAAAGAGAAGTTCTCAAATTCATCTGGAATAACAAAAACCCAGGATAGTTAAAGCTATTCTCAACAACAAAAGAAATTCTGGGGGAATCAGTATCCCAGACCTCAAGCAATACTACAGAGCAATAGTGTTAAAAACTGCATGGTATTGGTACAGTGACAGGCATGCAGATCAATGGAACAGGACTGAAGATCCAGAAATGAACCCACACACCTATGGCCAATTGATCCTCAACAAAGTTGCTGAAAACATCCAGTGGAAAAAAGATAGCCTTTTCAACAAATGGTGATGGTTCAACTGGAGGTCAGTATGCAAAAGAATGTGAATTAATCCATGTTTATCTCCTTGTACAAAGCTCAACTCCAAATGGATCAAGGACCTCCACATAAAGCCAGACACTCTGAAGCTAAAAGAAAAGAAACTTCAGAAGACACCTGAGGACATCTGTACAGGGGGAAAGTTCCTGAACAGAACACCAATAGCATATGCTCTAAGATCAAGAAGAGACAAATGGGACCTCATAAAATTACAAAGTTTCTGTAAGGCAAAGGACACCATCAAAAGGACAAATCGGCAACCACCAAATTGGGAAAAGATCTTCATCAACCCTTCATCAGATGGAGGGCTGCTATCCAATATATACAAAGAACTCAAGAAGTTAGACCCCAGAAAGCCAAATAACCCTATTAAAAAATGCGGTACATAGCTAAACAAAGAATTTTCACCCGAAGAATTTCGGATGGCTGAGAAGCATCTTTAAAAATGCTCAACTTCATTAATCATTAGGGAAATGCAAATCAAAACAACCCTGAGATTTCATCTTACACCAGTAAGAATGGCTAAGATTAAAAACTCAGGAGACAGCAGATTTGGCAAGGATGTGGAGAAAGAGGAACACTCCTCCACTGCTGGTGTCATTGCAAATTGGTACAACCACTCTAGAAATCAGTCTGGTGTTTCCTCAGAAAACTGGGCATGTCAGTCCAGAGGATCCTGCTATACCACTCCTGGGCATATACCCAGAGGCTTCCTCAGCAGGTAATAAGGATACGTGCTCCACTATGTTCATAGCAGCCATATTTATAATAGTCAGAAGCTGGAAAGAACCCACGTATCCCTCAACAGAAGAATGGATGCAAAAAATGTGGTATATATACACAATGGAATACTATTCAGCCATTATAAACAGTGAATTCATGAAATTCTTAGACAAATGGATGGAGCTGGAGAACATCATACTAAGTGAGGTAACCCAGTCTCAAAAGATTAATCATTGTATGGACTGACTAAAAAGTGGATATTAGCCTAGAAAATTGGAATACCCAAAACATAATCCACACATCAAATGATGTACAAGAAGAACAGAGGAGTGGCCTGGTTCTGGAAAGACTCAGTGCACCAGTATTGGGCAAAACCAGAACACGGAAGTTGGAAGGGGTGGATGGGAGAACAGGGGGAAGGAAGAGGGCTTATAGGACTTTTGGGGAGTGGGGGAACAAAAAAGGGGAAATCATTTGAAATGTAAATAAAAAATATATCGAATAATGAAAGTAATTAAAAAAAAGAATCTAGGCAGTCTATAAAAAGCAGAAGCTATGATTCTATCATATACTTTTCAACTTTGTAAATAAGTTTATTCATTTTATAATCATGGATAGCCTGGTGTTTATATATTATAACAACCATTGTTTATTGAAAAAATGTTTTATTTTGATTGAGATATTTTTACTTTATGAATTCATAAAAGTATATCATCACACCAACTAAATCATAGGATCCATTCACATTATCTAATCCACAACAAATGAATTTTCACTTTTATTATATTTTGCATCAAGTATCAACTTCATCAAACTTTGCAAACTTGTTGCTTGCAGAAAAGGATGGAAACATTAGAAGCTGGAATGTAGCATTCTGTAAGTGTGATATCTAAAACTGGATGGCTGTAAACATGTATCCTATGACTTTCTAATAAAAAAAATTATTTCCAATCACCAGCATTATTTGACATTAACTCTTTCTTAAGATATGTACAAAACCACATTTTGGTTTACACAGAATTCAAAAATGAATTTCCACACATTTTTTTTAAATCAAAAAACTCTGTAAGACCAACAGAAAGGCATGACGTATATAAATCACTGGGTTTAGTAATCAAATTGTATTTCTCCACTATAGAAGAGAAATAAAAACTAATTACTTATTACAGACACTAAACCAAAGAATTTATAATATCATAATATATTTTGGAAAAAGTCACTACACTTAAATTTCTGGTAATGGATATAAAATGTCTATTCAGAATGAGTTTATCAATTGTGGAGTAACTTGGGATGCAAACAATACTAATCTAGACTCTATATTTAATTACACAATGCACAATAAAAGCATTATTCTAAGAATCTGAAAAAGATGATATTCTTATATTAAATATCAAACTAGACATTGTCTATGGCATTTTAAAATAACACTCTAAAAGAAAATGGTTAATAGGGCTTTTAAAAAAAATTATTGGTTATTTTATTTATTTACATACAAAATGTCATCCCACTTTCTGGTTTCCCCTCCTCAAACCTGCTATCCCACCACCTCCCACTGCTCTATAAGGGTGCACACACACACACACACACACACACACACACACTCCCACCTCACCACCATAGCATTCCCCTACTGTGGGGCATCAAGTATTCACAGGACCAAGGGCATCTCCATCAATTGATGCCAGATAAGGCCATTTCCTACTACATAAGCAGCTAGAGCCATGGGTATTCTCCATGTGTATTCTTCAGTTGGTGGTTTAGTCCCTGGGAGCTCTGGGGTTCTGGTTGGATGATATTGTTGTTCTTTCTATGGGGCTGCAAGCCCCTTTAGTTCCTTCAGTTCTTCCCCTAATTCCTACATTGGGGTCCCTTGTGATGTCTAAAAGTTTGCTACAAGCTTCCACATCTGTATTGGTGAGGCTCTGGCAGAGCCTCTTAGGAGACAGCAATATCTGTGTCCTGTCAGCAAGCACTTCTTGGCATCAGCAATAGTGTCTGGGTTGGATGGCTACACATGGCATGAATTCTGGTGGGGCATTCTCTGGATGGCCTTTTCTTGAGTCTCTGCTTCATTCTTTGTCCCTGTATTACTTTAGCAATTATAGATTAAAAATTTTGTTTTTTAATGACACCTCAATCAGGGTCATGCTTAACCTTTCCATATGGTCTCCACAGGTTCACTGTCTTCTTTGTTGGGTATTTCAGCTAATATCATCCCCAGTGGAGCCTGAGAGCCTCTTCTTTTCCTGGCATCTGGGACATTCTGTTGGCTACCCAAGTTCCCCATCCACCATTGCTACACACCTGTGTTAAATTTCCTGACTCTCAGTACATCTTCCCTGTCTCTTTCCACACCTGATCCTGCCCCTCTTTTTCCTCTTCCACTTCTCTCTTCCTCCCAAGTCCCTCCCACCCTTTACGTCCTGTAATTATTTTCCCCTTCTAAGTAGGACTGAAGCATCTACACTTCAGTCTTCCTGCTTCAACTGGCCTGTAAATTGTGTCGTAGATATTCTGAACTTTTTTCCTAATATCCACTTATCAGTGAGTACATACCATTTGTGTTCATTTGTTCCTGGGTTACCTCACTCAGGATGGAATTTTCTAGTCCCATCCATTTGCCTAAGAATTTCATGAAGTCATTGCTTTTAATAGCTGATTAGTACTCCATTGTGTAAATGTACTACATTTTCTGTATCCATTCCTCTGTTGAAGGACATCTGGGTTCTGTCTAGCTTCTGGCTATTATAAATAAGGCTGCTATAAACATAGTGAAGCATATGTCCTTATTACATGTTAGAGCATCTTTTGGGTATATGACCAGGAGTGATATATCTGGATCCTCAGGTAGTACTATGTCCAATTTTCTGAGCAACCACCAAACAGATTTCCAGAGTGGTTATAACAGCTTGCACTCCCACCAACAATGAAGAGTGTTCCTCTTTCTCCATGTCCTCACCAGCATCTGAGGTCACCTGAATTTTTGATCTTAGCCATTCTGACTGGTATGAGGCAGAATTTCAGGGTTGTTTGAATTTGCATTTCACCAATGATTAAGTATGTTGCAGGATTCTTTAAGTGCTTCTTAGCCATTCAAGATTTCCTCAGTTGAGAGTATTGGTATTAGGTCTTCTTTGAAGGTTTGAGAAAATTCTGTACCCCATTTTTAATAGGGTTATTTGATTCTCTGGAGTCTAACTACTTTAGTTCTTTGTATATATTGGAAATTGACCCTCCATAGGATAAAGGATTCATAATGATCTTTTGCCAATCTGTTGTTTGCCATTTCGTCCTATTGACAGTGTCCTTTGCTGTACAAAAGTTTTATAGTTTTATGAGGGCCCATTTGTCAATTCTTGTACTTAGAAACCATTGGTGTTCTATTCGCAAAAATTTACCCTGTGCCCAAGTGTTCAAGGCTCTTCCCCACTTTCTCCACTATAAGCATCAGTGTATCTGGTTTTATGTGGAGGTCCTTGATCCACTTGGACTTTAGCTTTGTACAAGGAGATAAGAATGAGTCAATTTGGATTTTTCAACATGTTGACCTCCAGTTGATCCAGCATGATTTGTTAAAAATACTGTCTTTTTTTCCTCTAGATGTTTTTAGCTCCTTTGTCAAATATCAAATTACCATAGGTATATGGGTTCATTCCGGGGTCTTCAATTCTTTTCCCATGATCTACCTGCATGTCACTATATCAATACCATGGATTTTATACCACTATTACTCTGTAGTACTGCTTGAGGTCAAGGATGGTGATTTCCCCCAGAAGCTCTTATTGTTGAGAATAGTTTTTGCTGTCCTGTGTTTTTTTATTGTTACAAATGAATTTGAGAATTCATCTTTCTAGCTCTGTTAAGATTTCGGTTGGAATCTCAATGGGGTTGCATTGAATCTATTGATTGCTTTTGGCAAATTGGCCATTTTTACTATGTCAGTTCTCCTCATTCATGACCATGGGAGATCTTTTCATCATCTGAGGTCTTCTTCGAATTGTTTCTTCAGAGATTTGAAGTTCCTGTCATATAGATTTGTCATTTGCTTAGTTAGAGTCACACCAAGGTATTTTATATTATTTATGGTTATTGTGAAGGGTGTTGTTTCCATAATTTCTTTCTCAGCCTGTTTATCCTTTGAGTATGGGAAGGCTCCTGATTTGCTTGAGTTAATTGTACATCTATCCACTATGGTGAAGTTGTTTTTCAGCTGACAGAGCACTCTGGTGAACTTTTTGGGGTCACTTAACTATAAGATCATTTCATCTGGAAATAGTGATATTTTGACATCTTCCTTTCAAATTTGTATCCCTTTGACACCTTTTTTTTAATTTCTTTTTTTTTAATTTCTTTTTTTTATTCAATATATTTTTTATTTACATTTCAAATGATTTCCCCACTCCCAAAGAGTCCCGTAAGCCCCCTTCTCTCCCCCTGTCCTCCCACCCACCCCTTCCCACTTCCCCGTTCTGGTTTTGCTGAATACTGCTTCATTGAGTCTTTCCAGAACAAGGGGCCACTCTTCCTTTCTTCTTGTACCTCATTTGATGTGTGGATTATGTTTTGGGTAATCTAGGTTTCTAGGTTAATATCCACTTATTAGTGAGTGCATACCATGATTCACCTTTTGAGTCTGGGTTACCTCACTCAGTATGATGTTCTCTAGCTCCATCCATTTACCTAAGAATTTCATGAATTCGTTGTTTCTAATGGCTGAATAGTACTCCATTGTGTAGATATACCACATTTTTTGCATCCACTCTTCTGTTGAGGGATACCTGGGTTCTTTCCAACACCTGGCAATTATAAATAGGGCTGCTATGAACATAGTAGAGCATGTATCCTTATTACATGGTGGGGAATCCTCTGGGTATATGCCCAGGAGTGGTATAGCAGGATCTTCTGGAAGTGAGGTGCCCAGTTTTCGGAGGAACCGCCAGACTGATTTCCAGAGTGGTTGTACCAATTTGCAACCCCACCAGCAGTGGAGGAGTGTTCCTCTTTCTCCACACCCTCTCCAACACCTGCTATCTCCTGAATTTTTAATCTTAGCCATTCTGACTGGTGTAAGGTGAAATCTCAGGGTTGTTTTGATTTGCATTTCCTTAATGACTAATGATGTTGAGCATTTTTTAAGATGCTTCTCCGCCATCTGAAGTTCTTCAGGTGAGAATTCTTTGTTTAACTCTGTACCCCATTTTTAATAGGGTTGTTTGGTTTTCTGGAATCTAACTTCTTGAGTTCTTTATATATATTGGATATTAGCCTTCTATCTGATGTAGGATTGGTGAAGATCTTTTCCCAATTTGTTGGTTGCCGATTTGTCCTCTTGATGGTGTCCTTTGCCTTACAGAAACTTTGTAATTTTATGAGGTCCCATTTGTCAATTCTTGCTCTTAGAGCATACGCTATTGGTGTTCTGTTCAGAAACTTTCTCCCTGTACCGATGTCCTCAAGGGTCTTCCCCAGTTTCTTTTCTATTAGCTTCAGAGTGTCTGGCTTTATGTGGAGGTCCTTGATCCATTTGGATTTGAGCTCAGTACAAGGAGTCAAGGATGGATCAATTCGCATTTTTCTGCATGCTGACCTCCAGTTGAACCAGCACCATTTGTTGAAAAGGCTATCTTTTTTCCATTGGATGTTTTCAGCCTCTTTGTCGAGGATCAAGTGGCCATAGATGTGTGGGTTCATTTCTGGATCTTCAATCCTGTTCCATTGATCCTCCTGCCTGTCACTGTACCAATACCATGCAGTTTTTAACACTATTGCTCTGTAGTATTGCTTGAGGTCAGGGATACTGATTCCCCCAGATTTTCTTTTGTTGCTGAGAATAGTTTTAGCTATCCTGGGTTTTTTGTTGTTCCAGATGAATTTGATAATTGCTCTTTCTAACTCTGTGAAGAATTGAGTTGGGATTTTGATGGGTATTGCATTGAATCTGTAGATTACTTTTGGCAAAATGGCCATTTTAACTATATTGATTCTACCGATCCATGAGCATGGGAGGTTTTCCCATTTTTTGAGGTCCTCTTCCATTTCCTTCTTCAGAGTCTTGAAGTTCTTGTCATACAGATCTTTCACATGTTTGGTAAGAGTCACCCCAAGATACTTTATACTATTTGTGGCTATTGTGAAAGGGGTCATTTCCCTAATTTCTTTCTCAGCCTGCTTATCCTTTGAGTATAGGAAGGCCACTGATTTGCTTGAGTTGATTTTATAACCTGCCACTTTGCTAAAGTTGTTTATCAGCTGTAGGAGCTCTCTAGTGGAGTTTTTTGGGTCACTTAGGTAGACGATCATGTCATCTGCAAATAATGATAGTTTGACTTCTTCCTTTCCAATTTGTATCCCTTTGACCTCCTTATGTTGTCGAATTGCCCGAGCTAGTACCTCAAGTACAATATTGAAAAGATAAGGAGAAAGGGGGCAGCCCTGTCTAGTCCCTGATTTTAGTGGGATTGCTTCAAGTTTCTCTCCATTTACTTTGATGCTGGCTACCGGTTTGCTGTATATTGCTTTTACTATGTTTAGGTATGGGCCTTGAATTCCTGTTCTCTCTAAGACTTTAAGCATGAAAGGATGCTGAATTTTGTCAAATGCTTTTTCAGCATCCAATGAAATGACCATGTGGTTTTGTTCTTTGAGTTTGTTTATGTAGTGCTTTGACACCTTTTTGTTGTCTAATTGAGCTGGCTAGGACATCAAGTACTATACTGAATACATAGAGAGAGTGGGCAACTTGTTTAGTCCCTGATTTTAGTGGGAATGCTTCAAGTTTCTCTCCATTGAGTTTGATGTTGGCTACTGGATTGCTGTATATTGCTTTTACTTTGTTTAGGTATGTTCTTGGAATTCCTGTTCTTTCCAAGACTTTTAACATGAAGGACATGAAGGGGTGTTGAATTTTGTCAAATGTTTTTTTTTTTTAATCACAGATGATCATATAATATTTTTCTTTGAGTTTGTTTATATAGTGAATTAGGTTGACAGATTTCCTTATATTGAAACATCCATTCATCCATGGAATGGGGCCTACATGATCATGGTTAATGATCATTTTGTTGCATTCTTGCATTCAGTTTGCCAAAATTTTATTGAATATTTTTGCATCACTATTCACACGGGAAATTGGTCTGGAGTTCTCTTTCTTTATTGGGTCCTTGTGTGTTTTTCATATCAGTTTAACTGTGGCTTCAGATAATTAATTATGTTGTGTTCCTTCTGTTTTCATTTTGTGGAATAATTTCAAGATTATTGGTACTAGGTCTTCTTTGAAAGTCTGAGAAAATTCTGCACTAAAAATATCTCATCCTGGGATTTTCTTGGTTAGGAGAGTTTTTATGACTGTTCCTATTTTATTAGGGGTTATGGGACTGTTTAGGTGGTTTATCTTTACTGATTTACTTTTGGTATTTGGTATCAGTCTAGAAAATTGTTCATTTTATCTGGATTTTTCAGTTTTGTTATAGGCTTTTGTAGAAGGATCTGATAATTTTTTTTAATTTCTTTGGTTTCTGTTGTTATGTCTCCCATTTCATTTCTGATTTTATTAAATTGGATACTTTCTCTGTACCCTCTAGCTAGAAGAAGAGGCTATCCTCTTTTGGGTTCTATCTCATTGATTTTCTCAAAGAACCAGCTCTTTGTTTTGTTTTTCTTTGCGCAGATCACTTTTTTTCAAACTCAGGGTGATATCAGCCCTGAGTTTGATTATTTCCTGCCCTCTACTATTCTTGAGTGTACTTCCTTATTTTTGGTTCAAGCTTTCAGATGTGCTATCAAGCTACCAGTGTATGCTAGTACACTTTTTATGCCCCAGCTTCTTTGTGGAGAAACACAGACCTATGAGTTTTCCTCTTAACACTGCTTTAATTTTGTCCCATAATTTTTCGTTATGTTGTGACTTCCTTTTTATTAAATTCTAAAAAGCCCTTAATTTCATTTTTTTTCTTCCCTGACCAATTTACTATTGAGTAGAGAGACCTTCAGCTTCCATCTGTATGTGTGTTTTCTGGGTTGTTGTTGTTGTAGTTGTTGTTATTGTTGTTGTTGTTGAAGGTGAGCTTTAGTCCACAGTGATCTGATAGGATGCATGGGATTATGTCCATCTTCTTCTATCTGTTGAGACTTCTTTTATGACTGATTATATGGTCAATTTTGTAGATGGCACCATGAAATGCTGAGAAGAAAGTATATTCTTTTGTTTTAGAATTAATGTTCTATAGATATATGTTAAATTCATTTGATTCATAACTTCTATTAGTTCAACTGTGTCTCTGTTTAGTTTCCATTTCTATGATCTTTCCATTGGTGAGAATGTGGTGTTGAAGTCTCCCACTATTATTGTGTAAGGTCAATGTGCACCTTGAACTTTAGCAAAGTTTCTTTTCTGAAAGTGAGTACCCTAGCACTTGGGGCATAGAAATCCAAAATTGAGAGCTCATCTTGGTAGATTTTTCCTTTGATGAGTATGAAAACTTTTGGTTGAAAGTCTACTTTATTTTTTATTAAAGAACAATACTCCAGCTCCTTTCTTGGAAGTATTTCTTTGAAAAAAATTTTCCAGCCTTTTACTCGGTAGTTTCTGTATTTGTCACTGAGCAGCATTTTCTGTATGCAGTAAAATACTGGGTCCTATTTATATATCCATTCTATTTATATGTCTCTTTATTGGGAAATTGAGGCCATTGATATTAGGAGATAATAAATATTAGTGATTTTTGCTTCCGGTTATTTTCGGTATTGGGGTGGAATTGTTTGTGTGGCTATCTTCTTTTTGGGTTTGTTGAAATAAGATTATTTTCTTCCTTTTTCTTGGGTTTAGTTTCCCATCTTGAGTTGGAGTTTTCCATTTCTTATCCTTTGTAGGGCCAGATTTGTGGAAAGATATTCTTTAAATTTGGTTTTGTTTAACCATCTATGCTAATTGAGAGTTTTGCTGGGTATAGTACCCTTGGCTGGCATTTTTCTTCTCTCAGGCTCTCTTTGACATCTGTTCAGGATCTTCAGGCTGTTAGAATTCCCTGTTAAGAAATCTGGTATAATTCTCATAGGTCTGCCTTTATATGTTACTTGACTTTTTTCCCTTAGTGATTTTAATATTCTTTCTTTGATTTGAGCGTTTGGTGTTTGACTATTATGTGATGGGATGAATTTCTTCTCTGATCCAATCTAATTGAAGTTCTGCAGGTTTCTTATATGTTCCTGGTAATCTCTTACTTTAGGTTTCTTCTATAATTTTGTTGATGGTGTACTCGTCCTCTGAGGTGGGAATCTTTGCTCTCTTCCATGCCTATTATCCTTAGGTTTGGTCTTTTCATTGTGCCCTGGATTTACTGAATGTTTCAGGTAAGAAGCTTTTTACATTTTGAATTTTTTTGACTGTTGTATCAATGTTTTCTATGATATCTTCTACACCTGAGATGCTCTCTTCTATCTCTTATATTATGTTAGTAATGCTTGCATCTATTACTTCTCTTTTCTTTCCTACAGTTTCTTTTTTTCCACCATTTTTTTTATTTTCTAAATTCTTTGTTTACATTCCAAAAGTTTTGCCCTTTCCCAGTTTGCCCCTCCCCATATGTTCCATAAGCCTTCTTTCCACCCATTCTCCAATCACCTCCCTTCTGTTTCTCTGTCCTGGTACTCCCCTACAATGTTGGATCAGGCCTTTCCAGGATCAGGACCCTCTCCTTACTTCTTCATGACAGTCATTTGATATGCTACTTGTGTCTTGGCATTCAGAGCTTCTGGGCTAGTTAATATCCACCTCACAGTGATTCCATTCCATGTATATTCTTTTGTGATTGGGTTACCTCACTTAGGATGATATTTTCCAGTTCCAAATATTTGCCTCCAAATTTCATGAATTCATTGTTTTTAATTGCTGAGTAATATTCCATTGTGTAAATATACCACATTTTCTGTATCCATTCCTCCATTGTGGGACATCTGTGTTCTTTCCAGCTTCTGGCTGTTGTAAATAAGGCTGCTATGAACATAGTGGAGCATGTGTCCTTACTGCATGCTGGGGAATCCTCTGGGTATATGCCCAGGAGTGGTATAGCAGGGTCTTCCAGGAGTGTCATGTTCAGATTTCTGAGGAACCAGCAGACTGATTTCCAGCGTGGTTGAACCATCTTGCAATTCCCCCACCAGTGGAGGAGTGTTTCTCTTTCTCCACATCCTAGCCAACACCTGCTGTCTCCTGAGTTTTTAACCTTAGCCATTCTTACTGGTGTGAGGTGACATCTCAGGGTTGTTTTGATTTGCATTTTCCTAATGACTAATGATGTTGAACATTTCTTAAGGTGCTTCTCAGCCATCTGAATTTCTTCAGGTGAAAATTCTTTGTTTAGATCTGCACCCCATATTTTAATAGGACTATTTGGTTCCCTGCAGTCTAACTTCTTGAGTTCTTTGTATATATTGGATAGTAACCCTCTATTGGATGTAGGGTTGGTGAAAATCTTTTCCCAGTTTGTTGGTTGCTGTTTTGTCCTTTTGACAGGGTCCTTTGCCTTAAAGAAACAGGACTTGCTGTTAATGGAGAATTGGGTTCAGATGCTGCCATATTGCCTTGATTTCTGTTAGTAACTTTCCTACATTTGCCTTTTGCCATCTAGTTCTCACTGGTGTTAGTTGTTCTTCTTGTCACTGGCTTGTGCTTCAACCTCCTTTGAGCCTATAAGGCTATTTCCACAACGCTAGATGGCTATGTTTCCCCTGGCACAGATTGCTGTTGTGCTGCCCTCCTCTTGGGTGCCGTTGGAGCCCTGGTGTGTCCTGCCCCAAGCAATGTTATGCTTGTGTTGTCTCTGAGGACTGAACCTGGTACTGCCTGTCTGTGCTGTCAGAGAGCAAAGATGGCAGCGGGGATCCTTTAGTGCATAGGCCCCATGCCTGGCTGGCACACAGATGAACCACTGCTCTCCAGGCCCTGGGTGCAGGTTGTAGCCCACAGCTTGGTTGTCTGCATCCCAGAGGTCTTAGACTCGGGATAGCTCAGTACCTGTGGTTGCCTGTCTCGTCTGGCTGGAGACAAAGATCCCAACTCTGCCTTCTCCTCAGGGCAGAGTACCCACCCCTGGCTGGCCCATGGAGGAATTGCTGCTCTCCCAGGTCCTGGGTACAGGCCGCAGCCAGCAGCTCAGTTGTCTGAGTCTCTAGATGTCTTGGACTCAGGATAGTTCAGTACCTGGGGTTGCTTGTCCAGTCCGGTTGGGGACTAAGATGGAGGCTCTGCCTTCTCTGCAGGGCAGAGTACCCCCGCCTGACTGGCACACAGAAGAACCACTGCTCTCCCAGGTCCTGGGTGCAGGCGGCAGCCCACAGCTCGATTTTCTGCATCCCCAGAGGTCTTAGACTCAGAATAGCTCAGTACCTGGGGTCGACTGTCTCATCTGGCTGGAGACAAAGATCTTTCCTACAGTTTCTATCTCCAGTGTTGTCTCCCTTTGTGATTTCTTTATTGTTTCTATTTCCATTTTCAGTTCCTTAATGGTTTTTGTTCCATTCCTTTACCTGTCTACCTGTGTTTTCCTGTATTTCTTTAAAGGAGTTATTTATGTCCTTCTTAAAGTTCTTTGTCATCATAATGAGGTTTGATTTTAAATCAAAATCTTGCCTTTCAGTTGTATTGGTGTGTCCCAGGCTTGCTGTGGTGGGAGCTCTCAGTTCTGATGATGACAAGTAGCCTTTGTTTCTGTTGCTTATGCTCTTGTGCTTGCCTCTTGCAATCTGGTTATCTCTGGTGTTAGCTGGTCCTTCTGTGTCTGACTGGAGCTTGTCCTTCCTGCCATCTTGTGAGCCTGTTGTCTTAGACATTTCAGGACTCCTGGGAGACTAGCTCTCTCCCCATGGGATTGCAATGTGGATAGCTTTGGCACAAGGTCAGCTTTAGGGTACAGACAGAAACTGAATCCTGTCCCCAGCTGCTCTGCAGTTCCTGGGTCCTGTGGTCTCTGGGTGTGTCCCACTTGGGCCTGTATTGTGGCAGTAGTGTTGGTCTCACCTATGATTTTAGGTTGTCAGCACTCCTGAGAGACCCACTCTCTCTGGATGTTATTGGGATGTGGATAACTGTGACGCAGGATCAGCTCTAGATGGCAGATGGAAACTAGAAAGAGAGTGTCCCTGTCTGCTCTGATATTCCTGGGTCCTAATCACCTCCATTCTTCATAATTAAAAGATGCTAAAGTGTAAGGTATTCTTCTTTGAGTAAAGTGGCATACACATGCTTTAATTGTTAATTGACTCAGAACTATAGAATAGTGTCTCACACTCATTTAGAGATTAGTAGTGGGTTTTGGATTATATATCTCCCCGATCCTGATTTATATAACTCTTTAAAATGTATGAGTAATATACTGAGATTTCAAACAAAAAAAAACCTCTGAATATTATATAAGAGAGTAAATCTTATTAGTTTTAATCACAGTTCCCCTAAAACATACCTTTACTGTTCAAAAGATAGGTTCTGTGTTTTTCAAGATAATTAGTCATTATTTATACATTCAAATGCATTGATTGCATCTTATTAGAACAGATGCATTTGACATTGTGATATAATATTTCTTAAGTTTTCTTGAAATTCCTACAAGGTTTAACAGGAGTAGATTACTAGATCATGGTCTGTGATTCTTCTTTTATATCTGCAGGGAAGAGTCAAAACTTAATGTGTCTATTAATTTCTCACATGAGACCAACATCAAAGACTTCAGACCCACTCCGAGAAAAGCTTTGTCTTAACAACAATTACTTTAACAGATCACTATACGTTGAAATTTGAAAAAGAAAAAGGGAAGATTGAATTCAAGAAGACTTTGAAAGCCAGGAATATTTGTGAACAAATTTGAAAAGTTTCATGACAGATGATCAAATGCAGAAGTAGAAGAAATTGGTTATTCCTGATATGGAAATACACACATACATACAAACATACACACACACACACACATATATCTGAATTTCTTACAGACTGTGATGACTTATATTATTAATAATACTTAATGCTCATTGAAATTAACTGAAATTTGCTAGGAAGTAATTCCTATAATACAATCTTTTATTTTTGGTTAATATGATTTAATTAAAATATAAGTATATCAATTCTCCTTTTTCCCTGGTCTTTCCATCTTTAACATGTACTCCTGCTTATTCTCTGTCAAATTCATGATGTACTTATGTTGATTCATTTCCTTAATGTTCATATATATATGTATGTATATGTATATATGTATAATATTCATATATATTCATATATATGTATATATATTCATATATATGTATATATATATATATATATATATATATATATATATATATATTCTTAGCATTCTTAAGGTGCCTAAGGTACCTCTACAAAATTTTTCTTCTTGTTATCTTGCTTATAAATAACTTCAAAACACCAAAAACTCAAGGAGAATATGGGACTGGTCATACTTCACTTGTTAGCCTTAGCTCTCTAGAGACATATTTACTGAAAATATTAACCAGTATATATTGAATAACTAATGGATGAATTAATGAATTAATTAATTAACAAGACAATCTCAACTGCAGACTCAACATGAATTATAGAACTCATAATAAGAATAAGAAAATATGAATCTCTCTGGTTTCAGTAGGGGCCCCCCAGAGCATGTTCCAAGATAACATGTATAGATTCTCTTTCCCTTGGTTTTAATAATGGTTAAGAAATACAGAAGATGTAAATCAATTTAATAGCTCAAAATGTAGTTTGACATTTTCACAGCCTCTCCACTATTAATTGCAATTTGAGATATGAAAACATTGGGCAGAATTAGTAAAAACGAATATAAACAGCTTGAGACAAGATTCAAGACAGCATGCTGGGCAATTACTAATCTACATCAAAACTGTTGGCCCTGATGTAAGCATCCTCCAAGTCAGACTGCCACAATCTGTCTGCAACAGCACAGAGCCACGGGATTTAGAGTACACACATGGTGTGGCAGTGTGCACAGCATGGAAACCATTTGCAGGCCTAGCCATCAAATATTTCAGTTTTTATCTTTTGTTTCTCCCAGTTTTTAGAACAACATTGATTTTGATACATTGAGTGAGATTTATTCAAGATTGTACTCATGGAAGATGGGGGTCAAATCTACATAGTATTGATCTGAGAATTTTGAATAATAATGCTTTTTGTCTTGCTCTGAAGCAATATTCTGCAAACATTTCTGCAAAAGCAACTGTGAGTTATGGGAAAAACAAGTATGGACTTTTAACATATCTAACTTTTCAAATAAGGAAGAAAAATGTGTTACTTGTTGTTACTTGCTGCTTTTGTGAAAAGTGCTTTCCATATTCAGAAACAATTTCTGCTTTAGGGCTTCCAAGGAAGAACTTGACTTTTCTCAGATAGTCATCACATAGCAAAGAGAAGGCAGAAAACCTTAGCAACTCAGAAAGAAGCAGCAACATGAAGGCACAAGGCCTGCTGCCAAGAGATTCCTCTTCAAAGGGTCAGCACTTCCTGCTCTAGCTCAACCACTCTTGGCTGCTTTAAAAAAATACACACACGGGACATTACTGGAAATGTAGCCAGTTTAATCCCTGTAGTCTCAATATTTGTGTTTTACCACTTAAAAGAAATGAGAAAAAAAAAAAACTGTTCACTTTCATTCTCATCCCAGTCATTTAAAACAATGAACTTCTTATTGCTAATGGATTAGGGCTTGAGATAAACAGATTTGGGGAGGAAATAAACGTTAAAATTGTTATCATCTCTTCTTCCACACAGGTCAATATAACAGACATGTATGTATATTACTGATATAACTTCTCCTCTTTTACATTGGATGTTTTCCTTTCACCTTCTCCAGGACAAGAAACCATTTCATTAGAATGACAGTATCAACTCCAGAGTAACTTGAGTTTAATTAAGATGCTTTGTTTTAAATTCTTTCAGCAAATCCCTTTGCTTATAGGATCTGCTCTACATGTAAGTTAATACTGACTTAAAGTAATATTCTCTAGATCACAAAAAAACTGAAAGAAATTTAAGCTTCAATCAACTCTTTTTTATTGATTTTTTTACTGTTAATATTAGTATATCGCATATGCATTATATTATGCTTTTATACATTACAATGTTTTTTTTATTTTTATTTTTGTTACTCATTCACTTTACATCCCACTAGCTATACCCTCCCAGTCACCCCCTCCCTTAATCCTTCCCCCATTCTTCCCCTTCTTCTCTGAGTGAATAGGGACACCCTGGATATCCCCTCACCCTGATACTTCAAGTCTCTGCAAGGTCAGGCACATCCTCTCCTACTGAAGTCAGACAAGGCAGCCCAACTCAAAGAACATATTCCATATACAGGCAATATCTTTTGGGATAGCCTCAGCTCAAGTTGTTCAGTACCCACATAAAGTCCTAGCTGTACATCTGCTATTTATGTGCAGGGAGGCCTAAGTCTAGCACAAGTATGCTCTTTGGTGATTCAGTCTCTGAGGGCCCCAAGAATGCAGGTTAGTTGACTCTGTTGGTTTTCCTGTGGACCCATTAACCCCTTTCGAGCCCTCAATGCTTCCTCTTTTTTTCCATTAGACTCCCCAAGGTCCATCAACTGTTTGGCTGTGGGTGCCTGCATTTGTCTGAATCTGCTGCAGGATGGGGCCTCTCACAGGAGAGCCATTCTAGACTCTTATCTGCAAATGTAACAGAGTATTATTAACAGTGTCAGGGATTGGTGTTTGTTCATGGGATGGGTCTCAAGTTGGCCTGGTTATTGGTTGGACATTCCTTTAGCGCTGCTCTATCCCTTCTCCCTACATTTCTTGTAGACAGGCTAAATTTTGGTTCAAAAGTTTTCTGGATGGTTTGCAGTCTCTATTTTGCCACTGGTGTTCTTGTCTGGCTATATGAGGTGACCTTTTCAGGTTCCATATTCCCAGTGCTGTGAGTTATGCCTAAGATTACCCACATTGATTTTTGGGGACCTCCCTTGTTCTAGGACTCTGTCTTGTCCTGAAGACTCTGCCTCCCAACATCCTGACTTCCCCACCCTTGTCAGTTGCAGATCTTCATTCATTCTCTTGTTCTTCTGGCTATCTCTCCTGTTCCCAATATGGCTACATTGGCTATATAAGGTGATCTCTTTAGGTTCCATATCCTCAATTCAATCTTGGGAGCTTCTGAATCCTTCTTTGTGGATTTGGAGAATTTACTTAATGTTTGTGTCTCATTTTTCTTAACCATAAATTTAAGCATTGGCCTTGTATCCAACGTATGGTTTTGTGAGAAGTCAGGACCCAGTATGAGCAAAGTATTTAGAATTTTGCCAAACACATTATTAGTTATGAATATATTTTTAAAGTATATGGTTGTGTGTGTGTGTGTGTGTGTGTGTGTGTGTGTGTGTGTATGTTTGTGTGTGTATATATATACAATCTGGGAGTGAAAGTAATAGAATTCATTCTAATTCTATTTCATAATATTTTTCATTCATAGCAGAATGCAACACGTGGTCAATTAATGAAAACTGAGACCAAGCATATAAGAAGATACACATGAAATGACCAAGAGAAAGTGAAGATACATCTTGGTAGCTTTGTCTCCTTGTCAGACATGAGTTTGTGATGAAGGAACCTAAGAAGTTACAGCTGTATTCTAGTCATTGCTTCTTATGACACAGTTAATCACATTTTTGGGTGGAACATTCAAACTCATCTCCGTAGTCTACAAGTATTAGCTAATCTGCTTAAATTGAGAATATCTTTACCTTGAATTTTTCCCATAGATAAGACACAAATTGAGGAGAAACCCAATTGCAGTGATGAGAGACAGTTATTAGGTCTGCTGAGTTTTGAAAAGTGACAAAAGATAGAATAATAAACTCGATCTTTTAGTTTTAGCATTACTTCCTTGTGCAAGGTACATTGCTTTTTATTTTTAACCAATCAACAGATCACCTCATACCTAAAGTGATTGCAAGATGCACTATGATAATGGAATCCTAGTGGAAAATGTGTGATCTGCTGAATATACGTGACTAAGTCATGAAGACTTAGCTCTTAAGACACTGGTAAAGTCAGTGATTCACTGACAGTTTTTATACAATCTGATATACAGAATAACAATAGTACTTTCTCTTAATAAATGCGTAGTTTTTTAAAACTCACATCTTATGCCTCAAATTCCCAAAGTGCCTGATAACTAGTAAAACAGTTGTTATTCATTAAAAGTTTCATTAAATTGTGTTTTTTACTTTAGAACCTATATCTGAATTAAAAATTCAATGCAGATAAATAGGAATTTAAAATGTCACTGTGATTAGTGAGAGAAGTTGTGTGTAGAAAATCTAAACAAAATGGAGAGTAAACACTCTGTAAGAAGCTATGGCAATCAGATGAGAAACTGTTGGTGAGGCAGGAGGGAAAGGGCTATTGCTTCAAACCATATTTATACATCTAGAAAATGTGTTAAAATGCCTGAGGCTGCTAAGAATATCAGTCACTATGAACCTAATTGTTGGAACAAAGGGCTCCTTAGGAGCAGAATAGTGTTGAGTATACAAAGACCTGAATGATACCATGCATTGGTAAATACAATTTTATTTTGGATTTTACTGCTTAAAATTTGCTTTTACACTTTAAACTTGAATATTTTTAAAGTTATATCTATACTTTCCTGACCTTGTTACAGCAAAACACATTTCCATTTATCATAATGTGACATATTAATTGTCATATGATGGATCATTTTGGTTAATTATTTTTATTATCTTAAAAAGCTTGTCTACTTTTCAGTAAAATTTATTTATATACATATACTAATTTTTGTAATTCAGTCTGTAAAATGTAGCAAAATGTATTTCAATGATTCATTGGACAGTATGCATGGTTGACTCCAGAAGAGTTTAGGATGGTTGTGCCACATGTCATCAGGTAATAAAGTAGTTACCTTACGCAGGTGGATATTGTGGATTACTGTTTGTATTTTATGCTCCCTCAACAGAGTGCTCATGCTCAGGTCAGGTCAGGTGAAATCTCAATGGGTCAGATAAGGCTAGAGCCTTTAAATGGGCAGTGGAAGATAAAGGTGGAGCTGAAATCTTTAGAGAGAGACAAAGAAGAGACAGAGTTGGAGAGACAAGATGAAAGACCAAGGACTGTAAAGAGATGGAGGAAAAAGAAGATGAAGCAGAACCATGTGATCTAGAAGCAGCAAGTAGCTAGGAATTTAATAGATGGGCAATAGAGTAATGTAGGATACATTTGCCCAACCTAGGTATGCAGCTTGTATATAAATTCATATAAATCATTTGAGTTTTGTTTTCTTTGTGTGGGTATTTTAGGATTGAAGATTTACCACTATAAATTCACCTGTTATATTACAAGTCTCTAGTCTTATCATTTTATGGGGCTTATGGAATCTGAACAGGTGGTAGCTGGCTTTCTGCAGGCTAGTCACAGTGGGTGGATGGCCTGAGAAGTGCAATTTGGCCATGGGGGTTGGCAAAACCACCATTGCCATTTCTGGATTTAACATATATAAGTTTGTTGTTGTTGCTGTTGCTGTTGCTGTTGCTGTTGCTGTTGCTGTTGCTGTTGTTGTTGTTGTTGTGTTTTTAAACTACACACTACAGTGGCAAATGTTGTAATCCCAGTATCTAGGTGGCCAAGGCAGGTACATACTGAATTAGAGGTCAGTCTGTGCTACAGTGTAAAATACCCTCTCAAATATAAACTCAAATAAAATAGAACAAAAAAGTGAAAGAAATAACTAACTGAAAGAAATAACAAAATAATCAGAAAAATAATTTGTAGATATTTCATGATTTACTGGCATTCCTATCAATAAATCTTTGATTCCATAAATATAAACTCAAGACTGAGAAATGGATTTTGACTATATACTCATGTCAGGAACAAAAATCATGTATCTGACCCAATTATAAAGCATAGAGTTTTTGATGGATTCGTATTTCAGTACTTTTTTTCATTATTGCTGCACAAATTTGTAATTATTATTAAGAACACATCTGTTTCAAGATATGGGACAGGTACAACAGATTGGTTTTTAAACACCTAGGACCTGACAGAATATTAAAAACAAAAAGAGAATTTTCTTCCCTTTCTTAGAGGATCCCAAGCACCCTCACTTAAGACCTCATTCTTCTTGAACTTCCTGGGCTTGGTGAATTGTAATTTTTTTTATTTTAAGCTTTTGAACTAACATCTGCTCACTTTTATGGATGACAAGAAGTGTATACCAAAAGGAGCATGCCATGTTTGTCTCCGGAGACGTCCTGCCAGAGTTTATAAATACAGAGGCAGATGCTAGCAACCAACTATTGGACTGGGCATGAAGTCCCCAAAGAGAAGCTGGAGGTTGGTCCAGAAGAGCTGAAGGTGTTTACAGCCCCATGGGAAGAACAATGATTTTGGCCACCCAGATGCCCCAAGAATCCCTGGGACTGAACCATCAACCAAGGGGCACACATGGTTCCAGCCAAAAATACAGCAAAGGAGGGCCTTGTTGGGCATCAGTGGGAGGAATGGTTCTTGGTCAGGTAAAGGCTCAACAGAGGCCCCAACAAAGGGAAACCAAGGGGGGGGGAGGTAGGAGTATGCTGGGTGGAGGGGCATATATGTGGAGGCAGGGGGAAGGAGGAGGGGAAGGGGTTGGAAGTCTTAGGGGAAAGGGATATCAGGAAAAGTTTTACCATTGGCAATGTAAATGAAGACAATATTCAATAAAAAAAATTAAAGAAAACCAGAAAAAAAAGCGAGAAACAGGCTAAAATATATATCAAAAAAAAAAGTCCTAGGCCTCCTACCCAGTAATTAGGAAAAAACAAATCAAAACTATTTTGAGATTTCACTCTACTCCAGTTAAAATGGCAAAGTTCAACAAAACAGGCAACAAATATTGGAATCATATAGGGAAAAGAGTAAGTACATTCATTGCCAGTGGCATAGGAAACAGTATCGCCACTATGGAAATTAGTATGAAGAATTCTCAACGAGCTAAAAACGAATCTACTGTAACACCCCACTAGATACACACATACACACACACACACACACACACACACGCACGCGCACACACACACACACACACTATGGAGTGCTGCTCATATGGAAAGAATGAAATCATGAGCTTTGCAGGTAAATGGATTGAACTAAAAAAACAAAAAACAAAAAACAAAACAAAAAAAAAACAAAACAAAACACAAAAACCAAGAGTCATACTGAGTAAAGCAACTAACACATACTCCCCTCTGGTATTATGAGTTAACACTTTATGAATCTATATGTTATCTTTGCTGCCCTGTTTCCTTCTGGGATGCCCTCCCATAGGGCATCCTTTCCATCTACATTTTGGCTGTCTTACTGCTCCTGCTCCTTCACAGCACGGTCCTATGTTCCTTACATGGTGGAATGCCTTCTTCTCCTGCACTGTATTTCTTGCCCTGGAATCCTAAATATTCCACTTTTTTCAACCTGCCCAATCATTGGAGGATGGTTCTTTCTTGACCCATCAAAAAACCAACTGTTGGCAGGGACCTGGAGTGAACATAAAATTTCTCTTGTAAACACAAATCAAACCTCCAACAAAGATCTTTACATGGACAAGAGTTTTTTATGTATGAATTTCACAGTTGTCATAGTTTTGGTTATGATGTAGTAAAACATTATGGCCAAAAACACTTGAGGAGGAAAAGCTTTCAATTGTCTTATGAGTTCAAAGTTACATTCCATCACTGGAGGAAATCAAGGTATGAATCTAAAGGCAGAAAGTGAATCAGAATCCATGGAACAATGTCATGTTCCCCATGGGCTTCTCAATCTTCTTTCTTCTGTAGTTCAGGACCACCATCTCAAGGATGGTGTCATACTGCATAATCTTGAATCAGGCACATAAATCACTACTTAAGAAAATGCACTATGGTTTTGTCTACAAACAATCTAACGTACACATTATCTCAATTGACATTCTTCTTTATAGATAACTCTAGCTTGTACCAAGTTGACATAAAACAAATCTGAAAATGGGTGCATAGGCATTCAGCCATGGCAGTGATCAAGACTTTCTGAGGTCTTCTCTACTGTGCATTCTACTTGGAGAGCCAAACTTCTGTCCATATGGCTTAGTAAATAGACTAGAGAAGTGTGTGACTATGCTATTTTCATATTGGATATTTACAACCCGGCCCCATGATTCTTTTCTTGAGGGAAGAATACAAGATGTATAATTTTTCTTGTGTTTTAAAGAGAATCTCTCTGCTTATGACTGAAAACTGAATACCCCCACACTTTGTTATCCAGTCCCTAAAATCCTATCCTTTTTCATATTCTCCCACACTCATGACTTCAGGTTTCCAGTTCTTCTTGGCTCTTCTTGCTTTTCCTGTCCAATCAGCAAGATCATGCCGATGTGGTTAATCAGTATGGAATTTTGTTAGATACACAGCAATGTGAGGTTCTTTGATAGGATGGAGCACTGACACAAACCTGGGACAAAAACTTAAATGGAATTCTCATCTCAATATCAGTTGTTTCTAATGTTCACATTTATCTTTCATTGGAATGCAAGATAACTTGCTGACCAAATCAGTAGCCATATCCCTAAAGCTTGTAAGGCTTTTGCAGCAAGGTTAACTCAGCTTGAATGTATATACTGTATATATTTAAGTATATATAATGATATATAAATATTATATGTAATAATAATACATATTAGTATGTTAAGTATATAAATAATATATTTCTTTATGAATCTTTCAAACAACCTTAAGGGTAATCATCAAAATGTTGATAATGGTTCCTTTCTTCAGGATGAAGTTAGCAAGTAAGTACCATAAGGCCCCTGAGGTAGAATTAAAGTATGTATTATTTGTAATGGTTCTTCTTCCAAGGAGCCCAGTATATCTTTTATAAAAAATAGATTCAAGAACCATACTCTGAGGTGGAGAGCAGAGAAAGACACCATGGGTCAATAGAGCATGTCCATGAGGTTTGGCCAATTGGAGTTAAGAGTAGTACAGATAAAACATAATAACCCAGGGTTGCTGATAGGGAATAGATTTTAATAGCACAGAGAGTAGATATCTGCCCAACATTAGTGTTAATAAAGCCTTATAAATATAAAAAAGGCAAAACCTGACTCAAATGTAAAGAACAAAGGGGGATTATGATTTTTAAATTTTAATTACATTGAACAATTTTAACCTATCTTACTCTTGCTCATTTTATCTCTAAATAACTAGCATTGGTAATTTCAGAAACTCTACATAGGTAAAAATATTGGCTAATAGTCCTAATTTATCAAGTAGCTATGGCCTCCTATTTTCTGGTAGATAACTGTTTTTATACAGTCTCAATTATTCATTCCCACTCTTGATATCTCTCTTAACTCTGGTTACAGAAAAACATCGCTCATCGACATATTGACACTTCAAGCCTTCTGTTACTTACATTCTTGTCTTATGTTGAAAGCAGCTCATTTTACCAAGTACCATGCTGCTATCTCCCAATGGAATAAGAAAAACATGAGTCTACCCTTTTATATTCATAGAAAAACCCACCTCTGGATGAAACTAAAATATTAGATGTATAACAAATGCATTAAATGAATAAAAATTATTATCGTTTGATGAATTAAGATACCCAAAAGTGAATATGGCAAACACTGAATGAAAATTCAGGAAACATAAGGAAATTCATAAGAGATTACTAGGACTGTGGGCATAAATATCAAAGGAAATGAAAAACACTAAGGAAAGGCAAATGAAACATGGGAATACAGAGAGATGACAGAGCAAGGCAAAGGTTATTTCTAACATAAAAGGCAGCTCAAACATACAGTAGGTAAGGGTCAGAGTAATATCATATAAAAGACTATGCTGATGAAATGCTAATATTATGTTAATTATGCTAGTCTGAGCCCTTTAAAGAAAGAAAAGATTCACAATCCAAAATTTTAAACTAAAACTAATTCATGCATATTTCACACAAGTGACATGTTCTGGTATCACATTTATTAAAGCCATTTGTTTAAAAGCATTGAGCAGGCTACACTTTGTGCCCTAATAAATTCATTGTAATTAGCTAGAGATTTTAGAGGCTGGTCATTACCAAATTACTTTTCACAGAACGCATTCAAACTTCAAATCAAGTCTTTTTAATTCAAAGACTTATGTGCTATTCAGCCTAGACAGTGAGAATAGGCTTCTACAAGAACTGATTTTTGTTAATGTAGTTAACCTATTTCTATAAACCTCTCCATGTTCTGGGAACTATTCTCTTGGATACGTTTACAAGGGTATAAATAGCAACTATTTCCCATCCACACAGACTTCATCATTTATAACCTGTGATCAAGCAATATCATGCAACCCATCACTACAAAATCAAAGATCAAATTTCAGACTCACTGAAATATTTATGTGCATTCAAAATCACATAAATATAGATACAAAATGCTAGTATCTGCTCTACCTCTTCTACTACTTTCCCCAAATTCTTTGTTCAAATCCATTGCAGCATTTCCCTAAATGGCCTATCTCCTGAACAGATCATGACATAAGTCCTTCCAATTTTCTCCAATGCAAGTGTTAAAATCCAAGTAGCCAGTAACTAGTAGCTCTTCTCAAAATTCCAACAACTTTTTAATGTTTTTTTTTGACTTTTCTTTTATCTGCCCCACACTAACACAAGATCATCCCAGTAACATATCATGCCACTTATCTGATTGAATTTTCTTTTCCAGTGACTTCTTATCTCAATAAGGAAAGGCTTCTGGAGATGTAATTATAACTCTGTTATAAAACGTGATAAATATGGGCTACATTACAAGACAAAAGAGAATGAGAAGGAATAGGTGGTACTCAAAATTTCTATCATGTCTCACTGCTACATTCATAAATATGTAGTGTGGGATATTAATAAGGAAAAGTACACATTTGTTTGGATAATGGGTTAATGGATATATAGGGCATCTCTGTGGCCTCAGTACACTTTTTTCTCTGTGTCCTTATAACTACTTGATGAAAAATATTTTTAGAAGCCCCAGGTATGATTTAAAAGATTTACTATGTGATCCTCTTCCTAAGAGTTGCTTTCATTCCTTTTACACAAATCTGCCCCTGCTCCCTTTTTCCAGCCTCACTGGCTTCTTGCTATTACTCAGACACAAAAAGCTGACTTTTTCAAAGGATCTTTGAACTGTTTCTATTTGAAATATTTCTCCCTAGATATATAGCTGCTTCTCTTCATTCATCTAGTCCCTATCGACATGGATACCACTTAACCAACACCTTTCTCCTGTCCTACTTAGAAACGCTACACAATATTCTTCTCTACTTCATTATCCTGATTAGCTTTCCATCAGAGCACCATGTGATAACAAACTGATAAATTTACTCATATAGTTCTCTTTCCCCATGGAAAGTTTAAGCTCACTCTAGAAAAATATGCATATCTGCTTTTTGCCTACTTCTCTATTTTCCAAGCTGTAAGAAGTCCTGAAACACACAGTGTTTCACAAGTAGAATGGATGTTTCACACACACCTGAAAATAGTGTAACCTTTACAATTACTATTTTAAGGAAGAAATTGTTCACGTGGTCCATTCCTCCTATTTCACTGCATTCCACAAAGACGAAAGAAAATCCTAGTTCATATAGATTTATGATTTGGAGAATAAAAATTCAGATAATATATTCATCATTCTGTCCAAGTAAGTGCAAATTTCTTAATATTTTATTATATTATATCTTCCCATTTTAGCTATATTTTGTTTATATTAATTATAGTACTCTTAAATATATAAAGTAGAAAATTTTAAATATTTTGGCAATATATCCATGAATGTTATATAGCAATATTCTATTAATTTAAATGTTCATCATGGAGGAGGACTCCTTAAAAGCCAGTAAATAAATAACTCTCAAGTCGCAGGAAGTTCCTCAAGGTGATAAGATTCTCCAGGCCCCTTTATACAGTATAAGTAATAAGGACTTCGAGAAAACTGACCAATCTATAGATTTGCCCGAGAATCATACACAGAGTCCTAGAGCTTCAGATTTCAGAAGTCATCACCTAAGCTTGGATGGGATTTTCAATGAAGTAGTTGCTTTTGAGTCATCCGCCTCTGTAAGAAACACTTGACCCATACTTCTTCAAGTAAGAGAAAGAAATAAAATAATATAAAATAAAAAGAATTGAGTAAATTACTTAACTTACTTTAAACAGAGCTTTGGATCGTAATTTTGATTTGTCATCACCAATGTTCTATGTGAAGTAAGTAGACATCTGTTCATGTCTCTCAAGGAAAAGGTACCCAGCTGTAAAGAATTTTAACTATTTAGCTATTAGGTTATGCAGCTCACATGTATAAAAGCTATGAAACTAAAATAATATACTAACATGTTCATAAATGGTATGCAGCAATTCAGCCTACAAACTGTAATATGAAGGAAAAAGCATTAATCAGCTTGACAAATGTCTACATTGATAGTATATTTCACTATATTTGGCTAGTAAGTGAAAATGTTAATATATGGTAAAAATTGTTTGGAAGAAATGAGGGCAAGGGTGAATATCATCAAGATGCAATTTGTAAAATTTTCATAGAAATAATTTTAAAAATAAGAAAAATTGTCAGACCATACACTCCAAAAACTAAAGTTTTAGAAAGAAACTGCTACTCAGTTATCCTAAAGACACTGTAGGAGTCCACACCTCCTCACACCTCTGTCATTCCTTTCAAACATAACTAACACCAGAATAATGACTATACTGCAACAAACTGTAATTTCTTCATTCATGCATGTTTATTTCTCATTACACTTTTTCTATTACATGGTATTCCTGAGAAGGTTAAACCTTGAAAAGTCTTCAGCATTTTAATTTAGTTTATTACACATTAATTAAATGAATTACTATAATTGGGACAGCCAGTGTTCAATTGGTAACATTTCTTTCTTGTGTGCCTTTAATTTTTGAGACATTTCATACATTGACAAGCTTCTCTTTTGTCTTTACACTGGTCATTCCTTCTGTGAAAAGAGATACAATGATTCCCATCTTCCCAGAGCCCATGATAATAGACACAGAAATATTGTATCAATGCTCACAAAAGAGCATAGTCTTCTGTCTGTTTGCTGCATATCAGAGGCCCTCATCCCTTTATACCCAGCATCCTGGACTCTAGGCCATGACCTTGTTTTGTTCATATTCACAGCTAGTTTGTCATGGATGAAATGAGTTTCCTTTTTTTTCCCCATAGGTGAATTGGGCTGTAGAGCACTTATCCCCTCTGTTCAATAGGGAGTTCAGTCTTTCTTTGTTAGAGTAGTAAGGCTATGCTCTCCACATACCTTGGCTCTGCTGAAATAATTGTTTACTTTAAATCTTGAATTTCATGAACCTGTAGTTTGTGACATAATTTGGGCTCTTTTAAAAATCAGTTATAAAAGCATTAATTTTAAAATGCAATTAAAATTGGAAATGCTCGATGAAACTACCATTAATTTCATTAGCCTTCTCAGCAATTTTCCTATAAATACAAACTGAGTCATCAAGAGGCAGATAAAAACCATATAAGGTAATTTATATTTTATGATACTTAACATTAGATAGTATATGAAATGATGTAGGTTGGGTAAATTAATAAAGGAGGGGACTACTAATACCAAGGGCCATTTGAGTAATCATATGTACATCTACTACAGTAAAAGCTTAGATAGATAGATAGGTAGGTAGATAGATAGATAGATAGATAGATATAGATATAGATATAGATATAGATATAGATATAGATACTAATGTTCATAAATGGTATGCAGCAATTCAACCTATAAACTGTAATATGAAGGAAAAAGCATTAACCAGCTTGACAAATGTCTACATTGATAGTATATTTCACCATATTTGGCTAGTAAGTGAAAATGTTAATATATGGTAAAAATTGTTTGGAAGAAATGAGGGCAAGGGTGAATATCATCAAGATGCAATTTGTAAAATTTTCATAGAAATAATTTTTAAAATGAGAAAAAATTATATAAATATGTAAATAAATATATAAATTTATAAAATTATATAAAATTTATATAAATATATAAATAAAGTAAATCTAAATGAAGTCACTAAATATCAAGAAGACAAATTCCAACAACTCATCTTTCACTAACAAGTGGAACTGCTAGTACCAGGAATAGGTTAAAAATAATTGAATTGCTGGGGAAAAAAGAGCTTATGGAAATTCCCAGACAACTCAGACTTTTGCCAAGGCTATTAATTGTTGTGCCAAAACTTATAGTAATGTCCTATTGCTAAAGACAACCCTTACACATCTCATTAAACACTCAAGAACACATGGAGAACTCAAGCTAATGCCAACTAACTGCCTTCTTTTCTACTGACCAGTATTTGCAGTACTGGAAATTATTCTGCAAAATACTGGGTGAGAAAGGTAAACATCAACCCAACTACAAACCTGTGATCTACAATGTTAACTTGCCTGAATGAAACCTGGTACAACTGTGGCGGAAATCTACGACTCAAGCACTATCTCATTGGATTTACAGCCCACTCCATGAGATGGAATCTATGTCTTCCAGTGCCCAGATAACCAAGAATCTAAAGAGTCAAAATAGGCCATGGGTCTAGTGGAAAAGACAATTGTCATAACACAATCCGTGTATGAATTCATGTAAGAATTCAGTGCTTGGGAGAAAACACTGAGGAAAACTAGGGAAGAGTAACTTGATAGTTTCTTCATAAAAGAATTGTTCTTGTAATGTGGTTTTATATTCCTTCCAGGTTGTAGCAAATACAACTAGTTTTCTTTAGATGATGTTATTCCTATGCCTCTATGAAAAAATATGGTTGTATCACATATGGTTTGTCCTTGTGATTAAACATCTTACTCGTATAAGTCTTTTCAACACTGAGAGTACAAATTGTCTGATGCTCTAAATAAAGTTGTCTATGGCATAAGACTTAAGTTTGTTTTGTTATGGCCCTGCTCTCCTAGGTTCACACTGTTAGAATGGTCAACATCAAATACTATTTTTTCTAGTGAAAGAACATAACAATAAAATGAATCCATACAGAACTCTTTTATACCTATGAATAAGTGTCTTACTCAGCCATCAGAAGAGATTCACCCTACAATAGATGGGAACTAATTTAGAGATCCACAACTGGACAACGTGCAGAGAGTGCGAGACTTTAGAACATTCAGTTCTAAATTGGAGGTCTCTTCAAACTTTCAGGCCTCGGGTAGCTATCCTGAAGAGAAGACAGAAACAATGTTTTTCTGGCCACATCAGGATTGACACACATATTAATTCAGAGAGAATGGCAGCTTTCACAGGTCCTAATATAGTCCAAGCAGAGAATATTCCAGAGTTGAGAGAAGAAAGTGGATACAATCGCCATCCATAACTCAGGTATTATCTCCACATGTTAAATGCTTGCAGACAAAAAATTAGTTTCCAGAGTCTCACTGGGTACATAAACCAAACTAAAACCAAGATTGTATGTATAACAGCAGTGAATTCAATAGTATTTTTGTAGATTTTTCCCTTATATTGCTTTCGTTAGGCATATATTTTTATTTTTTACTGGTCTTTTACTTGTATGATTTTTGATTTTATGTTTTTATGGTTGTGTGTGCGTGTGTATGTCTGAGTGTGTGTAAGGCAGAGACAGAGACAGAATTTCTTATGCACTTTTTAAATCTAGTATATTTGTCTTACTTGTCTGCTTTCTAAAGAGAAAAATGAAGGCATCCAGTTAGATGTGTCTGAGAGATAGAAGTATCTATAAGAAGATGAGAAGGAGGAAATGATTTGTATGTATTGTATGAAATTTCTTATTTTTATTTTAAAAAATATAACTGCATTCCCAGTGGATCTGCCATTTTGTCTTCAAAGCATCAGTGAATGTGGCTTTTTTTATTTGCTTTTGTGTTCTTGACTTTCTAATAGATGTTTTTTTTTCATGATTTTCTTAAATTGAATTTCCTAAGTGGTAAGAATCACACCTTCATATGTTTATTACTAGCTATATATTTTACATGGTTAAGTATCTCTTCAGATCTAAGGTCCATCTTTCAAGTGGGTTCTATCCAAATGCTATTTAATTAAAAGAGGTCTTCCATATTTTAGATAAAAGTAATTTTTAGATGTGTATACTAAAGACATTTCCTTCTAGGCCTGGAATCTCTTTTCATTTTAAATGTGTAAACAGTAAGATTTTCCCATGTTAATTGCATTCAAATTTCTATATTGTTTCAAATATACGATGACATGCATTATTTTATTATTATATATGAAAATAAGTCAACAAATCAAAGTTATATAGACACATACTTTTATTTTATTTCTTTTTTTTCCTGTCTCAGTATTTTAATGTTCACCTCTCTGAAAGCAACATGGTTTTCATAAAGATAAATTTCAGTTCCACATGGTATTTTGAACATGGAATTTAGCTGAGCACATCGACTATGCCTGTAAAGCAATAGAACATCAGATGAGTCAAGCTATTACACTTGGTGAAGAAAGGAAATCCTTCCTTTGTCTCACAACTGCAGAAGGCATGTGTCTCACTAACTGTGCAAGTTCTTCTCACTCAAGCCCAGGTCTCTATGCTCAGAAATAGTACATCCATGACTGTGTCATTTCAGCCTTGGAAATCTCACAAAATAGCATTACAGGAGCTGCATCTCCAAGTTTTGATTCTAGAACTGAATTTAAGGTGTGATCTAACCACATCAACAAATTGATCATTCTGACTTCCCCATGCCATGAATATGTTCATCACAGAAGAGCAGGATGAGGACTCTCTGACCAGCACTAACAGTGTGATCAGTCAGGCATTACAGGGATGCATATTCTATGTGACAGAAGTATACAGACATGATGGAAACGAACACCAATCTTACTGTACATGGTGTCTGGGAAAGCAATAAAAACACTATGATACAGGATAAAAACTCTTTTAGTCTTGCTTCCTCTCAGCCTTTTTTTTTTCTAGAGTCTGATGTAGCAGCAGTATCAGTCGACATACTTGGGAGAGCTGGGAGTAGCTGGCATCTGATCCAGGATTTTACAAACATAGCATGCAACCTCTATAGTACCATGCTTCATACGTCAGAATAAAGGGATGCTATAGAAGCTGTTTATACTTTGGCATTTTAGATTCATCCACTGTAAGGCCCGAGTTGGCAAAATTGATGAAACTGGGGGAGAACTCCCTTTCTTGGGAATTACTCAGCTGCGGAGAATCTCCTTTCACCGCTTGTGTTAGCTGATCAAATACACTATTCCACTTTGGATGAGGAAATCGGCCTGTGGCAAACTCATACAGTGTGATTCCCTAAACTCCAGACATCAGAACAGACATCATACCCTTGTCTCGATGCACTTGGGTCTCTTCTTTCAGGTGCCATATACGGCCTACACCCAGCATCTCTTGTCTTGGCAATCGAATCCACAAGCTGTCCACTGATGCTGAAATCACAGAGCTTTATATTTCCACTTCTGACCAGAAGAATATTGGAAGGTTTGATGTCTCTGTGAATGATTTTCAAGTTTTCTTTTAAGTGGTTTAAGTGCTTTCATAGTTGCTAAAGTGATTTTGCCTAAGGTCTTTTCCGGAATAATGTCATCTAACAAACTAAATATATATTTGTAAAACTTATCGAATGAAGTAGACATGAGCCCTATAGGATCCAACAGTCACCCTCTCTGAAGAGTGCACCACAGAACTGAGCAATGCAAGGGCAAACACTACTCCACATTCATGAGAAGTTGTTTTTGTTCTTATTCATCCACAGTTGTCTGAATACTTTTAACGCCATGGTCTGCTTGGTTTGAGGACTATTTTGTTGACAGAACCATAAGCTCCTCATCCAATTTCTCTAAGGTCTTTCAAGTCCTCTGCAGTGAAATCCCAGTGTTATTCAGGGGAGATCTTTAGTTTTCCTGATGACTCAATGCTGCCAGTTCTCGGTCACTCTACACATGCTCTTCACCCAGATGTGTGTGTGTGTGTGTGTGTGTGTGTGTGTTTCTTCAATTTAAGATGCTTCATTAGAGACAGATCCTGGAGGAAGAACGCTTGGCCACTGTATCTATCTCTCTTGAACCAAGAGGGGCTGCTGAGTGAAGGAAAATGCAACACAAACCTAGTTCAGAAACAATGGTAACTCAGTCTCTAGGCACAACAATTAAAACCTAATCTTATAAGTTTTATTAAAATCTGATTCCTCCAGTGGCTGATCCTTGTGAATCTGCCATGATACTCAGACACTATAGCAGCTACATTTTACCTCCTTTTATTTTATTTCTAAACCTTATAGACTGTATTTGGTTTTTTTCCAATGCATGTGAGATCAATTTTAAGTCAATTTTGAAATGGGAAGAAGCTATGTTATTGATTTATTCCATATGGGCCTATTCTGTTTAGGTGATCAATCAGTCCTTCAGTGATAATTTTTTCATTAGTTCCTTTCAATAAAGTATTCTATCTTGTTTAAGTTAACAACTTGGTCCCCTTAAAGTTGTTGGTAATATTCTCTTTTAATTTTTAATTAAGTTTTCTATTTTTAAGACTATAATTAAAATAATTCATCTTTTCTTTCTTCCATTTAAACTCTCTCACATGCCGTACCCATTCAGCTTCAAATTCAATGTCCTTTTATTCTCTAATTGTTATTGCATACTTGGATATGCAGGGAATCATGAAGCTGACCTGTCCTAGCTTCCTCCATGAATTAGTCATATGTTTGTCAGGATACAGTCCATGGTTCCAGATGCACAACATGCCTTTAGTTATTGAGAGCCCAGCACACTCCCTCAGGCAGTGAAGCATTCAGGGCATATTGAGTTTCTCTGTATGTTCTCTTAGAAGTAAGCAAGACAAGACAATTGCTCTCAGACAATAATCTTTGTATCAGACATTACTTTGTATCACCTCCAAACATGATTGTATCCTGGAACTACAACTGTACTGACACTGGCACTTGCCATATATACTGTTTCTCATAAAATATACAAAGTCTGATTGCTCTCAATAAAATCATCACAGCCTCAGTCTTGCTATTGCACCTCCAAACGACCTGGTTTAATTCCTTACAACCATGTCAGGTGACCACTTACATATTTATATTCCTAAAGATAACCTGTTCTGTCTGTGTAATATTATATATGTTTTCAGGGCTGAACTTTTGGCAGTACATGATTGATATCTTCTTCTCTGGTGAAGACTGTGTAGCCTGCTCCTAACTATTCTCAATTGCCTATAGCTCCTTGTATAGAGTGGAGTCACTGTGCTTTTTCCAATCCACTTTCTCATGTCCATTGACGCCATCCTTACTTAGCTTTTGTTTATTAAGTCATGCTAGTGATACTTAATGTGTGTTGCTTCTGCTGTTACTAGAAAACACATTCTTATGTGTTTTATGAGTTAGATGATTTCACTACAGTTTCTGATGTTAGCAATTGGAACATTTTCTCTTTGATTTTTCATTAGTTAACTAGAGACGTCATGGTATTATTAATCTACTTAAAACACTTTTTTGGTTCCTGTAATGCTCTCTTTCTGTTAAAAAGAGAAATTTCCTTGATGAGAGTGGGAACTGATCTGTAACTATAATGACTAAGGAGAAATGTTTAAAATTTTGTAAGGGACTATGATGGTGTAGCAAAGTAGGTTCTCTTTCAAGATCAATGACTTTACTAGTTCTGAGTCTTTGACTTGGATTCCAGTACAAGGCATGATTTCTCTCTTGTTGCATAAGTCTTAAGTCCAAAGACTTAAGACGGCTGTTGATCGCTGACAAAGCATTGATGCCACTACTGTACTCCTAGTGTTATCATGCCATGAAGTTCATAGGCATTATAGCTGGACAAGATTTCTGGTTGTATAGATTGTAGGAGGAGGAAATGATACAAATATTATTTTTATAATATTGTTATAATCTTTAAAACAAACAGATAAACAAACATAACACAAAAGTGAATTGGTTTTCTGTCTTCCTATTTTTGCTTTTAATAACTTTTGCTCTAATTTTTATCATTGTTGTTGTATTTTCTCTAGACTTAAATTTCCCTAGTTTCTCAAGGATTGATTTTTGGGTTACTGTTTAGAAATTTAATTTTTGGTTATACATATATTTGCTAAATATTTCTCTAAATTTACCACAAATTCTGCACTTCTCAAAAATGTTTTTATCTTGAATATTTATCTTGAATTTGTCAATTAAAATATTTTCTTTAATTTATTGAAATTAGGTATTTTCCATTATATTGGTTTCTAGTTTTATTATGTTTCAGTTTGCACACATATTTTATATGGTTCAGACTGATGACTTGCTGAACTGTTTTGTGGACACAGTATAGCTTGTCATGGCACATACTTCTTTTGATCATGAGGTGACTCTTCAATATTGTATTAAGTTATATTGAATATTTTGAATAGTAATTGGATGGTTGACAATTGTCTGTATTCTTCAGTTTTTTTGAGCACTTAACTTACTGATTGTTGAAAGATAAGTTGACATGTCACCTTTGTTAATGGAGTTCTTGTTTTCTTTTAGATTTGCTATTTTTAATCATGTATTAACACAGTCTCAGGTACATGCACATATAGGATTGTTTTATTTGTTTTTCTTTGATCATTACAATCACTTCATTATTAAATAATAGAATCTTCTTTTATCAATTTTCCTCATATTCAAAGCTTCTTTGTCTATCTATGCATAGTTCACCTTTAGGTTTGTTTGTACTAACTGGAGACAATGTTATGCACACAATAAGACAACATACTCTGTGGTTCTTTTTTTTCATTTTGTTTTTCTTTTGTTTTACCTTTATTTAGACTTTTACTTTTTACTTTCTTTGCATTTCAATTACTCTACTTATTCCCTTTCTATTTGAAAAGATTTAGAACAGTTTAATTAATCAGTCATTTATAGTTTATTTTATTTGTTGCATTTTTTAATTTTCTTCACCTATTTACATTGTTATTTCTTTCTGCAGTTCCAAATATTTTCTGTCAGTCTATATTATCTTCTCTTTAGACATATAAATTATACTTTTAAATGGTTTTAGGCATCACTTTTGATGTTGTATTCCAGATTTTCAGTTAATTTTTCCAGACTTTCAAACTCCTAAATGAGTATACATACTCTTTTCCTTTGTATTCCTTGCTGTTTATTGAAGTGACTTAAACATGTACGTTTTCCCACGTTGTTGCTCTGAATGCTTTCAACATCTACTTGTTATAGCAATTGTGTGAGGAAACCTTCCCTTACACCATATTTGCTCCTCATACACTTGGACTTAGTATTCTGATCATGTATCTCTACCTGTGTCATTTTCCATAGGCCTAAAAAGCAGCTCTTAAGTGCTGGTGACAGACATGTTCATATACTCTTTCTGTTAGAGTCCTTTTTCTCTGTATTGTAAACTACATGTGTGTTTGTGTATGTGTGTGTGTATGTGTATGTGTGTGTAAATGTATGCATATTTATGGGGAGGATGTTTTGTAAACAACTCTGAGATGATGTTTTAAGTCCCTTTCAGTTGCTTGATTTCATTTTCCTTTAGACAAAGGTGCTATTGTTTGAACAATTTTTTTTATCACTCAAATGGTAATATCTTATACAGTGAAGAAAGAACTAGAGTCTTTGGAGAGTGAACAGTCAGTGAGCCATAGAGTCGTATGTTGAGTTAATGTCATTAGAAAGGGGCTCCTACAAGCTTGATTTTTCTTTTTTACATGAAAAAAAAATACAGTGAGAAGAAATAATAAAAAAAAAGGAACAACAATCAGATGTATCAATGAGTTAAGCCCACCTTTCTGCAGAAAAAATAAGAACTATTTGTTGTTCATAAACTACCCAGCTTATGGTGATTAGTGTATACAGTTCTGAGAGATTGCAACACTTGAGTTTCATGAGAAGGACAAGCCATAGATGGCAAAAATACATTCTTACATACATACATAGAAACAAACAACAATAGCCAGTTATAATGAGTAAGCTAAAGGAAACTCACTCCTATTCACTACATGTGGGAGGAGCACAAAAGCACATTCCAAAAATAATGCTATGTCTTTAAAGAAACAAATTCTTGTCTTGTTTTCTTACAGGCACACAGACTCCATTCTTGGATTATGTTCTTACATCCTCTCTTTGGTTTTACATAGCATGTAATATGCTGTCAAGTTATTATTTTCTTTTTGTACTTAACTTGCTCAGTATTCATTGAGCTTCCTGGATTAGAAGTAGATTTAAGCTGTTTGATATTTTGTACTTAGTTTGTTTCCTTTGTGTGTAGAAAATGAATTTGAAATGTTTTCAACATTTTGAATTTGAATGTTTTCAAATTTTTACATAAAATAAGTTTTCTTTTTTCTTCACCATATAAAATTCTAATTAATCATATTATTTTTTAATTTCTTTAATTTCAGATTCATTGGTTTTTTAGTCAAACATGTTCTACATTCTTATGCTTAAGTTTTCATAGCTATGATGTGTTTGGTTTACCAGTATGCTTATTGAAGATATTTTGTTGAAGTATATTTTATTTATAGAATTTTTGTTTGTATCTTTTTAAGATCCATATTTTAAATCTTCACATGCTGCATATTGCATTCTTTTATGATAAATACCTTAATGAATTTACCACAACTAGTGTATGCAACATTAAAACTGCTTCAGAACAAGAATTAATGACTCTCCCAAATATAATAGCCAATAAATGTTCTTGATATTTTTCTCTCAATTTAGTGCTAAATATAAATCAGTGAATGAATAGTTTTCATCTTCACTTGTTATTGGAAGTGTTATTTTTCTCTAGTAATTTAGTGTATACAAAATAATATATTTGCAATGAAAAGTCTAAGGTCAACATTTGCTATTACATAATGTTTTTGTTTATGTTTTTGTTTGTGTGTGGAGGGTGTGGTTTGAATGAAAGGTTATGTACAACTGTGTGCCAGAGTATGGTTCTGAATCCTTGGAGCTTGGGTTTCAGGAAATTATGAGTCACCCAACTTGAGTACTGGAAACCAAACATGCATCTTCGGGAAGGGCAGCATGTGTTCTTAACTACAGAGCAGAATCTTCTGCTCCTTAGCTTTTAAAGGAGTTTTGAGGGTTTAAAAGGGCCACAATTATCTGGTATTGTTAGAAACTTAAACAAAACAAATGAGGTAAAGTGGAGCCTTTGTCATAATATTCACCTATAGACCTGGTCTAATGTTTTAGTCAGACCAGCACTGACTAAAACATTAACAAACTATCTATTCCTTTGCATTGAAAGCACACAAGACTGAATATCTACAATAGTAAAATTGATTCTTTGAGAAGAAGTGTGATTTGGACATATATACAATAACCAAGAGACCTTGATAGGTTTCATTGGAAAATAACAAATTTATCTTTGCCCTTGTAATAATAATAATAATAATGATAATAATAATAACTATTATTACTATTACTATTATTATAACTATTATACCCCACTAATGATGAAGTCAATGTTTATGCCAAAATTATCATTAGGTTTTTAGAAAAAATGCTACATATGCAAAAGTGTTGAATTTATGTTTTATACGAATCACTAAAATATTGTTTCCTGCAAGACAGCAAATTTCATTGGCACCTAAATAAGTCCTATCTTAAACATTTATCAGATTTCAAAAAAAAATTAGACCCTTTAAACTAATGCCCTAAAATTATTAGCTAAACTGAAAAAATGGCTGAAATGCTTAAACTGCAATGAAAATATCATTTTCCACTCAATATTTTATAAATAACATAAGTTAAAACCCTGACATTTACTTTACATATTTCCAATATTAAAGAAAACAACATGTACATATATTGTATTGACAGTATTACACATAAAATAGAGAAGAAAATCAGTATGCACACACTAGCAAGAAATGCATATGGTTCAAGTGGGAAGTAGGAAATACTACAGTATCTCCTGGTTCTAATGGCCACTTATGTTCCCATATGACAAAACAGTAATGTAAAATCCTGGACCTCATGTGCATCACTTGGAAATTTTATCTCTTGGTTGCTGTGGTAATACTGACACTAAGATCTGATGGGTTTCTAGCCTTTGTTTCTTCACAAAGGATGTATTTCTAAAACAATCATGATGTAATTGGACTAATAATTAATTGCTAAAAGACTTAATGGTATAACTGACTGAATAATGGGAAATAAGGGAATGCCCACAAGAAAAGTTCTCCTATGACAAAACTCTAGCAACTTTAGTGTTTTTTTTTTTTTTCACCTCTTCATACCAGAGAGAAAGAGGTCCATTTTCTGTGATGTTTCAGGTAACCTTACATAAGCAGGACATGTATTAATACAAATCACCACTTGTATGCAATTCAGTAATAGAGTTTCCCTAGGTATTTAAATAAATATTATACAGCCTTGTCTGCACATAAATGAAAATTTAAAAAGGAAAACTATCTTGATACCAAATGTCTAAACAACAAAACTTTGTTAAGAGCATACAATGGCAAGTCTTTCAAAATCAATCTGTCTATAGCATCCTTTTATTTTATTAACCTTTGTAAAATGTGAGCTGCAGCACAAAGGAACACAATTATTTTTCTAAGCTCTCACAGCATTTGGTAGACATACAAGCAAATGGATACATAACTGATGTTTCACAATAATGCTGCGCCATTATCAGTGAAAGCACAGGAGCAACCACTAAGACATTCACTCCTGACAGGTATAATTTTGAGATTGTAAATGGTAGAAAGTTTCTAAAGGGGCTTCAGTATGTTGACAAATACGACCTTAATTGTGTTTGCTATAATTATGCTCAAGAACGTAGCCTGCGCTCTTGTTTTGTAAGGTTGGTACATAACGCTAAAGTTACCTAGTTATTAGCTTGATAACTGCAAGAAATTTGATTCATCTTCATGAAGGAAGCTGTCAAATTCAAAGATCAGAAATGTAACAGCAGCTCCATCAAAGGAGATAGTACTGTATCTTCTGGAGTACCCTCCACCTCCCCTCCTTTCCTGAGTTTCTCTTTGATCTCCAACTAAACATCAGAATTTGGCTTTTAAAAGACTTGAAGTGCCTTTCATTTTTCTCTCAGCTGCCTGAGGAGTAACAACTTCTGCATCTTATAAGAAAAATTTATTTCTCCCTAAAAATAACTTTGGCTTCAAATGCCCCCTGCTAAGAGGTTGAAATAATTTATCTTGAACTCTGAGAAGACAAAAGAAGGTAATTGCATGGGTGAGCCATTACCTGCAGCAGGGAGGCAGCTGAGGAGTCATTACTGATCTTAGGAAGGCAGTGCTGAACAGTTCCTGTTCATGGCTTTGAGGGACCGGAGGTCAGGGAGCACATAGTTTCCTTTGGGCCATCTGCATCCTTTTCAAGATTCTGAGCACTTAGAGCATGCTATACCCTCTGGGATGCAGTCTGATGAGACTGTTCTCCTGTGGTTTTACCCTTCCTCTCATTAATGCTGAGTGCTAAGAGGAGCATATGCCTAAACAATTAATTTCCTTGTTCTTTATCTAAAAATAAACTCCTTCAAATGAACATGCATACAAAATTATGGATGATATTTTCAATTTAAAAGTAAAACATACAAGAAGACCTAACGAAAATTAAAAGGCATATGGTGTGTGTGCCTCTGCAGAACTATGTCATCCCAAATATACCTCATTAGCACAAGAAAAAAAACACCTGAAGAGGTTGTACATGTAGGGGCCATGAAAACCAGAATACACACTGTCCTTCTAGAAGATAATTTAGATTATCAGCCCATATTGTAATATGATTCTTTCATTTACTAGGCAAATAGAGTGATTTGAAATCATTGGATCCTCTGTTGAAAATGGAGGTAACAAGTTTATTATCTGCATAAGAAATCTGGTTCTCATTTCCTGGGCTCTTTCTGGTCCCTGTCCTTCACAAGAGACCATTCTGTGTTTTAGCAAGCTATGATTTTTTTTTTAAGTTTGACCTCAAAGCCATTTCTGTGAAAGTTTCTTATGATTCTCTGTACCTGACACTTAACTTTGGGATATATGTTATGAAACATTCTGTCTCTGTCTGGCTCTCTGTCTCTGTCTCTCTCTGTTTCTGTATCTATCTCACTCTTCCCATGTGTGTGTGTGTGTGTGTGTATGTGTGTGTGTGTGTGTGTGTGTGTGTGTGTGTGTGTATGTGTGTGTGTGTGTGTGTATGTGTGTGTGTGTGTGTGTGTGTATGTGTGTAAGTGGTTACATAAAACCCAATAATAACCAAACATACTTAATTCCAATGGCTATGAAGGAAAAAGCTATTAGAAATTTTTATGCAAGCCATTTTTGCCAGGAGATAATCCTGTGGCACAGCGCTCAATATCCGAAAACCACTAGAAGAGAGCTAGCTCGCCTCCCAGGAGTGCCAGCAAGCCTGTGAGCACAGGTGAGAACACAAATGTTACTCAGAGGGACCTGACTAGAACCCCCAGGAGACAGGAACCAAGGAGTGGCCTGGGACAGGAACCTTCCAATTTCCATCTGGCCGAGAGCTGGTCCTGTGACAGAGCTCACAGAATAGATTCTATGCCTCATCACTCAATACCCAAATACCTCCGGGACAGAGCTGGTCTCCAAGGAGTGCCAAGACAACTGTAACAAAGATAAGGCCACCACTTCTGTTCAAATTTCTCGCCCAAGAGGGACCCTCCCAGAATCATCAGGAAACAGGAACCAAGGAACAAATGCAGACAGAATCATTCTGGTTTCTGTCTGCACCCTGGATTGACCCTGTGTCACAATTGTCCATCCCCAAATTTCTCCTGGAAATAACTGGTCTCCCAGGAGTACTGACACACAGGCTTGCGGGAAGAACAAGCCAGTCAGAGACAGCAATACTAGCTAACAACAGAGATAACCAGACAGGGAGAGGAAAGGGCAAGAACATAAACAACATGATGATGATAGAGGACTTTAAGAATCACATAAATAACTTCATTTAAAAAAAATACAGGAGAACACAGGTAAACAGGTAGAAGCTCTTAAAGAGGAAACACAAAAATCCCTTTAAGAATTACAGGAAACCACAAACAGGTGAAGCAATTGAACAAAACCAACCAAGATCTAAAAATAGAAATAGAAACAACAAAGAAATCACAAAGTGAGACAACACTGGAAATAGAAAACCAAAGATTGAGGTCAGGATTTATAGATGCAAGCATCACCAATAGAATATAAGAGATAGAACAGAGAATTTCAGGTGTAGAAATCAGGAAACAATGAGAAGACCAAACCTAAGCAAAATAGGTACAGAAGAAACTGAAGATTCCCAACTTATAGAGCCCGTAAATATCATCAACAAAATTATAAAAGAAAACTTCCCTCGCTTAAGGAAAGAGATACCTATGAACATACAAGAAGACTACAAAACTCCAAATAGACTGGAACAGAACAGAAATTCCTCCCATTACATAATAGTCAAAACACCCAATGCACTCACAAAAAAGAAAGAATATTAAAAGCAGTAAGGGGAAAAGAACAAGTAACATATAAAGGCAGACCTATCAGAATTACACCAGACTTCTCACCAGAGATTAAGAAAGCTAGAAGATCCTGTTCAGATCTCATAAAAACCCTAAGAGAACACAAATGCCAGCCTAGACTAGTATACCCAGCAAAACTCCCAACTTGCAATAGATGGAAAAACCAAGATATTCCATGACAAAACCAAATTTAGACAATATCTTTCCACAAACCCAGCCTTACAAAAGATAGTAAATGAAAAATGCCAACACAAGGAGGGAAACGCCAATCTAGAAAAAGCATGCAAGTAATATTCTTTCAAGAAACCCAAAAGAAGCCATGCAAACATAGAAATAACATGAAAAATATTAGGAAGCAACAATCACTATTCCTTAATACCTCGTAACATCAATGGAGTTACAGACTGGATACATAAACAGCATCCAGCATTTTCCTGCATATAAGCAATGAACTTCAGTGGCAAAGACAAAACTAATTTAGAGTAAAGGGCTGAAAAACAATTTTTCCCCAGTTTCTTTTCTATTAGTTTCAGTGTGTCTGGTTTTATGTGGAGGTCCTTGATCCATTTGGAGTTGAGTTTAGTACAAGGAGATAAGAATGGCTCAATTCGCATTCTTCTGCATGCTGACCTCCAGTTGAACCAGCACCATTTGTTGAAAAGGCTATGTTTTTTCCACTGGATGTTTTCAGCTCCTTTGTCAAAGATCAAGTGACCATAGGTGTATGAATTCATTTCTGGGTCTTCAATTCTATTCCATTGGTCCAGTTATTAGGGAAATGCAAATCAAAACAACCCTGAGATTTCAACTCGCACCAGTCAGAATGGCTAAGGTTAAAAACTCAGGAGACAGCAGATGTTGGCGAGGATGGGAGAAAGAGGAACACTCCTCCACTGCTGGTGGGGTTGTAAGATGGTACAACCACTTTGGAAATCAGTCTGGCGGTTCCTCAGAAAACTGGACATGACACTTCCAGAGGACCCTGCTATACCTCTCCTGGGCATATACCCAAAGGATTCCCCGGCATGCAATAAAGACACATGTTCCAATATGTTCATAGCAGCCTTATTTATAATAGCCAGAAGCTGGAAAGAACCCAGATGTCCCTCAAAGGAGGAATGGATACAGAAAATGTGGTATATTTACACAATGGAATACTACTTAGCAATTAAAAACAATGAATTCACAAAATTTTTATGCAAATGGTTGGATCTGGAAAATATTCTAAGTGAGGCAACCCAATCACAAAAGAATACATATGGAATGCAATCTCTGATAAGTGGATATTAATTAACCCAGAAGCTCTGAATACCCAAGGCACAATTAGCATAACAAATGACTCCCATGAAGAAGTAAGGAGATCCTGGAAAGGCTTGATCTAGCATTGGAGGGGAGTATCAGGACAGAGAAAAAGGAGAGAGGTGATTGGAGAATGAGTGGAGAGAAGAAGATTTATCAGACATATGGGGAGGGGAGACCTGGGCAAGGGGAAATAATTTGGAATATTAGCAAAGAATATAGAAAATAAAAATATATAATTAAAAAAAACAATTTTTTTCAAAGCAAATGTCCCCAAGAAATTATCTGGAATAGCCATTCTAATAATCAGATAAAAAGGACTTTGAAACAAAAGTTATCAAAAAAGATAAGGAAGGACCTTTCCATCAAAGGAAAAATCTACCAAGAAGAACTCTCAATTCTGAACATCTATGCTCCAAATACAAGGGCACCCACATTCATAAAAGAAACTTTACTAAAGCTCAAATCACACTTTGAACCTCACACAATAATAGTTTGAGAAGTCAATGTCCCACTTTCATCAGTGGACAGATCATGGAAACAAACTAAACAGAGACACAGTAAAACTAACAGATATTATAGACCAAATGGATTTAACAGATATCTATAGAACATTTCATCCTAAATCAAAGGAATATACCTTTTTCTCAGCACCTCATGGTACCTTCTTCAAAACTGATCATATAATCAGTCACAAAACAGACCTCAACAGATCTAAAAAGATTGAAATAATCCCATGCCTCCTATCAGACCACTATAGATTAACGTTGCTATTCAATAGCAACAAAAGCAACAGAAAGCACAAATAGACATGGAAGCTGCAAAATATTCTACTTCATGATAACTTGGTCTAAGAAGAAAGAACGAAAGAAATTAAAAACTTTTTAAATTTTAATAAAAGTGAAGATAAAACATAACCAAATTTATAGAACACAATCAAGTCCGTGCTAAAAGAAATACTCAAATCTCTGAGTTCCTCCAAAAATAAAGTGGAGAGAGTATACAATAGCTGCTTGACCTGTAAGCTCTAGAACAAAAAGAAACAAATACACCCAAGAGGAGTAGAAGGCAGATAATTAATCAAATTCATGGCTTAAATCAACCAAGTAGAAACAAAAAAATAACTATATAAAGAAAATCAACAAGATAGATAAACCCTTAGCCAGACAAACCAGAGAGCACAGAGACAGTAAATAAATCAACAAAATCAGAAATGAAAAGGGAGACATAGCAAAAGAAACCAAGGAATTCCAAAAAAAAATTTTTTTAAAGCCAAAAAGCCTATATGCAACAAAACTGGAAAATCTGGATGAATTGGACAATTTTCTAGACAGATACCAAATTCCAAAGTTAAATCAGGATCAGATAAACAAATGGCTATGATCAAAACTCAGATGACAGCAAAAGGTAGCAAGAATGTGGAGAAAGAGGAGCAGTCTTCCATTGCTGGAGGGATGGCAAGCTGGTACAACCACTCTGGAAATCAGTTTTGGAATTCCTCAGAAAATTGGACAGAGCACTACCTGAGGACCAAGATATACCACTCCTGGGCATATAGCCAGAAGATGTTCCAATATGTAATAAGGACACATGCGACAGACACTATGTTCATAGAAGCCTTATTTATAATAGCTAGAAGCTGGAAACAACCCAGGGGTCTCTCAACAGAGTAATGGATACAGAAAATATGGTACATTTACACAATGGAATGCTACTCAGCTATTAAAAACAATGAATTTATGAAATTTTTAAGCAAATGGATGGAACTAGAGAGTGTCATCTTGAGCGAGGTAATTCAGTCACAAAAGAACAAACATGGTATCTACTCACTGAAAAGTGGATATTAGCCCAGAAGTTTGGAATACCCAAGATTCCATTCACAGACCATAAGAAGCCTAAGAAGGAAGTCCAATATATGGATGGTTCAGTGCTTCTTAGAAGGGTGAACAAATTACTCAGAGGAGGAAATATGGAGACAAAGTGTGGAGCAGAGATTGAAAGAAAGGCCATTTAGAGTCTGCCCCACCTGGGGATCCATCCCTTATGTAGCTACCAAACCTGGACACTATTTTGGATGCTGGGAAATGCTTGCTGATAGAAGCTTGATATGGCTGTCTCCTGAGAGGCTCTGCTAGAGTCTGACAAATACAGTCAGATGCTTGCACTGGACTGAGCACAGTGGTCCTCAGTAGAAGAATTGGAGAAGGGTCTGAAGACGATGAGGTTGTTTGCAGCCACATTGATGGAGCCTGTAACTGAATAAATGCCACTCCTGGAAAGAGATGACAACATATCACGCATGGAAGAAGTAGACGAAGCTTCACCAGAACTGTGTGTTTGATGCTTACTTTCTTTCCTTCTGATAAGATATTTTCCATGATTTTTGTTTATTTTTGTTAACATTTAAAAAATCTGTGTGGCCCAAAAACTAAGGGGAAGATACATTTTCTACATGTGATACTGTGTTACCATAGATTTGACTAAAGAGGTTGATAGAATGTTTGTTTAAGACTTAATGTAATTTACTGTTAATATTAACTTTGTTGTCTGAAGTCTTTAGCTGTTCACCTGTATTCCTTAATAGACCAAATTAAGATGGCTTAAGTTACATAATAAAAATTTTATTCCCTGGAGTTAATTCTGCATGTACTAATCTTAGAAGGAAACACAAGTTTTAAAAACTTGACAGAAGAATTCCCCCAAGCATCTTGTTTTCCAAAGTACTGAGAACAAAACCCTAAATTCCCCTAGGTCATGTAACTCAGCAAGGCCTGTGAATGGCAATAATAGTGCCCAATCACATTCTGCTTTAGAAGATAAATACAGATGAGGTATAAAGAAAAGTAAATAGTGACAAAGTATTGAAACAATAAAAAAAAAATGTTTACACAAAATCTCAGAGCTCTGTAGTTGGGTTTCCTATCAAGAATGACGGGTAGGACTGAAATCGTCCTCCCTGGGCTGAGCTACAAAACTCAACAGATGGCAGAAAAGAGAATCTACTTCTGGAATAGTTGGTGATATGAGGAATATCTAGTGTTTTCTGTATAGACACAAAACTCATTATCATAAGTTTTCCATTGGATATGTATTCCCCTTGAGGGAGCTAAGCACATATGGGGATGTTAGGCAGCTGATATCAAAGATTCATTGCATAAATGAGGCAGCCTCTTTTAACTACAATATTATTCAAAACAGGGTGTCAGAAAAGCTTTGAGTAAATTTTGGATTTATTTTCAGAAAAATGACCGGTTTTTATTTTAAAAAATATGTCCTTCAGGGTGGAGACCTTAGGCATTTCAAGAAAGACTGAAGAGAAATAAATGTCTTGTACTCATTCAAAGATATTTGTACAAGGTAAGCTCTGACTATGTATTAAAATAGAAGTGCAGTAAGAGATTGATTTTTTTTATTTATATACTATCTAGCCCTTTTCTGCACTCTGAAGAACTCTAAAATATCTACATGATCTCCAAGTTTAAAAACTGCATTTGATCCAGTAGTCCATTTTTCTCTCATAAGCACTATTAAATTTAAGTCATTAAATTTGTTACCTATTTTTAAATCATAATTATTTATTTGTTAATTCGCTTATTTATAGCCTATGCATGAATATGTGCACATGTGCCATAGCATGTGTATGGATTTAACAGGATGACTTGTGGAATTCAATTCTTTCCTTCTACCATGTGAAAGCTACAGATTAAACAGAAATTTGGTTCAAGGAAGTATGCACTGAGTCATCTTATCAGCCCTAATTCACTCATGAAACTGTTAAAAGAAGTAATGTGCTTAAAAATACTTTGATAGAAAAGGTATACATTTTAACTATAAAAATAGTTAATATAAATAGTTCCTTCATTTTGAAATCCTTGTAGAATTACATCAATTATTTGGCATTCATTCTTCTAAATCCCTTACATACTTACTGCTCTTTAATCTCTTTCAAATTCATGGCCTCTTTCTTCACTAAGTCTTATTAGATGAATATATGCCTACATATATACATGCATAAATATAACCTGTTGTGCCAGTATAATGTCACTTGAATGTACATTTTTGGAAGTGCAATAATAGGCATGCCACTGTAAATGGGAAAACACATCAGGGCCTCACCTCTATTCCAAGAACTACAAGCAATAAAAATATGGAGAAATTATTTTACCAAGGTAATCGTATATACATTGGTTATCCAATACCAAGTGATTAATCTTTAAGAAAAAATTATATTTTTGATATTATACATTTGATGCAACATGTTTTTCTTTTAACAAGGGAAGTTTCTATGAAGAATAAATTAGCTTCCAAACTTCCAGGTTCTCTTATACATACCATTATGATTATCTGTTATCCCCTTGGCTTTTATTGTATGGCTTTGTATGAACCTTGGAAGGTTTTATATACTTTCTCCCACATCCTCTGAAAATATTACACTGCAATAAGACATAGTTTCATCCCTGTGAGCCCCCCTCCCAAACAAACCCTTCATAATCTGAAATACTATGAATTTCTAATATCATTTTTCTTCCTGTTTTTTTATTACAAGTCGAATAGGCAAGTCATTTAACCTCTATGAGCCTCAATTTCCTAACTATAAAATTAGGAGTTCATACTCTGTGATGTGGATGCCCTTTTAGTCAAAATTGTCTGTGGTGACATTTTAACTGCTCTATGAATTAAGGAACAGAACATGTGGAAGACCTAACCATCATCCCTAACACTCTCAAGTCTCACTATGAGAAACTGTAATTTGCTTTGCTTTGATCAATGAGCCAGTTTGTAAATTTGGCAGCCACTAGCATTTATTTTAATTGGCTGTGTCAATAGAAGTAGTGTGAATAAGGGACAGTGAGATCAGAAGACTAGTGCATAGCATTTGAAAGGCTTAATTCTAAATCAGAAACATGGTGAGCAGAGTTCTAGAGGTCAGCCTGGACTCAGTGTTTATCTTTACCACTCAACAGGCATTCTGACCTACGGAAGGTATTTAGTCTCTTTGTGTTGCCTATAAATTTCATTATTATCAAAGGAGTAAATGAATAGTACATGCCTCTTGAGCACCTAGTAATCTATAGGCATTGGTATTGAAAAGATAATATTAGGAATGTGTCTTCTGTTTGTTAGAAAACAATGATCTGCTAGTGACTCATATATTATTTGATTGTTACTATGTACAGATTTGTATCTTATCATCATAAAGACAATGTAATCTTATGTTAGAGTCAAATTTATTTACCAACTGAAAATAATTGAATAAAGAAAAATTACCATTATGTCTACTGATCATATATTTATTTGCAGTATCATTATTTGATGTGTAGAGACTTTATTTACTGTTTGAACTTAGAGTTAATAGAAATGTTTAAAAATGAAAATTTATTTAAAATATCAAGTTCATTTAAAGAGTATTTGCAATACAGTGGTTAAAATTATATTTTGATCTACATTGCTACAGAGAACTTTAAAATAAAATAAGGTCTTTTTTTTCAAACTATTGCTGCCTCCTTTTTCTCCAAACAGAGTTCCACGCTGAGTTCATTCATCGTGTCTGCAGTAGTCAGGTGGGGTGCCAATGACAGGGCCCAAAACTGTGCTGGGCACTGTCTCATACACACCTGAGAACAATCCAAAAGAAGGCAGCATCTGCCAGAAGAGCTCATTGCTCATGAAAATGTTACAGATTCTCAGTCTTAGGAAATTCTAGTGAAATGTTACAAAACGTAAAGTATACTTTATGGAATAGGTCTTCATGGCGGTTATGATAAAAATGTTAAAGATGAGCTCTGAACCACTTGAAAATTCAGACAAAAGTGAGAATTTCTGAATTGGAGAATTTTAGAAAACCTTTAAATGAGAATTATAGAACAATAATATAACTGAGTTTAGATAAGGATAAGGAAAGAAAAAAAAGGAAATTTATAAGAAAAGAAAGGAAATTTATAAGGTCAAACCTTGTCAAACAGATAATGTTCCATGTGATCCTCATAACTATCACATTTCTAGCTTTTAATACAAAAAAATACTTTAGTTCAAATTGTAAAGTTTTATCCCAGTGTCTCTCTGTAAGAAAATATTCAGACAGAATGTGTCTTCCAAGTCTACTTACTCTTTCTTCCTATGATTTTCAGAGTCAGCAGAAAGCAAGATAAGGTAATATCAATATGGAAATACTTTCACATAAACGACCCAGAGCAATTGAATGTCAAGTATCTACTTTAACACTTCCTTGTGGCCCTGTTAAGCAAAATGAAGAGAAGAAGTGTTTGGTTTATTTTTAATGGAACTTAAACTTAAAAAAAAAAAAAAACCACACACACACAGTGCTTCTATGGATGGGCCTCCTCTATTCATCCCGTAATGAATAAAGGAGCCATGACTGGGTGAGTAGATGGGACTTCTGGGGTGGACAGGAGAAGAAAGGAAAGAGGAGAATGTTTATGCTCTCTTTGGAACTGGGACAGCAGAGAGGTAAGATGCAGCTGCTAGAGTTTCCTAGTATCATGGTGGATCCATAAGGATCTGCCACTGGAGGGCTCATATTTTAATAAAGCTTACAAGATTTGGTTTTAGTTCTTGTGCCCAGAGATTGAATTACCATTGTTTCTGAACTAAGTTTGTGTTGCATGTTCCTTCACGTGGCAGCTCATCTGGGTTCAAGAGAGAAAGATATGGCAGTCAAGTGTGGTTTTGCCTGAGGTGCTCCACAAAGTCCTGGGGGATTTAAAACACAGGAATAGTGTGGTGGCAACTTGTCATTGAGAACCTAGTGAGCTGGATGGAGAGATTGAGGCATTCAGAGTCAGAATCTCCACGAGATAAAAACAGGTCACTCACTGCCTGCCAGTGCATGGCTAGCCAGGCCAATGGGGCACAGGGTCAAGTGTGGGAATGTGCTGGTTCTACTTTTTTTTTTTTTAATATTTCCCACAACATAGTGCCAAGGCATTGCTCTATTATTAAGAGTATACATAAAATATGATACAAAATTATGAAGAGAGACTTGAATTCAATCTGACATATCAAAAGAAGGTTCTTGATAAGGAATGAATGAGAATTACCCTTGGTATAAAAAGAAAGATCTATATCTACATATGTAAAATATACAGTATATATTATAAATTATATAGTTTATAATATATATAATGTTGCTTATTACAATAGATGTGTAATATAGCTAATATTGATGAATGTGTTAAATCTTGTTGAGTCATTGACCCAATACATTCCATTGAATTCCTCCAACCTTATTGGTTGCTTTCTACAGCCTGATTATAAAGTCCTATTGCTGAAACCAACATTTGCTAATCTCACTAAACATGAAGAAGTTGGACTAGTGCCAGTCTAGAAACTTCACTCCAAATAAGTAGCATTCATAACCAGAGGGAAAAAAATAGTCTTCAATATTCCTGAGCAACAAACACAGAAATCTACAATAGTGACGTGCCTGCAAGATATACAGTGCAATAGTCGCACAAATGTTAAGAGAGAATCAAGCACATTTCAAAAATGTAATTTAAGGACCATTTCATGAAATATTAGACACCATTGAGATGGCCCAAACTCAAAAACTGCATATGTTGTGAAAATAGAGAAAAATCTAATATTATTCTACTAAAGAACCATAGCTATAAAATGATACTTGATGGCATAGTTCTGTACCCATAGATCAGTTTTCATCCCACCCACAACATAAAAGCTTCTTGCAGTAGACGGAAATTAGCACAGAGAAATTCATCTCAGTAATATGCAGTGAGTAAGAAATGTCGAAGCACTCAGTTGTAAATAGGATGCTTTAGTTTAACCCCTTCCCCAAGACTCAACAACCTATGAAAAAAGAAGATGTGGAATGATCATAAGAGCCAGAGGCAATGGATGACTACACAGAAATGTCTTCCAGATGCAACAGATTGGAATCACATGCGAACTCACAGACACTGTGACAGTTGTGCGCAAGACAGCATAAGTGTCAGGCAGACAAAGTGCTAGCACTGAAGGTTGAGAGAGTATTCACATGGTCCTAACCCTGACCACAAAGCTGTTTATAATTGAAACCTTTTGGGAAACAGAAATCAGATTCATTCAGTGGTGGGTCAGTGGACATATCAATTCTGATCCAGGTTAGGCTCCATGGCCAGGGGTTATTGGCCAACTCAAAAGGAACTCCATGTATGTTTGCTTCACTTAGTTTTATTTAGTTGCTTATTGATTTCAATTTTCATTTTTGTGTTTTTGAATGTTTTAAAAGGAGCCTAAAATTTGCAATATAGGGAAGTAAGAAAGATCGAGAAAATGCTGGAGGAGGCAAGAAAGACATGAATAAAATGTATCATACAAAATAATTAAAGGAAAAACATCACATCTTAGAAGAAAATAAATTAGATGATTCAAATATTTTGGTCGGGATGAAATGTGATGATATTTAACTTATGAAATGGAAATAGCAAGCCTGAATTGAATTGTAAATACTGCAAGTATTTACAGACAGTCTGTAATGGAGGAAAGACTACATGATGGAGGCTGAAATTTTTCAGATAAATATTGAAAACTGAAGGAACAATCAACCCTATGATATAACTGGAAGGGATATTTGAGTAGAATTATTTACATATCAAAACTGGATCTCAGTCATTAATATGAAAGAGTCATATATTCATAAAAGAAACAACAATGACTTTTATTTATAAAGAATAAAACCTAAAATCAGATAGAGTCAAACATAGACAAGAAAAGCAGAAAAATTAGCTTTGGAAATAAACTGGGTTATTCACTTTGATGTACAACACTAAGGAAATTGTAGGTGTGTTTTAAATTACATAGACTCACAAGTGCCATGCATAAATAGAGGTCAAGAAACTAGGTTATACATAATTTTTCTAACTTTCAAAATAAGGAAGATTAAGATCAGCAGCCACCATGTGCTTAGGAAAAATATATTCAAATAAATAAAATTAAAGACATAATAAAGGCAAAAGTATTAAAATATATAAAATCCAAAAATGTATAATAAGGGATCAGTAAGATCTCTTAATAGGTTGAGGTACTAGTAGTATAAGCCCGATGACCTAAGTATCTCCTCTAGATACTATGGAAAAAGAAGAGAATGGACTTCCAAAGTAGTCCTCAGTAGTCCTCCGCATATACACTATAGCACACACCCATATATACATCACACACACAGACACACACAAACACATGTACTCACATGTGCACACACACAAGATTCACACATACATGACACTCATATATAATAAATATTTACAACACTTATTCCTTCCCTTTACTCATTGAAACCCCCCCAAATAATTCCTACTCAATCTCTTCCAAATACACGGCCTCTATATTTTTTCATTATTTTTTTACATACATTGCATATATGCCTACATACATTTAAAAACACACACTTCAAATATATATACAGCAGCATACAAGTTTAAAAAAGGTAAAATTGTTTAACTAAATACTAATTCCTGTGTTTTTCATTTAATTAGTCATATATCTCTAGACAAGTGATTTAACTTTAATGAACAGAACTCGAACATCTGTTATGTACCTACAATAATTCATTTTTAGTGTTATTATGAGAATGAATTAAATAACACATATAATATGTCTCTATAATCTTAGAAAATAATTATTAGTTAATAGAGATTCTTAACACTATAACTTTAATGCCCAATAATATATCCCAAATTAATATTCTGTGGATATCTGTCTATCACTTATTATTACTTGGTATTTTTTAGTCCCTGAAGAGCAGCAATTGTTCGAGAGAAAATACTACCTACCATATTGTGACTATTATAATTACAAACTTCAGCAAAGCTCCATTAGTTTGGAAAATATGAATATAAACATACTTAAAGAGTGCTACTGCAGTCTGGAAAGTGGAGTATAACAAAAGCAAGGTCAGTAGTAAAGAATACAAGCTAAAGAGAAGGCAGAAAGCTCTGACTTAGAGGGAATCAAAGTGCAAGAATGTCTTTGCCCATAGTGTCTCACTTTAAACAACACTGCTCTATTGGCAAAACAAATGTGGTAAGCTATGGCCTAGGGCTGCCTACTGGAGCTTAGAATTTGTTATGAACACATAATGGCTAAATCTGTTATTTCTTCAATGAATAATGTCTTGAAATAAATCAAACATTTTGGATACACTCAAAATGTTCTAAGGAGCAAGAAAGCAAAAATATATGATCTCTGCAATAAAGAATCTTTGATTGACATACAGCTACAAACTAAAGAACCAAGGCATTCCAGCAAAGGAAGGAAAGACACAAACACACACACAGACTGCAAGCAGTGGTCCTCCTAAAAATACTGAAGTAAGCCAGGAGGGTTAATGTTCCAAGTATGATCCAACACGGTCCAAGTAAATGTGTGAAATCTTTTAATTTGCACTATACACAATGTAGAAAATTATCACCTTGATTTTAGTGATTAAATAATATATATTGGAATTAGCACCTTTTGATCTTTCGTATATAGTCATCTGAGCAAACCTATAGGCAAAAATGTTTCATAGTCAGAACACAAACTTCTAGTACAGGTCAAAAGATGCAAATACACATTAGTACTGCTTTTAATAGCCTCTGGTAAAAGAAATTTAATTTTTTATGTGCTCATAAAACTGTGTTATATCACCAGTAATTTAAAATAATGACACTGCAAGCAACCACTATTATTGTAATACATAATTTCAGTGGACCAATAATTAAAAAGTACTTGAAGTTATTTTATCTCTTCTGTCATGTATGTCGAAAATGAATTGCCATTAATCTCCAAAGCCTCACTTTTCTTCTTTATTTGACGCATTTTTCAATTTGGGTATTTCAAACAAGTATGTTATAGTCAGAGAGCAGAGTACACTGCTCAAATTCTATGCTTTATGTCCTAGCTGTTAAGCAAACAATGGTAATCTATAAAAGCAAGAATGTTTTTTCCCCATCCACTCACAGCACATTAAAGAAATAATTGGGAAAGCTCTGTAGTAACCATTGTTCCACATAGGAGGAAATTTATTGGATATACCTTTTTACAGGTATCATGTTGGTACATGGAAAAAATTCCATTGGAAAAATTTCTCATAGCACTATAATTCAAATTAAAGATAATACTCTAATGAGCTTCTTATAAATATTAATGTGGTCATTAGAATCCTTTGGCAATAGTAACCTTGCCTACTTATATCATTTCCTACCCTAGGAATAAAGAACTAAAATGTCAGACAAAGAGCTGATGTATGACTCTCCAAAAGACCATTTGCCACATAAGTAAATTTAGAAAAAAATCTACTTGAAAAAGTTCATGTAAGGGAAAATGTTTTGGTATTTAAAGCAAGCTTCTTTCACCATTACAAGACAGTTTCACCATTTGGACGTTGGAACACTGGGAACAAATAGATCGAAATCTTGAAAAATATGTAATTTAGAAGACTGTCACTGTGAAAGAACAAGTAACATATAATGCACAGGTGATAAACTATGAGACAGAGATATGTGGAATAGGAGGACAGAAGGAAGGGAAAATGAGCTACTTGTCTGCAGGTTATGCCGAAAAGTATCTGTAGTTAAGACGAAGCAAGTGGATTCTAGACAAGTATTTTGTATAAAGCTTAAGATCTCCTAAGGGTACAGTGTGAGGTGTGGAGGAAAGAAAGGAAGGACGTTATAGGTTACTTTTAAGAAAATGTATGAATAGAAGAGCAAAGAGACTGCTGGAAAATAGGATAAACCCTACTGTCTGTGTTGTAGACATAAAGAATGCACAATGAGATATAAAGGTTAAATGACTGTCTACCAATAGACAGAAGTAGTTTAAATCTTTGCAAAATACCCAGACACTACATAAAATTCAATATATTACTGAGGACATACTGAAAATTAAAGCAAGAACCAATTACTTTATATGTTAGACAGAAAAATATTTATTTTTATAGCTGTTAAACTATGTGGGGAGGGGATATAGCACTAAGCAGTTATAAATACACAGAAGGAAAGAGGGAGGGAGGCAGAGAGGGAGGAAGGAATGAAGGGAGGGAGGGAGGGAGAGAGAGAGAGAGAGAGAGAGAGAGAGAGAGAGAGAGAGAGAGAATTGAGTTATTGAGTGGTGGATCCCAAACATAGGATAGTGATGCTAGTTTAGGAATACTGGATGTTTCTGATCCCTTACCAGATCTAGATGTGCACAAGGTGTTCGATAATACTTCAAAGTCATGGGTTTCCCAATGGAACCTCTTTCTTTACCTTTCCTTGTTCTTAACTTTTTCTTTGCTGCATATATAAGCAGAAATAGGTTGAATGATGAGAGACCACATATGAAAATTTTGGGAAACTGCCAAGCCTGTGAGATAAAAAAAAAAAAAAAAACAAACAAACAGAGACCATTTTGTGCCTTCCTTTAGAAAATCAGGAAACAGGGAGTGACTCCCCGCTGCCATCTTCACTCCATGACAGAGTGTAGAATCCAGCTCATACATTCTAACAGTGGGTTCTCTGGAAGGAGAGATGGTTAAGGAATGGGTTGCAAGAGAAATCACATGGAGAGACACAAAAACACATGGCTTCTGATTCAAGTCTCCATCTTTAATGCCTTCTTTCCCAAGCAACACAAGCAGGCCAAGCCCCTCCCCTGAAGGCTGGAAACTGGTTCTTCTTGTTCTTCAATGAGGCAGGCAGATCAGGTTGCTGGCTACTATTCTTTTAGAACTGTGGGCAGGAGGAGGTCACAACAGAGCAGACAGGCATCACCATGTACTGAGATATCCTGAGTTTAAGATCTCTGGGGGCACAAACTGCCAGGGGTAGGCCTGCGCCCAGGACCTGGGCAGATCAGCGGTTCATCTGTGTGCCACCTGTTCATGGGTCCTGTGCCCTACGTGGTATTCAGCACTTGGAGTGACTCCCTGCCACCATCCTCACTCCAAGACAGAGCAGACAGGGAGCACCAGAATCACTGAGAAAACCCAAGTATAACATTGCTTGGGGCAAGACACAGCAGGTCTCCAATGGCACACAAGAGGAGGGCAGCACATTAGCAATCTGTACCAGGGGAAACCCAGTCATCCAGTGTTGCGGAAATAGCACATCAAAACAATCATCCACCATGATCAAGTAGGCTTCATCCCAGGGATGCAGGAATGGTTCAATATATGGAAACCCATCAATGCTATCCATTACATAAACAAACTCAAAGAAAAAACCACAAGGTCATTTCATTAGATGCTGACAAAGCATTTGACAAAATTCAGCATCCTTTCATGCTAAAAGTCTTGGAAAGAATAGGAATTCATGGCCCATACCTAAACATAGTAAAAGTAATATACAGCAAACTGGTAGCCAACATCAAGCTAAATGGGGAGAAACTTGAAGCAATCCCACTAAAATCAGGGACTAGACAAGGCTGCCTCCTCTCTCCATATCATTTCAATATAGTTCTTAAAGTCATAGCTAGAGTAATTATACAACATAAGGAGGTCAGAGGGATACAAATTGGAAAGGAAGAATTCAAACTAACACTATTTGCAGATGATATGATAGTATACTTAAGTCACCCACAAAACTCTACCAGAGAATTCCTACAGCTGATAAACTACTTCAGCAATGTGGCTGGGTACAAAATCAACTCAAGCAAATCAGTAGCCTTCCTATACTCAAAGGATAAGCAGACTGAGAAAGAAATTAGGGAAATGACACCCTACACAATAACCACAAACAACATAAAGTATTTTGGGGTGATTCTAACGAACAAGTGAAAGATCTATAGGACAGGAACTTCAGGTCTCTGAAGAAGGAATTTGAAGAAGACCTCAGAAAATGGAAAAATCTTCCAGGCTCATGGACTGGCAGGATTAATATAGTTAAAATGGCCATCTTGACAAAAGCAATCTACAGATTCAACACAATCCCCATCAAAAGCCCAACTCAGTTCTTCAGAGAGTTAGACAGAGCAATTCTCAAATTCATCTGAAATAACAAAAAAACCCAGGATAGCTAAAACTATTCTCAACAGTAAAAGAACTTCTGAGGGAATCAGGATCCCAGACCTCAAACATTACTACAGAGCAATAGTGATAAAAACTTTATGGTATTTGTACAATGACAGGCAAGTGGATCAATGGAATAGGATTGAAGACCCAGAAATGAACCCATACACCTATGGTCACTTGATCTTTGACAAAGGAGCGGAAAACATCCAGTGGAAAAAAGGTAGCCTTTTCAACAAATGGTGCTGGTCCAACTGGAGGTCAGCATGCAGAAAAAAATATGAATTGATCCATTCTTATCTCCTTGTACTAAGCTCAACTCCAAATGGATCAAGGACCTCCACATAAAACCTGACACACTAAAACTAATGGTAAAGAAACTTGGGAAGTCCCTTGAGGACATGGGCACATGGGAAAGTTCCTGAACAGAATACCAATAGCTTATGCTCTAAGATCAAGAATTGACAAATGGGACCTCATAAAATTACAAAGTTTCTGTAAGGCAAAGGACACTGTCAAAATGAAAAAGCGGCAACCAACAGATTGGGAAAGGATCTTCACCAACTGTAAATCTGACAGAGGGCTAATATCCAATATATACAAAGAAGTCAAGAAGTTAGACCCCATAAAACCAATTAACCCTATTAAAAATTGGGGTACAGAGCTAAACAAAGAATTTTTACCTGAAGAACTTCAGATGGCAGAGAAGCACCTTAAGAAATGTTCAACATCATTAATCATTAGGGAAATTCAAATCAAAACATTTCACCTCACACCAGTTTGAATGGCTAAGGTTAAAAACTCAGGAGACAGCAGATGTTGGTGAGGATGTGGAGAAAGAGGAACATTCCTACACTGCTTGTGGGATTGCAAGATGGTACAACCACTTTAGAAGCCAGTTTGGCGATTCCTTAGAAAACTGAACATGACACTTGCAGAGGACCCTGCTATATCTCTCCTGGGCATATACCCAGAGGATTCCCTTGCATGCAATATGGACACATGCTCCATTATGTTCATACCAGCCTTATTTATAATAGCCAGAAGGTGGAAAGTACCCAGATGTCCCTCACTGGAGGAATGGATACAGAAAATGTGGTATATTTACACAATGGACTACAATTCAGCAATTAAGAACAATGAATTCATGAAATTCTTAGGCAAATGGATGGAACTAGAAAATATCATCCTAAGTGAGGTAACCCAATCACAAAACAATACACATGGAATGCAATCACTGATAAGTGGATATTAATTAGCCCAGCAGCTCTGACTTTTCAAGACACAATTAACATACCAAGTGATATCCAAGAAGAAGGAAAGAGAGGGCCCTGGTTCTGAAAAGACTTGATCCAGCTTTTTTAGGGGAGTACCAGGACAGAGGAATGGGAAGGGGGTGATTAGAAAATAGGCACAGGGAAGAGAGCTTATGAGACCAATGGGAAGGGGGGAACTTGGAAAAGGGAAAGCATTTGGAATGTAAACAAAAAATATAGAAAATAAAAAAAAATTAAAATTAAAAAAAACAAGAAAAGAAATCCAGGAAACAGACAAAAACACCCATCAGAATATCAGGAACCATCAGTAATACATTCCCTGGCTTCATAGAACTGCTCCAGAAGGGAGATCTCTTAGGGAATGGTTGACCAATGAAAGAAAGGCCTTTTGCCACTTCCCTAAATGTTTGTAGCTACTTCCTAGGGACTTTCTGAATGATGCTCCCTTAGTATGCAGTTTTAAACACAAATTTGACTTTATGTGATTTGATTATTTGTTGCCACTGGTCAATTCAATGGAGAAAACAATACTCAGAATGACATAATGATCTGATTTCATTGGATGTTTTCTTATTTTTACAATGTTATAAATGTTCACTTTGCATATGACCACTCATGTCTCACATAAATTTTAATGAGAGAATTTCGAAAGTATTTAGAGAGTTTCACCAGTAAATAGTTTTCTTTGCACACTAATTAGCTAAGACATATGTAATAATCTCTTAAACATTTTCTAATCTGCATATTGTAAAATATATATAATAAAATATGCACCAAAGTAATACAAAGAGAAAGATTGTTTATATGAAGTAAGAAATAATACATTGTATACCATATTTGAAAAACTTTTTCCTACATTAAAATGATATAATTGGATACAGAAGGAATCACAGCTAAGGGAAGAGGTTTCTACATTAAAAAAAGAACCAACTAAACAAAAGGTGAGACTGCATTTGAAACAGAACTAGCAGAAAGCAATCCCCTCTCTGACCCAATCTTGACAATTTTTAGAACTTAAAGTGCAAAGGATTAAAAAAAAAAAAAACTTGTAAGCAATCTAGAAAAAAAATAAGCTCATTTATGAGGCCAGATGTACCTACTCTCAAAATAGATTACAGTATCCGGATTCAGAAGAAAACTGAGTAAATTATAAAATTTTTAAATGGAGAAATGCAAGAGAATTTTATAACTGACACCATTTATTCTTTTAATTAGTCAACAAATTCCATTTGGATTTCCAGGTATGAGTACTGAAATAGTAATACAGATGCAGTCTTGAATATTTACTTATACCTTAATGAGAAAGAAAAAAATTAGCCTCGAAAGGAATCAATGTAAGGCAAAAAAGGTATAACCATTGTGGAAATTCTGGGCAATGGTCAGGCTTGATTTTAATGGCATACAATATAGAATCACTTGGAATAAAAAGTTTCAATGAGTTATTGTCTAGATCAGGTTGGTTTGTGGGGGATTTTAGACTTCCTTGCTTGTATATTTTGATTGGTTTAAACTGAGAACAAGAATGAGGTAGGCAGTGAGTACATGTGCATTCATTTCTGTCTGCTATTGACTATAGGTCTGATGTAACAGACTACTCTAAGTACCTGTCCCCTTATATCCCAAGCTACGATGACTAGTATATTAAACTGTGAACTAACATTAACTTGTTCTCTTCTACATCACTTTTTTAATGACTATTTTACAATAGCAACAGAAATGACACGAGACAGCATGATAGTACATTATTTATCTTTCTTTGCTACTAGCATCATTATTCACAGTAAGAAAACATGAGAACACCCATGTGTCAATTCATGAATTATTAGATAAATCAATTATAATATGATACCATATGAACACTATTGCTCTTAAATAAATGAATTATGAGATTCCTTGTTAGACACATTATAACATGAAACTCAAAGATGTTAAATAAAATGAGCCAAGCCAGAAAACAATGCACACTGCATGTTTCTGCAATTTATATGCATACACACAGTATGTTTGTATACATGTGTATGTGTATGTGTCTGTGTATGTGTTTATATATTTAGTCAGATCCATGGATATAGAAAGCCAAAAAATGAATATTGGATATGAGAAAGAGGAGGTACAATGTTGGGGTGGGGGATTTGAGATATTAGTTTGAAAGGCACAATTCACAGATCAAATGAAGCTCAAGAAGAAGGAAGAACAAAGTATTAATACTCTGGTCCTTCTTAGAAGTGGGAACAAAATACCCACAGAAGGAGATACAGAGACAAAATTTGGAGTAGAGTCTTAGGAAAAGACCACCCAGAAACTACTCCACCTAGGGATTCATCCCATATACAGCTAAAAAATCCAAACACTATTTTTTGTGTGTGTGTGTGTGTGTGTGTGTGTGTATGTAGGAATAACCAATGCCTCCTCTTATTGAAATAAGAAAAGCTTGTGCTATGGAAGGCAAGTAAAATGAAGAGAAAAATTCAAATATAGTAAAATGTATAAAGCTTTAGAAAAATATTACAATAATAAAAATGAAGAGGAATAGATTTTTTTAATGTGGGAAAGCAAGTACTTGCTTCAGTGAAAGTATTCAGACTGGGTGACATTTTGTAACCAAAACATAGATCATCCCCTACTTGAGGATGGCACATTAAAAACTATTTTCAGTAAATGCTCTGACATTTCCATGGCTTTAAACAGCACTTAGCATTAGTTATCTGGTCCTAAGCCTCATCCATGGTGTGAGTCTAAGTAAGACACTATTTACCCCTCATATGAACAAATTTGTCCTGGAGGCAAAGTTTGCTTGCCATAATCTGTAAACTGATAGTGTAGTCTTAGACTTTTTCAAAACCTACTTTGTTAAGGGTTCTTAAAACTTCAACCCCTCTTACCCCCACTTCTAGTCCACTGTGGAGAAAAACATTTGATAAATAAGACAAGGGGATGTGGACATGATTAGATGTAGTTCTTTGGGTGCTATTCTAATCTCCATTTCAGTTCAGTTGTGTCAACTGAATACCAACAGCACAGTTCAAAAGTGTTATCAAACATCAATCAGCAACTTAAGCATTATACATCAGAAACTGCCAGGCTGAACTGATATTGAGTCAGCAGTAGTGACTAGGACCCGCAGGAGTGCCAGGAGTTCTCTGCAGCCCCTCTTTCAACCAAGTGAAGATCATCAAAGACAAAAGACCAACAAAGAGTTGCATACCTAGTTTCAAAAATATCCCATGACTGACCATTGAGTCCCATTTATATTCTCTCCCAACATCCCATGTCCTCCCACTGGCCTTGTCTCAGCAAAACATCATGTGACTCTGCATCACATGACACAGCCAGAGACTTCTACTTTGTGACAGCATCAGTCATACTAAGAACCTTGTGTGAAATGAAATTATCTACACACCTACCAGAACTACTAAATCAGCTATCATCAGGCATATTCTCAGTACCAGCAGTATTTAAACAAACCATTGGGGAAGGCCCTCCATTGCACACTTTAGTTTGAGTGTCATTGACAGTTGTATCAGTAAGACCAGGTCTTAGGTTCCTTGTAGTATTATATGAAAATGTTTTATACATGAGAATTCCATACTAAGTTAGGTAACCCAGTCTCAAAATATTAATCATGGTATGACTCATTGATAAGTGGATATTAGCCTAGAAACTTGGAATACCCAAGACATAATCCACATATCAAATGATGTCCAAGAACAACAGCCCCTGGTTCTGGAATGCCTCAGTGCAGCAGTATATGGCAATACCAGAAGAGGGAAGTGGGAAGGGGTGGATGGGGGAACAGGGGGAGGGAAGAGGACTTATGGGATTTTTGGGGAGTGGGGAGCCAGAAAAGGGGAAATCATTTGAAATGTAAATAAAAATATATCAAATAAAAAAAAAAGAATTCCATGCATGTAAATCCTATCTAATATTATTTACATGCATAGTTTTGGCCATGTGATTGATATCCTAGAAGTATTTAAAAACTCAAATGCTTCTGAATTCTTAACACGAACACTTTCTCTAATTATATACATTCAATATGCTAAAATAGTTGTTTCTCTTAAAGATATTCAATTCAAACATGCCAAACACAATTATTTATTAAAATTTCATGGTGAAATATCCCTATAGAGTAAGAGGAAGATTTGAAAATCTGATTGTCTTAGTTGTAACTACATACTAACGTTTCTGGAGCAGAGAAGAAGCCGTTCCCATGCCTACCCATGAACTGGCAGAGTACTACTTACCCTTCTAACACCTAGAACATACGGTGACAACCCTTATGACAGTAAAATATGCAAGCAAGAAAGAATGATAATTTTTTTTAATTTTAATTAAATTATTTATTTATTTGTTTGCAGTCTGATTTATTTTGCATCCTTAAAGTGCAGGCTCCCAATTTGCAATATGAAGAACTGTAGATATTTGCATCTTCCTGAGAAGTGTGGATATAGCAAATGACCATAGCCAAAGCTTTCCATTGCAATAATGCTTCTGCTACTAGGGTATAAATAAGTGAATAGCTCTGAGGAAACACTGAATCCCCAGATATTAGACTTTCCTGCACTCACTTTGATAACTTTCATTACATGGCACATACCTACTCATCCAGGCATATGGTGAATATATGGAGATCCATGCATAATTAATAGATAAATGAAGGCCTGAAAATAAACTGTTACAGCTCACAGTTGAAGGGCATCCTTGTAGTTTGATGATATTTGTGCTGCTTGCCTGATAATCGTGCACCATGTAGAAGAGCACAGTGATTTTAAAATTAACAGTTGATACACATTATCTTTAATTACTTAAGGCAGCCTCACGTGGAGGAGTCTGTGTGCAAAGGTAAGAGTGGGTCCATGTGCTGCTGTGCAGAGTTATTTTCAGATGCCAAGAGCTATTAACTATCCTGATATATATATATACTTGAAATCCAGTTCAAATTCTTTACTTGCTGAGAAGATAAGCCAGAGGTAGGGAGAAAAGTACGCTGGGAGAAATAAGGAAGAACAAATAAAATAAATAGCACTTCCGGATATTATAAAGAATATGTGTTTTATTGATGTTACTCACAGACTCTACATGACATCATGTAGAATCCTTGATCGGAAAGAATCCTCTTTACTGATGAGCACCAACTGGCTCTGGCAAACATAATTCTATAAATATATTTAAAGCAGAAGCACAATAACCCTGCCACATGGGTCAGGAAATATTTGTGAATTCAGTGCATTTGCTTAAGTGGAAAACTAGATGGTTAAAAGTGATTGACTTTCATGGTTTATTTACTTTATTTTTACATTAATCTATAGCCATCTGGGCTACATCAAAATAGGCATTCCGCAGTAAAGTTATGGAGGAGCAACGTTCAGCTTCATTACCTACCAATTATTGTTCTGATACCTAGTCATATTCTGACAATATTAGTTAATTAGTACAGCCCACCCTATCTTAGCTAGAAAGTGTGCTGTGGAGACAGACAGAAACTCCCAAAGAGGAGCCATTTTCTCTGTCGTATATTGTGCTTCTCCCTCATTTCTCTCCCTTTAGCGTTTACTTTCATTTCTCTTTTTACAATTATGTCAGTTGTGAAAACTGATCACTGACTGGGCCCACGCAAGTCTGGGCCTGCCGACAGATAGTCATGGACAGGTAAAGGCTCAAGGTCCATACATACCCTGACTGAACTAATGGCTACTGATGGTATCTGGCAGAGCAGGACTCCTTGTTTTCAGTTGAGTATCTACTAATGTGCCAACTAGCATCATTACATCGTTCCAAAGCTATAACGATGGTGGGAATTGGTTCTAATGCCTTGTCTTAATGCAGCTCCCTAAAGCCGTGCTTCCAGACTTCAAGGGTCTCTGCCTCCAGCTGGCTTTGATTCGTAATAAAGAATTGCCATACATCTAAGTGCTGGGAGGGGGGGACATGAAGGTGGGGCTTTTGGCTTTGCCCAGGCAAGAGACCTAGAAAGAACAAAGAGAACCTCCATGACTGGGAGCAGAGAGATCAAATTTAAGAGCTGCAGGAGAAAAATCATCTGATAACACAGATGTAAAGGGAAAGCAGCTGTCTGGAGGTGGCTGGGTGGGTGCGTGGAGGCAGTCCCAGAATGTCACAGGGCAACAAAGATAAAAAATTGATTTAGATGGTGCTAACTCAGCACTGTATGGTAGCTTCAGAAAGGTTTGGAAATGCCCAGCCATTGAGCAAGTTAGGCATATCAAAATTAGCTGACAGGTATGTGTCTTTCATTCGAGAATCCAGAGCTCATGGGAGTGTACAAAGTGCACCCCGCGACCCCGCGGGGAGCAGAGAGCAAGCGGTTTAACTATTTGCTGAAACATGACCCTATTTAAATTCAGTGGACCATTAAACAAAACAAACAGAAAAATATGTAAGCGTTGGAAAGGGAACTTTGAGAGTTGGAAAGTGAGTAGGGTGGCCAGAGATAATAGAGGGTGGAAGGGAGAAGATTAAAAAATATATAATAGACATGTGTGGATTTATAAATCAATATAAATTATATAATTTATATAATTACGATAAAGTTATTTAAGCTGTGAAAATATCTTCTGTTAACTTCTAAACACCTGGGTCATTATCCTGCCTGAATTGCCAACCTTGGTCTCCATTCTTCCACAGAACTACTCTGCTGGAAGCACAAACTGTATCTCTTTTAGAAAGGACCTGTAAGCTCTGGGAAGGCAGCCCTCAGCAGAAGTTGCCATGTCTCTATCCCCGAGATACTGAAGACAGTGACCTTTCCTCATCAACATCAGCTATGGCTTTGGCATACCTGCTGGCCTCTACTTGTATCAGGCTTTGCAAACACCTGTAATACATATTTTTTTTCCTAAGAAGCCACGGGCCCTAGAATCCACAGAGAAAGTGATAGTGGGTCAGCACCCCAATTGCTATATTTTTTGTGACTCATACATCCACAGCCACGAAAAGCTTCCTGTCTTCATCCTTTCCTTTGATACACAAATGCAACTATTTAGAAGTTGTTCCATTCAGTCTCACTCAGAGAGTTTCTAAAGGCTACACAGCCAGTCTGGGCAGGAGCAGGGCTCCAGGGGAGCCTTTTCTTCCTCAAGCACCCCTTGCTTTCCATGTCTGCTCCTTGATGGGCACCACCTTTCAATGCGATGCGCCTTTCTCAAGGTTCATCAAATGCCCTCCATATGGAATGGACTCAGTTTTTTCATGGCCCCAGATAGTGGATATTATGAGGCCAGCATGTGATCATGATGGAAGATAAGGTTTACTAATGAATTTAGTAACGTACCAGGGAAATTATGAAAAATTACTTCCCACTGGATGCTAGGCAAGCTAATACATCCAAATCCGAATGTAGGTCTTCATAAGTATCAAGGTGCCAGCTGTAAAATGTCTGTCAAATGTTACCTATTGCTCTCATAGTTTGTCAAGATCAGGGGTAAATTATGAATATATCTGTGGCAAGGAAGCGATATAACCCCAGGTTGATGTAAATCATTAACATGGTACTATAATTTTGCAATAAATATTGGTCCTATATGTAACAACTAAACTATTGGTTTGACAGAAACTATGGATTGTTGGTCAAAATAAGATAAGTAGTCCAGATCTGGACCCTATAATTTTTACTGACTTTTATATGTGTTAGTTTAAAAATCCTTTTCTCTAAGAAATGTTCATGGCTTCCTGATATTTTCTACAAAGGGCACAAAACATTGGCAATGATTCTGAGAACACCCTGAATGCCTTGCTGCTTGACATTGAAAACTCTGAAAATTCACTGAATGGCCATGCTGCCTCTAGCAGCTGAGAAGAGGAGAGTGGAGAGGAAAGGAGAGGAGGGGAGGGGAGGGATAAGGAGAGGAGGGGAGGGGAGAGGAGAGGAGAAGAGGGAAGGGGAGGGGAGGGAAGAGGAGAGGAGGGGCGGAGAGGGGAGAAACAGAAAAGGAAAGGAGGGGAGAGGAGAACAGGGGAGGGGAGGGGAAGAGAGACTACGGGAGGGAAGGGGAGGAGAGAATAGGAGAGGGGAGGGGAAGGGAAGAGAGAGGAGGGAAGAGAGAGGAGGGAAGGGAAGGAGAGGAGAGGGGAGGAGAGGGGAGGGGAGGAGAGGGGAGGGGAGGGGAGGAGAGGGAAGGGAAGGAGAGGAGAAGGGAGGGGAAGGGAGGAGAGGGGTCAGGAGGGAAGGGGAGGGGAGGAAAGGAGAAAGGAGGAGAGGAGGTAGTCCCCAGTCCCTGTAACACTGTCACACTCATGTTGCTGCCTTTAGAAACTGCAACCCAGAGGCATCTGGGAAGGCACCAGATGGCCACACAGTCTTTTTATGACTTGACATCATATTAGCTTTGACTCTGAGGAAAGAATGCTAAGGACAAAAGGCCCTCTAAACACCCATATAGCTAAGCCTTTTTCTTTTCAAGTGGAAGATAATGACCACATGTTTTATAACCATATCCACTAGAAAACAGCAACCATCAAAGTTATAGTTGAAATGTGTGCTCTGGGCTCACATGTTTGAACATTTGGTGCTCTCTTGGGAGTTTATGGTATGTTTGGTAGGATAGACTAACTGGAGGAAGCTACTGTTACAGAAACTTCCCCCGTAATACACTGTTACTGTTATGGGGGAAGCTTTTGGGTTTACAGCTGAGCCATGCTTCCACCCCAAATCTTTTTCTACTTCCTTACAGCACATGAAGATATGATAAACTCCTCCTCCTCCACATTACCCTTGCCACAGACAGTATTCATTCCCACTGCCTTGCTATCCCTGCCCTCTCAAATCATGGACCAAAATAAACCTTTCCCCCATTGAGTTGCTTCTGCCAAGTATTTTGTCTCAGTGACAAGAAAAAGAACTAATACACAAGCTCATCAAGTTTAGGAGCTATCAATGTGTATTAAAATTTAGGTAAGCTACACTCCTCTGACATATGTAAAAAGGTACACATGTGCATTCCTGCGTCCTAAATCGTGGTACTTAGAAGGAAAATGTTTCTTTCCCCAACATTCCTCAGCAACGCCATTCGATCCAGCAGACTCAACTTAGTGAAATACAGAAAATTATTAGTTTCAGTCGCTAGAAAGACAGTTCATGGGAAAGGTGATTGATGCTAATTCTCCTGACATGAGTTTGACCTCTATGATCCACATGGTAGAAAGAGTGACTTTCAACCGACTCCAAAAGTTGTCTTCTCATGTCTATTTGCACCTGTTCTTGAGAACTTGGGATATGGCTCAGCAGTAGAGCCTCTGAACACCTGAAAAGTAAACTTTCAAGAAAACAATAACTTAGAAATTATCCTATTACTAAAGATTTTAAGTAACTTAACATTTAAAAATAGTAATATTCCTAGCACTGTTTTTTTTTTTTACAAAGATCTTCTGAGGTAAAAAAGGGAAAAATATTTATTCACCTCCAGTCATGTACTCAAGGTCCCCATGTAATTCAGTACTACTAATGAAAATATCCATATTTGTTGGAGACAAATGTTATTCCTAAGGTCTCTTATCTTCTTCTATCGATGTAAAAAGACACCGTTTGAAACCGTTGCCATGATAAAAGTCCCACTGGCAATGTCCTCTAGCAATAGCTCAGCATCACAAAGAGCCCTGAGAAAAAAAAGCTCATAAATTCTGAAGTAAGTAAAGGCTAAGCTTAAAATGTCAGATAAATGGGAGAAACTTTTGGTGAAAGAAAAATTATCCATATCATATGTTCTTAATGGTGCATCTGCTTTTCTTTATCTAAGATAAAGATTGTGAATAAGAGAAGTCCAGAATGTATCCTGATTCCTTATACTGCTGACAACTTCCCAACACTGTCTGCATTAGTCCATGGGTGTCTGTCAAAACCATTTATCGTATGTCCCAAAAGAAATTCATGCACTTATTTAGAGAAATGTCCAATAAAATCTGTAAAGGACAGACAATGATGCCTGTTCTGCTTCCCCCAACTATATTGTCAAACAAGTCTGCAGTCAGTGTTGCATAAACAGAAGGTGAAGGACTGAAGCTGTAATCATCAAAGACAGTTTTCCAAGAACTGAGGTATCTACCACATGCCCACACCTGGGGGAAGGAACAGTTGCATCCCAATCCATTTCCCTGTGAAGCTTAATATCTAGTTGATGGGCTTAACTGAAGCATATGAAAATGATGATAAAAATAGTGCCAAACTCATGGCATTTGAGGACACCATCTGTATAGAGACAGAATTACAAAGACGTGGCACTGCTCCAGTATTTCTGCAACATAATCATCTGAAGTGCTCTGTACCTTTCCAACCTTCCAGTCTTCTGTGCAATTCCTTAGTTCAAAAGGTTGGTGGTGTTGAGAAACTGAAAAAGCTAGCCCAAGAATCATGTGGGGTGTACAGGAGAATTATTAGGAGACCTAATCTAGGTTCAAGTTCTCCTTCTTTAGAAGGCATGTGCCACTGTTGGATTCTCTCCAGTTGGGGCTCTTTTTCTCAAAAAGATAAAGCCATTACCTCTCCAGGTTTGCCTTCTCAGGCCTGTACCCAGCAAGCCCCCTTCACATATTTTTCTGCATTAGTGTGCTCTGCACCTGAGCTCTCACAGCTCAGACTGCAGCCAGCACAATGTTTTCAAATGCTTATGTCCTTGGAGACTAATTAGCCTCCCATTCTGCAAGGTGAGAGCGGCAGCAACAGCCTCTACATCATCACAGATAAATCAAACAAACTGATGTAAATCAGCAGAGCCAAGAAGCAAATACCCAGCTTTTCTGAATTAAATTGGGGATCTTCCTTGACATCTGAGGCTTGATTTCTTTCAGCAGAGATGACAGCCCTGAAACTGCTATAGCAGTGCCAAGTGGGATGAATTAAAAAAAAAAAAAAAAAAAAAAAAGAGTCAGGGAGTCAGGGCATCATTTACATATCACACAGACACTTCAAGCTGGCAAGCTTGTTGCTTAGTAAAGAAAATACAAATAAAGTGGGGCTTCAGGGATGGGGCCAGAGCCCCTTAAAGTTCCTATGGTGTTAGTTGTTAGGTGTTAGTTGGTTAATTAAGCAGTGCTGTGCTTGAGAAGGGTTAAGGGAAGAGCAGAGCATAGTAAGCAGCTGTTTTCCAGCTCACTGTTCTCCACTTAGCACCTCTGGCCATGAGATGCTGCTTAGGGCAGTCAGAAGCAGTGATTGTGCAAATTAATTTCTTTCAAACATTGAAGATGTGTTGAGTTGAAGGGAGGAGATGGTAGGAATAGAAACAAGATCAAAATAAGTAAAAGTGCTTTGGGATACAAGAAAATAACAGCCCTTATAACAACTACCTAGCAACTCTTAGGCAGGTTTTGCAACTAATATAATACTCTGTGCGCTAAGTTTCAATTCTTCCTGGGACCAAGTCTTAATTTGCTTTCCTTCACTGCATCCTAATGTATCTATCTTACATATCTTCTACATCCTACATATCTTCTTACAGTACCATTGAAGGGTTTGAGCCTGGGTTTCGGCACCAATGAAGGGGGCATAAAAGGAGAGAAAGGGGTTTAGAGAATGTGGCATGGTGGTGTGGGGGAAGGGGGTGCCTAGGCGGGCCCATGCCCAGGCACCTCTTCCCCTGAGGGACCACAAACACACAGACATGGTATAGAATAGAGTTTATTCAGGGCAGAGAATGGGAGTTAGAGAGGCAGAGAGAGAAAGAGAGAGAGAGAAAGAGACAGAGACAGAGAGACAGAGACACAGACACACACAAACACACACACACACAGAGAGAGAGAGAGAGAGAGAGAGAGAGAGAGAGAGAGAGAGAGAGAATAGAGAAGTAGAGGAGTGGAGGCCGGCCATGACTTGTGGAGAGAGAGGGGGAAGAGGAGGAGAGCCCAAGGGGCAGAGAAGTGAGAGTGCAATGAGAGAGAGCTATGAGAGAGAGAGAGAGAGAGAGAGAGAGAGAGAGAGAGAGAGAGGAGGGGTAAGTAGCTCCTTTTATAGTAGGCCAGGTCAATAGGGTGGGGCATACCTGGCTGTTGCCAGTAAGTGTGGGGTGGAGCTTAGACAGAATACCAGCAACCATTACCTACACTAAACATAATGCTTTGTTACATTGGACCTACTCAACAAACATTTGCTAAGTGTACTACTTAGGGTTAGTATTGCTGTGATAAAATACCATGATCAAACACAATTATGGGAAAAGGGGTTAGTTTGGCTTCCATGTCATAGTCCATAGTCAGGACAAGAACTCAAACAGGGGAGGAACCTGGAAAAAGGAGCTGATGTCGAGTCCATGGAGGAGTGATACTTACTGTTCGTGGCTTACTCAGTCTGCTTTCTTGTAAAACAGTGGACCACCAGCCCAGAGGAGGCACCAAACACAATGGGCTGGGCCCTTACACTTCAATCACGAATCAAGAAAATGTTCTATAGGCATGCCTACAGCCAGAACTTATGGAGGCATTTTCTCAACAGAGTGTCTCTCCTCTCTAGGAACTATAGCTTGTTGTCCCGACTTGCAGGACCTAGTTATTCGGGGAGCTGAGGGGAACACAAGCCTGAAAGAGAAAGGGGTGGGAAAAAGGAGCGAGGCCAAGCAAAAGGGGGGTCTTCTCAAAGCCTCTTTAATGAAAAGCAAAACACCTGGTTTTGAACACTCCGTAAGAAGAAGTAGGGAAGGGCCAAGGGGGACATTAAAAGCACAGAAGGAGGAAAGGTCATCCAGGATGGATGCTGGCCGTGGCATCCAGCAGCTTTTCTGGAATGCTGGTTCTGCCTAGACAACCCCAGGTGTTCAGCCAGGATGAGAACCAGTTGATTCTCATTATGGCCTTGTGTGAATGAGGGGGTGGTTCAGCTGTAAACTGCAAGGTCAGTGAACTCTCAAGGTGAGAGCTGTTAAGGGTCTGTTTTCCCAGAGTTTGGTCTCCAACAGCTTGTGTCAAGTTGAGATAAAAGTATCTAGCACACTAAATAAAATAATGATTACATCTACAGAAAACAATCTAGATTTCATAAGTCATTAATATTTATATACATCAAGAAAGAAACAATGGAAATCTGGAACTACATTTTGTTTATAACCATTTATAATTTAATTTAAATGCAGAATTATCAGTTAACAACTACAGGGATTGCATGAAATAATCACTTCAGCTTCAAATTCTTCAGAAGAAAGGAAAGCCTTCACTGTAGCAACAGCCTCTTTGACAAACAAGCACTGTCCCAAAACATTACCTGAAAATAATTATGACTGACATATATTTGGTAATGAGGATTTAATTTTCACAAAATTAAAAGCAGAAGGGAGATTTAAATCTAGGCCGTATGACTCAAGCCATCTCTTTATTCCTCATTTCCACCCATGGCCACACTCACCCCTCTCTCCACCCCAAGGCTGGTATATGTTTTCCACAGAGATTGTGGAATTAAGAGAATATGGAAAAGTTATTTGACTCTGATTTTCACAGTAAAACTATTCAACGTTGCCAAAAAGGGAAAAATTTACACAACCATTGATATACAAATGGATAAGGTAAATATGTTCTGAAACGCAGAACATATTGATACCAAAATAAGGACAACCTCATTGAGAAAAGTTATAAAATGTATAAGCCCTTATAATGTACTAAGCTAAATAAACTATGATTAAGATTATATTGTAAGATTCAAACTATATGAAGTATGGCCAGTGAACAAATTCACACACATAAGAAGTAGAACTGTGATTGCTAAAGGTTAAGATGGTACAGAATCAGGTGATATTGTTAAAGAGTTAAAGAATTTTTTTTTCCAAAATGAAGTATTTTGTGTATTATTTACACAACCATTTGAACGTATTTAACAATAATTGTTATTGTTCTGTTTTTTCACTCTCCTATGTCAAGACGCCACTTCACACTGTGCTAGAAGGATGAGACTGTGTCAAGATGCTGGAATGGCTGAGAATAAGTGCTACAGGGGTAGAGAGAGTGGAAGAGAGATAAGGCCTCCTCAGAGGATCTTAGTGTTATAGCTCTTTAAGGTTAAGACCTTCTACAATAATCTTCAATGAAACAGCTTTCTGAAACTATCTTAACTTGTTCATATACCTTTATTTGGTGTGAGTTTGAATGCATATACTTTATTTGAGGTGAACCAAGGGTTATATAGTTTTGGGGATAGGATGAGAAATCCAGGGGTGGAAAAAGGTCATGGCTGATGGCTAGGGCTACAGAGATGACTCATTAACAATGAGAGGAACTACAGAAATATCTGATAGATAAATTCCTCATGTTATCAATATTAGGTGTGGGATCCACCACAGAAAAGGAACCCCTGCTGACAAAGAGAGTCCACCACTTTGCACCAAGTTCAGGGCAGTCCTGTAAGATCAGACTTTGACTTTAGCACTATAGAAATGATAGATAGATGATAGATAGATAGATAGATAGATAGATAGATAGATATAGACTGATACATAGATATAGGTAGATGATAGAGATAGATACATAGATATACATAGATGATGGAGTGATAATGAAATAATAGATAGATAGATAGACTTGTATTATGTCTCTGAAAATGTCATAGCATATTCCAAGCCTAGGCTGCCTATACCATTGGACACTGATCTGTCATGGCTTTCCAGCACAGAAAGTCTATAGAAAACTGTAAATGGAACTTCACTTCTCTCAGAAGTCCTGGAGAAAAACTTAAATGTTCGCTAATCCTTGACTTGTACCTGCAGAAATTCCACTCTCTGCCCCTACCTCTGTTTGACTGCCTCTTTCATGTCTCCAGCTTCTCTCATTTTCTTACAAAACTGGATATATTAGCTTGAGATCTCTATGCCACAATGGAAGCTAATAGCATTGGAGAATCTTTTACTTAACTGTTTACAATATGCATATTGTACATACTTCATATTCAGGAGTTCTGAAAATGAAGGGATAATTTGTGGTCACCAATAGATGTACTTGCCCAGTATATCATTCTTGGGCTTGTATTTTGATGCTAATTCCACTCCTGGGAGGGGATATGGACAAGGAGTTAATCATGTATACATGTGAACCTTCTCCCCACCTTAACTTTTCAAATAAAGGCTAGAGCCAATGATTGGGCAGGAGGAAGGAGAAGGAGCTGAGAGTTTGAGAGAGAAGAAAAGGATTGAAGAGAAGGGGGAGGAGCTACAAAGGATTGATGGTAAGAGGGAGGAGCTATGGAGAATCAACAGATGGACAGAAGCTTGTGGCTTGGAGAAACTGCAAATTATATGAAATAACATATGGGAATAGAATAATGTAGTGGGAGATCCGACCAATCTATGTGCATTGCTTGTATTGTTAATGATTGAGTTGATATTTCTTTTGCCAGGCAATTGGGTTGGAAAAATATAGCAACATATCATTAAAGAATAATTGAATCGATGTTTTGTTGACTTTAATATAGACACCACCATAGCTTTTGAAAACTGAGGCTTCACATATTTTAATGAAGCCTACTTTGAATAAAATAGGAATGTTTCTTGGAATGTACTTAAAAATATTTTGTTTTATTTATTCTATCTAGATTCTTTAATGGAAATATATATCCATAAATAATATATGAATATATAACTAACAATGACATTAAGAAAGATTTATGTTAATATTAGTATGCATAGTAATCATGAGGATTATATTTTCTTATGGTTTTACAAGGTATATATATATATATATACATATATATATATATATATACATATACATATATAATATGTGTGTGTGACTCCTATCAAATCAACCAACCAAGCTAATGTAGAATTATATATTTAAATTTTCATGCAACCTTAAAAGCATACAACTTGAACTGTATTCTACTTTCCCAGAGTAAATCCAATTGAGATCACCCCATCCAATAAATATAGGGGAGTGATTCTGATGTTTTGATTTAATCAGATTTTATCTGCATGTACTGATCCAAAAGGCCCTTGTCCCTAGTTGGTTTTCAATAGATCAATAGAGATACTAGTGGCCAATGTTTGGGAAAAGGGAGACAGGGTGGGACCCTTAGATTTACACATACTAAGACACAAGAAGAGGGAGAAGAGACTGTCATACTTGGGGGAGAGAGACAGAACAGACTGGGAGCTGCAGAGGAGATCATCCAAAATGTAGGCAGAAGGACAAAGTAACCCACATAAGGGCACCCAGGAAGCATCTTGGGCAGAAAAGGTCAATGGGCATCACAGAAGGTAAACAGGCACCAAAGTTAAAGATAGATTTTGAATGTGTTTATCCAGGAATACTAGAAGAAAGGGCAAAGTAGCGAGGGAGGCTTAGAAATGTCCAGTCATTGAATCAGTAAGGCATGCTAAAAATAAGCTAGTGTGTATGTGTGTGTGTGTGTGTGTGTGTGTGTGTGTGTGTGTGTGTGTGTGTGCGCCTTTAATCTATGGATGCAAAGAGACACTGGGCAGGTGGCTGGTACTCTGGCCTGCCCAGAAACACAAACAACAAATAAACTCACACAACAAATAAACACTATTTTCTATATTGAGGAACCATTAACTTAAAGACATGATGTCCATGATACAGTTCTTATAACCTTGTCTTGAGATCCTTAAGACCTGTACATTCTAAGCTGGTCTTTATATTAAATGTTCCTGATTGTAACCCACGCTCCCTTGGGTCAGAGTGCTGATCAAATTTGCCTAGAATCTGAATAGTTCACCTGCTTCAATTTTCAGAGTGCTAGAATGGCAGGGCACTACACCAATCTGTCTTCATTTTTAGTCAGTGAATTATGCTTTCCCAGTGTTCTTCTGGCTTGATTCTACTTATGACACATGCTAAACATGTACAGGAGAAGCAGCTACAGTCAGGAAAGCAATCTATGTTTTTGAAGCAAGGAAACCTATTACTCAGTATGAAAGTAAATTTCTGTGAATAAAAAGAATTCAAGGGTTCCCTTCACCCTCTTCTTTGTTTAATGTGATAGTCCTGAGTTTTGTGGAGATCCTTTCCCTAGCATGACTTTGTCCCCTCAAATTTGCCATTTCCATCACAGAACTTGATCCAGGGAGGGACTTGAGGGTCTCAGACTACTTCACCACTTTATTAAAAATGGATTCTTTTCTCATACAATATATCCTGATTACAATTTCCCCTCTCTCTATTCCTCCAAGTTCCTCCCTACCTCTTTTTCCCTCTGGATCCATTCCCTTTTTTTGTCTCTCACTAGAAAAGAACAGGTTTCTAAGAGATTTAAAAAAACAAGACAAATGAAATATACTATAAAACAAAAACCATCAGATTGAAGCAGAACAAGGCAAACCAACAGAAGGAAAATAACACAAATAAAAGCACAAGAATTAGAGACCACTGATTCTTGCAGCCAGGAACATTATAAAAGTACTAAACTGAATTCCAGAGTCCAGTCTGGCCCTAGTGGGGACAAAGTGACATAGTTCCTCCCCCTAGGACAGGGCCAAGGTGTTAGCCACCAGGGGTGTCAATGACTGCAGTAGGTGTAATGTTTGTTTGTGTAATAATGTACATATTTCACTATCCTCCAAAGAATGTCCTCCCTGTTACTGTCAATGACAGAAGGAGAAACAGCATGAGTCCAGGAGTCAAAGGAGTGGGTATATGGCTGCCAAAAAATAAATGCTGAGATCTTCAGGATAGCGGTTAAGCCTATGAAAAAGAACTCTAAAAAATGAATTTGAATATGTATAATTTCACAACTATGCAAATAATAAGAATGCAATATGAATTATATGAGTGGCTTCATGAATCTAAAGTAACAAAGGGAGTGGAGTTAATGACCTGATTTGTCAGAAAGATACAAAGTCAGGCAGATTCCTGACTTCAAGGTCAGCCTGGGACACAACAATGTTAGACTCAGGAATGATTGAAAAGGTAATTTCAGGACTGGGTTTTAACATCTATGTCTCACAGAGGCAGGGGAAATGGGTCTCTTATTCTTGTGCTTTTATTTGGGTCCTTTTCCTTTTGTAGGCTTGTCTTGTTCTACTTCAGTCTGATGGGTTTAGTTGTATCATGTATTTTATTTGTCCAGTTTATTTAAATCTGTTAGAAGTCTGTTATTTTCTAGTGAGCGACAGAAAGGGAATGGATTCAGAGGGGAGAGAAGGTGGGGAGAACCTTGGAGGAGTAGAGAGAAGGGAAAGTGTAACCAGGTTGTATTGTATTAAATTCTTCTGTAATGTTAAAATAAAATGTGTCTTTGCTGTTTCCAAGGAATCAAAGGGGTAGGATCACAGAATACTGATTCATAGGATAATCATAAGGGGAACTGGGACAAATAACTGAATTGGTACATAAATAAAAAATGGGCTTTTGGTCTTCATGTGATGAGCTAGAAGAACAGTACAGGAGTTCTTCTTTAGGCGGTTTGTCTGCCAGTCCACCAGGCATGGGGGCCTGTGTACTGCCTGGAGACCAGCAGAAGGAGAGAACCCCTGAGGCCATATTCACTGCCTGCCAGAGCAGAAGAGCTTCACTAGGTACTGTATCACCCTGAACTTTAGATCTCTGAGGGTGCAAACCTCCAGGGGTCTGCCTGCACTCAGGAACTGAGCACATAGGCAGTTCATCTGCCAGACATCCGGGCATGGGGCCTGTGTCCTTCCTGGAGACCAGCACAGGGAGAGAATCCCCGTGGCCATATTCACTGCCAGCTCGGGCAGAAGAGCTTCACTAGGTACTATATCACCCTGAGCTTTAGATCTCTGGGGGTGCAAACCACCAGGGATCTGCCTGCACCCAAGAACTGAGCACATAGGCGGTTTGTCTGCCAGTCCGCTGGGCATGGGGCTGTGTCCTGCCTGGTGACCAGCAGAGGGAGAAAATCCCTGCGGCCATATATGCAGCCTGTTGGGGCAGAAGAGCATCACTAGGTACTCTTGCACCAGAGCTTTAGATCCCTGGGGGTGCAAGGGGTCTGCCTGCACTCAGGAACTGAGCATATAAGTGGTTCCTCTGCCAGTCTGCCGGGGGCATGGGGCCTGTGTCCTGCCTGGAGACCAGCAGAGGGAGAGAATCCCTGCAGCCATATTTGCTGCCTGAGAGAGCAGAAGAGCATCACTAGGTACTGTATCACCCCGAGCTTTAGATCTCTGGTGGTGCAAACTGCCAGAAGTCTGCCTGCGCCCAGGACCTGAGCACACAGGTGATTCATCTCCCAGTTGGTAGGTCGTAGGGCCTGTATCCTTCGCAGAGAACAGCAGAGGGAGCAACTCCCGTGGTCGTGGTCATCTCAGTGGCCTGCCAGGGCAGAAAAACATTACTAGGTACTATATTATCCTGAGCTTAAGATTTCTTGGGGTGCAAATCTCCAGGGGTCTGCCTATGCTCAGGACCTGAGAACATAGGCGGTTTATCTGCAAGCCGGTTGGTCGTGGGGCCTGTATCCTACGTGAGAATCAACAGAGGGAGTGAACCCCCACTCACCATCTTTGCTCCAAAAAAGAGCAGTCTGAGAACACCTGGTTCACCTTGACAACCCAAGTATAACATTTCTTGAGGCAAGACTGAGCAGGGCTCCAAAGGCACAAAAGAGGAAGGCAGCATATCAGTAATCTGTGCCAGAGGAAACCCAGTCATCCAGTGTTGCGGAAATAGCCCTAAAGGTCCACAATAGGTTGTGGCACCAGCCAGTAACAATAAGACCATCTAACACCAGTGAGAACTAGATGGCTAAAGGCAAGCTTAGGAAGGTTACTAACAGAAATCAGGGCATTATGGCAAAATCTGAACCCAATTCTCCAACAATAGCAAGTGCTGGATACCCCAACCTACCAGAAAAAACAAGAGTTGGATTTAAAAGCTAAGGATGCTGTTAGAGGAACACATGAAGGACATAAATAAATCTTTTAAAAAAATTCAGGAGAAAAATGATCAAAAGCTAGAAGCCCTTATGAGGGAAACACAAAAATCACTTAAAGAAATTCAGGACAATATGGGTCAGAAGTGTAGCCAATAAAGAGGAAATGCAAAAATCACTTAAAAATTACAGGAAAACTTTGATCAACAGGCAGAAGTCAAGAAAGAGGAAACACAAAAATCTCTCAAAGAATTAGAGGAAAACACAAACAAGCAAATGACAGAACTGAGCAAAAACTTCCAGGATCTGAAAACAGAAGTAGAAACAACTAAGAAAGCACAAAGGGAGACAATGTTGGAGTTAGATGACCTTGGGAAGAAATCAGGGACCATAGATGCAAATATCAACAACAGAATACAAGAGATAGAAGAAAGTATCTCAGATGCAGAAGATACCATAGAAGTCATGGACTCAACAGTCAAAGAAAATGCAAAATGCAAAAAGTTTGTAACCCAAAACATCCAGAAAATCCAGGACACAAGGAGAAAGCCAAATCCAAGGATTATAGGCATTGATGAGAGTGAAGATTTACAACTTAAAGGACCAGCAAATATCTTCAACAAAATTATGGAAGAAAACTTCCCTAACCTAAAGAGAGAGATGCCCATGAATATACAAGAAGCCTACAGAATTCCAAACAGACTGGACCAGAACAGAACTACCTCCCGTCACATAATAATCAAATCCCCAAATGTACTAAACAAAGAGAGAATACTTAGGGAAGTAACAGAAAAAGGCCAAGTAACATATAAAGGAAGACCTATCAGAATTACATCAGACTTTTCACCAGAGACCACTAAAGCTAGAAGATCCTGGGTAGAGCTCATGCAGACTCTAAGAGAACACAAATGCCAGCCAAGACTACTATACCCAGTGAAACTCTCTCAATCACTATAGATGGAGAAACCAAGATATTCCATGACAAAACCAAATTTGCACAATATCTTTCCACAAAGCCAGCCCTACAAAGGATAATAGGAGGAAAGCACCATTACAACGTGGGAAACTATAACCTGGAAAAAGCAGGATATTAAGCTTCTTTCATCAAACCCAAAAGAAAATAACCACACAAGTATAAAATTAACATCAAAAATGATGGGAAGCAATAACCACTACTCCTTAATATCTCTTAACATCAATGGACTCAATTCCCCAATAAAAAGACATAGACTAATAGACTGGTTACATAAACAGGACCCAACATTTTGCTGCATACAGGAAACACACTCAGTGTCAAAGACAAAAACTTCCTTAGAGTAGAAGGCTGGAAGACAATTCTAAAAGCAAATGGTCTCAGGAAACAAGCCGGAGTTGCCATTCTAATATCAGATAAAATTGACTTTCAATCTAATGTCATCAAAAGAGACGTGGAAGGTCACTTCTTGCTGGTCAAAGGAAAAATCCAACAAGAAGAACTCTCAATCCTGAACATCTATGCTCCAAATACAAGGGTGCCCTCATTCATAAAAGAAACTTTACTAAAGCTCAAAGCACACATTGTGCTTAACACAGTAATTGTGGGTGACTTCAACACTCCACTCTCATCAATGGACCAATCAGGAAAACAGAAACTAAACAGGGAGACAGTGAAACTAATTGAAGTTTTGGACCAATAGGATTTAACATATATATATAGAACTTTTCATCCCAAAGCAAAAGAATATGTCTTTTTCTCAGCACCTCATGGTACCTTCCCCAAAATCTATCATATAGTTGGTCACAAGACAGACCTCAACAAATATAAGAAGATCGAAATAATCCCATGCCTCCATTTGGATCACTATGGAGTAAAAGTGGTCTTCAATAGCAACAAAAACAACAGAAAACACACATATAAGTGGAAACTGAGCAATACTCTACTCAATGATACCTTGGTCAAGGAAGAAATAAAGAAAGAAATCAAACATTTTTTGAATTTAACGAAAATGAAGGCACATCATACACAAATCTATGGGACACAATGAAAGCAGTGCTAAGAGGAAAATTCATAGCTTTGAGTGCCTCCAAAAAGAAATTCGAGAAAGCATAAACTAGAAGATTAACGGAACAACTGAAAGACTTGGAACAAAAAGAAGCTAATTCACACAGGAGGAGGAGAAGACAGGAAATCATCAAACTCAGAGATGAAATCAATCAAGAAGAAACCAACAGAACCATACAAAGAATCAACAAAACCAGGAGCTGGTTCTTTGAAAAAAATCAATAAGATAGATAAACCCTTAGCCAGACTAACCAAAGGGCACAGAGAAAGTATCCAAATTAACAAAATTAGAAATGAAAAGGGAGATATTACAACAGAAACTGAGGAAATTAAAAAAATCATCAGATCCTACTAAAAAAGCCTGTACTCAACACAACTGGAGAATCTGGAGGAAATGGACAATTTCTTAGACAGATACCAAATACCAAAATTAAACCAGGATCAAATAGATCATCTATACAGACCCATAACCCCTAAAGAAATAGAAGGGGTCATAGATAGACTTCCAACAAAAAAAAGCTCAGGACCAGATGATTTCAGTGCAGAATTCTATCAGACCTTCAAAGAAGACTTACCACCAATACTCTTCAAACTATTCCACCAAATCAGAACAGAAGGAACACTACCCAACTCCTTCTATGAAGCCACAATTATGCAGATACGAAAACCACACAAAGATCCAAGTAAGAAAGAGAATTTCAGGCCAGTTTCCCTTATTAATATCAATGCAAAAACACTCAATAAAATTCTTGCCCACTGAATCCAAGTACACATCAAAACAATCATCCACCAGGATCAAGTAGGCTTCATGCCAGGGATGCAGGGATGGTTCAATATAAGGAAATCCATCAATACAATCCACTACATAAACAAACTCAAAGAAAAAAACCACATGAACATTTCATTAAATGCTGAAAAGGTATTTGACAAAATTCAGCATCCTTTCATGCTAAAAGTCTTGGAAAGGACAGTAATTCAAGGCCCATATCTAAACATAGTAAAAACAATATACAGCAAACTAGTAGCCAACATCAAACTAAATGGAGAGACACTTGAAGCAATCCCACTAAAATCAGGGACTAGACAAGGCTGCCTCCTCTCTCCATATCTTTTCAATATAGTTCTTGAAGTAATAGCTAGAGCAATTAGACAACATAAGGAGGTCAAAGGGATACAAATTGGAAAGGAAGAATTCAAACTAACACTATTTGCAGATGATATGATAGTATACTTAAGTGACCCAAAAAACTGTACTAGAGAACTCCTACAGCTGACAAACAACTTCAGCATACTGGCTGGCTACAAAATCAACTCATGCAAATCAGTAGACTTTATATATTCAAAGGATAAGCAGACTGAGAAAGAAATTAGGGAAATGACACCCTTCACAATGGCCACAAACAGCATAAAGTATCTTGGGGTCACTCCAACCAAACAAGTGAAAAACCTATATGAAAAGAACTTCAGATTTCTGAAGAAGGAAGTCGAAGAAGATCTCAGAAAATGGAAAATCTTCCATGCTCATGGATTGGCAGGATTAATATAGTTAAAATGGCCATATTGCCAAAGGCAATCTACAGATTCAATGCAATCCCCATCAAAATCCCAACCCAGTTCTTCATAGAGCTAGAAAGAGTAATGCTCATATTCATCTGGAATAACAAAAAACCCAGGATAGCTAAAACTATTCTCAACAGTAAAAGAACTTCAGGGGGATTCAGTATCCCAGACTTCAAACTTTACTACAGAGCTATAGTGATAAAAACTGCATGGTATTAGTACAATGTCAGGCAAGCCAATCAATAGAATAGGATTGAAGACCCAGAGGTGAACCCACACACCTATGGTCACTTGATCTTTGACAAAGTAGCTGAAAGCATCCAGTGGAAAAAAGATAGTCTTTTCAACAAATGGTGCTGGTTCAACTGGAGGTCAGCATGCAGAAGAATGTGAATTGATCAGTTCTTATCTCCTTGTACAGAGCTCAAATCCAAATGGATCAAGGACCTCCACATAAAACCTGACACACTGAAACTAATAGAAAAAAAAAACTGGGGAAGACCCTTGAGGACATGGGCACAGGGGAAAATTTCCTGAATAGAACACCAATAGCTTATGCTCTAAGATCAAGAATTGACAAATGGGACCTCATAAAACTACAAAGTTTCTGTAAGGCAAAGGACACTGTCAAAAGGACAAAACATCAACCAACAGATTGGGAAATGATCTTCACCAACCCTAAATCTGACAGAGGGCTATATCTAATATATACAGAGAACTCAAGAAGGTAGAACCTAGAGAACCAAATAACCCCATTAAAAAGTAGGGTACCAAACTAAACAAAGATTTTTCACATGAAGAACTTCAGAGGGCTGAGAAACACCTTATGAAACGTTCAACATCATTAATCATTAGAGAAATGCAAATCAAGACAACCCTGAGATTTCACTGCACACCAGTCAGAATGGCTAAGGTAAAAAAACTCAGGAGACAGCAGGTGCTGGTGAGGATATGGAGAAAGAGGAGTACTCCTCCACTGCTGGTGGTATTGTAATATGGTGCATCCACTTTGGAAATCAGTCTGGAGGTTCCTCAGAACACCGGGCATGGCACCTCCTGAGGACCTTGCTATACCATTCCTGGGCATATACCCAGAGAATTCCCCAGCATGTAATAAGGACACATGCTCCACTATGTTCATAGCAGCCCTATTTGTAGTAGCCAGAAGCTGGAAACAACCCAGGTGTCCCTCAATGGAGGAATGGATAAAAAAAATGTGGTATATTTACACAATGGAGTACTATTCAGCCATTAGAAACAATGAATTCATGAAATTCTTAGACAAATGGATGGAGCTGGAGAACATCATACTAAGTGAGGTAATCCAGTCTCAAAAGATCAATCATGGTATGCACTCACTGATAAGTGGATATTAACCTAGAAACTTGGAATGCCCAAGAAATAATCCACATATTAAATGATGTCCAAAAAGAACAGAGAAGTGGCCCCTGGTTCTGGAAAGACTCAATGCAACAATATAAGGGAATGCCAGAACAGGGAAGTGGGAAGGAGTAGATGGAGGAACAGGGGGAGGGAAGAGGGCTTATGGGATATATTTACATTTGATATGTAAATAAAGAATACATAGAATAAAAAAAAGAAAAGAAAAAGAAATTTCTCTAGTGAGAACAGAGCCATCTGTAAACTCAGGAGAGCAAAAACAGGAATTCAAGAAGATTTTAACAGGATTACTGACATGGTCATAAGATCCAATAATTTTCTACAGCAGCTTCATGAGCTATCCAGATAACACTTAGAATTATTACTAGCAGAGGCAGTTGTCTTAACCAAAGTTAAAGCAAGAAAAAGCTGTCTAGAGCAAAGCAAAGCACATATATACATACACACCACTCCCAGACACCTCTTCTCTCAAAACCTCTCACCATGCTGAGGATGGTTCGTGGCACTGAATACTTTTTATTCACATAAAACTTTGTTGTGGAACCACATGACACTCTTCTGAAACTCTGGGAGGCCATGGTCCTAATCCTCATGAGTTGACAACTGGTATCACTTTTGGCCCTTAATCTTAGTTTTCCTTTATATTGGGGAATTTCTATTTTATAAAGATCCTAATTTAAAATACCTATTTCTTGTGGGCAAGGAAAGGGAAAAGACAGAAGTAAAAATTATAGAAATGCCATTTCTTCCGCACCACATGATGACTCTAGAATTACATGTGCAAAAATGTAAATACTTACAAAGATTCACTTTCTTTTAAAATCTAAAACTTCTTGCTTTTTGACTGTCAGCAAGTTTGAAAATAAACATGATGTCCTGCTTCTTAAATGGTAAAATGAAGAGAGAAGGAAGAAGGAAAGAAAAAAGAAACGATGATAGTGTCATTAGAATGGTACTCCAATGAACATTTTGTACACACCCAGTTCAAATCCTGTGGGCACACAGACAGATGCACATTAGGAAATACAATGCTATGAAATCAAGAATAAATCTGAACCAAGCTTGTTCCATTTTTCAGTTGTTAAGGTAACCCATCTTGATTGTCGCAAATGAGCATTCCTATTGTAATAGAACCACATAAAGCTCAACATTTATGTACGCTTTTTACATGAACACAAACAATACCCTTATCACTGTGTATAAATTTAACACCATACAAATACCACTAGATTAACATCTTTTTAAGTACTAGTGACAAACTAAAATGTCATCTGTGACCAATAATTTTCTCTCAAAGACAGAACTCTAACCTTTTAGTTCAGCAGAAGGCAGACAGATAAATCATAACTATATATCCATTAATTGTCTAATACTTAAAGACACAGCATAGTTTCTGCTAAAGTTCAAAAGTGGCATTCCAATTTTTACAAGGCTAGCAAATATATTGCCTACTAAATCTCAATCTTCTTTCCAAGTCCAGCGGCTTGCCTGAGTGCAGAGATCCAAACAACATGTCATTCCAAGAGGGCCAGAAATATTGCTACTTGACACAAAACAGTCTGGGAAAGATACCTTTATGCTATGATATATAATAAGCTACAGGAACTTCCGTTGACACGCTAAGGCATAAGGGAACATTTACAACCTAGAATGAAATCTTCTGGCACCTATTGATTCATCTGAACAGAGCTGCTTTCTTAAATTTGAGCTCCAGACAGTTCTTTGAACATAGCTGCACAATCTTCCAGACATATTTAGAAATATATGACTTTAGAACACACACAGACACACACACACACACACACATACACACACACACACACTACATTTACCCCATTGAAAACTATCATGCACTTTGGATATCATCTAGTGTGGAAACAAAGCATGTGCTTTTTCAGACCTACCAGTTACTATAATTACAGATTATTAAAAATACCACTTCCTTTAAATCATTGGTTTTAAATACTTCTTAGCCATGATTAAACAATTTCATGGGCATTGAATTTGGTGGAAAGTTCTTTCAAGAAAGGAAGGTAAATTAAATTAGGTGACAAAAGAACATTTTATCCTGTAGATGCTGCAGAACTGGACACAAGTTCTGCTCTTTGCCGTCTTCTTTTGCAATACTCCTGATCTGCTTTGCTCAGTGCTGTCAGAGAAGCTTGGAATGAGAGTGAAGAAGTCCTGTCCCAGAGTAGCATCAATAAAGACACTATGCAAAGATTTATCCAAACTGCTAAACTCTTTTCTTTTGCCTGTACTCAGACTAGAAAGCAAAATGCTGACTTTGTTAGATACACTAGATTTGCACACCTTTGTATGTGACAAGATTGGACATGTGCTATTTACTTCAGATCCTTTGATTTTTACAGTGTTCTGAATCACAATTTTATATGGCAAACTAAAACTGTCCTTGTACCTTTATGATTATGGCCATCCATAAACAGTAGCCACTTCACTAAAAGCATATCATGAAATTAATTGCAGTATGTTTTTTGAGAGTTAAAATTATGTATGTGTGAGTATGCAGATGTGTGTATGACCTTTCTTGCATGCAAATATACTTCCTTAAGATACCATACATAGAATTTATAATTTGATACGCACTCTCACAAATGCACCTAACTCAAACACTCAGATCAGTCCAATGAAAGAGGGTGCCATTCTCACTTTTTTAATTGAATTTTCCAAGGCACATATTTACAGTGAAAGCCATCCAGAAAGAGAATCACCCATTCTACCAACAGTTAGTATGCACTGAACACACAGGGAAAATAGCTCTGAGAAATAATGAAGTAGTTGGCCTTGATTTATATTTCTGCTCTTGATTTTTTTCAAAGTAAACTACTCAGAGTTCCTTGCTATTTCATAGGTTCCTCTTAAGAAAGATAACCTGAGGTTTGTGTGGAATAATATCTTTAAATTCTACTACAGAAAGTAACTTCAGTTAATATTTTCAAATTTTACATCTTCATGTGAGGCACATAGAACTGGTACATTGCTGAGATGTTTATGACTCACAGTGGAAAAAGAGCAGCATACAAACATTTGCTGTGATCAATGTGCATTTTACCTCTATTTATTTTATAGATGGAATTCAGCTAAAGACTTACATCTTCATCCATTTGAATTCTGCTTTCCTGTTATCATCACATGTGAGTTCCTCATCTGTATGCATAATTCTGCTTAATTTATTACCTACATTAGTGCCTGAGAATAAGAGATAATGTGTATGAAATTTACAAGTATCTGTCAATTCCTCTCCACTCTTACTTTTACGATCCAAGTTCTATGCTTTAGTCAATGAATTTTACAAAATTGATAGTTCTCATCCTGGCAAAGCATCATATTGAGGCTAATAAACAATCACACATCACAATAAAAGTAAGAAACAGGCACTTAATGAGTACCTATGCTCTTGCCTATGCCATATTTATGAAGCTGAAACTTAATATGGAACCATATTTATACAATAGGGAAATAATTTGCATACTTTCTTAAGGAGATGTGAGATGAATTTCATTAGTATTGTAAAATATTTTCAGGATCCCTTTGAAAGAGATCCTTTGAGGATTAAAGTGTTGACTCTAAAGGAATTATAACACATAAATGCTATATAATGATTCAGTAAGGCTATGTGGCAGAAAAATAATTATTTGACATTTTTAACATCATGGTTTAGAGACAGGTTGTTAACTTCAAGATTCTAAAATAGTGACTTGGATACCTTAAACCCAAAAGCCTTAGTAGTGAGAAAAAAAACTGTAAAGCCATAGCTTTGATGCAGGACTGGATGAGTGACTTAAACTATAAAGAAACAAGTGTTGAAGCAGGATGGGAGTCAACAGGTTCCTACAGTAGATATGTCTTCATTTTATGGAGAGGCCAAGTTTCATTCAAAACCCCACAGAAACTCAAGACAAACTATTCTTTGACTCTAGCTTAGTTCTAGTAAAACTCACTTTGTCCTAACAGCTCATCAGAGTCTAGGGTCATATGTAAGTTTTTTAGATATTGTTTTGAAGGATGTGTCTCTTGTGCACTTTATCTCCATCCTCTATATGGGCTAGACATTGGATGTCTGTCTATTGTGGAGATGTTGCCCTCACAAACCTCTTGTTTATCTCTGCCATTATTTCAGCATTTTCTCATCCTCAGAAAGGATTTATTTCATGCTGTACATGACTAGAAAATATCCTTACATCTCTGAGTTCTGCTAATGTGTTAACTAGTCTGTGATCCATCATTAATGAAAGATGTGTAAACTGAGATTATTTTCAGTGGGTATTTGCATTTACTATATTTCTAAAGCCCTCAAAAATTAATATTTGTACCTTTATACTTTATTATGGAAGTCTACTATACTTGCAGAGAGGAGCCTAACATAATTATTATCACAGAGGCTTCATCCAGTGTATGATGGAAAAAATGCAGAAACCCACAGCTTAAGGGAGAAACTTGAGAAATCCTCCAGGAGAGGGAGAAGAATGATGATATGATCTTGAGGGAGATCACAAGAAAACCCACAGAATCAAATAACCTAGGCCTATAGCTTATAGGGGCTCATAGAGCCAATCAGGGAGCATGCATAGAACTGACATAGGCCTTGGGAACATATATCTCTTCAAGTGGAATTCCTAACAGCAGGAACAGGGCTGCCTCTAACTATGTTGCCTGGCTTTGGAACTCATTCCTCCTATTGGGCTGCCTCCTCTACCATCAACAGAAGAGGATGTGCCTAGTCTTACTGCAGCTTGATATGCCAGGGCTATTTGATATTCATGGGCAACCTCCCCTTTTCTGAAGGAAAAAGAAGAAGGAGTTGATGACTGGATATGGGTGTAAGGACTAGGAAGAGAGGAGGGAGGGAAAACCGTGGCTGGGATAAAAAGTAAACAAATAAATTAGTTATGAAAAAGTGACATTTATAATTATTTAGTCCTTGGAACAGGTGAATAACATAAATGTCTTTATAAAAGAGTAACACTTTGTCATGAGTAAAATATTGCTTATGTCACCTAATGCATTACTTTGCATATAGTTAAGAAGAATGAAGAACTTTACTCTTTAGCATTGTTTATTTTTGAAATACAATTACTTCTTTCTCCCCTTTTTTCCATCCAAACCAGTTAATCTTAATTCTTCTAATGCTATGAGCTCTAACTACAGTCTCTCACCCTGTGGTGATCCTTAGTCATAAAATTGTTTTGTTGCTACTTCGTAACTGTAACTTAGCTACTGTTATGAATCATACTGTAATATCTATACTTTCCAATACTCTTTGGCAACCCCCATTAAAAGGGTCATTTGACCCACAAAGAGGTGACAGAGCACAGGCTGAGACACAGTGCTCCAAACCTTCCTATATACCATCCCTTCACATTCATGGACTTTCTTCTTAATTCACTACCTGCATATATGTACAAATATATATGTTCCTAGATGTAACCTGCTCAGTTTGCTTAATGCTATTTGCATATATATTAACAGAGCTGATCATTTGGTATTAGATAACCAATTTTTAATAAACAAACTTTAAGTTGAATGCTTCAATTTGAATGAGGCTTTAGATTTTTCCTCCAGAATTGACTTGCTCCCCAGGGTAAGGTAGAATACAATTAAGTATATTTCATTATGCTTGCAGACAGGAATCTAACATAACTGTCCTCTGAGAGGTTCTGCCTGGCAACCAATGAAAACAGATGCAGAGACTCACATCCAAACTTTAGATGGAGCTCAAGGAATCTTGGGAAAGTGTTGGAAGAAAGATTGAGGGACCTGAAGAGAACAGGGACTCCACAGGAAGACAAACAGAGTCAACCAATCTGGAACCTTGGAGGTTCACAGAGACTGAATCACCAACGAAAGGATAAGCACTGACTGGACCTAGGCCCTCTGCACATCTGTAGCACATGAGCAGCTTGGTCTTCACGTAGGTCCCCCAAATGACTAAAGGAACAGCTGTCCCTGAACCTGTTGCCTGCCTGCCTGCCTGTGGATCCCGTGCCCCTAAATGAACAGCCTTGTTTGACCTTAGTGGGAGAGGATGTGCATAGACTCCCAGTGACTTGATGTGTTCATGTGTGTGTGTGTGTATGTCTGTGTGTCTGTGTCTGTGTCTGCATCTATATACAGTGTGCCTGTGTGTGTGTGACACCCAGAGAGAGCCTTGCCCTTCTCTAAAGAGAAACAGAAAGGAGGATGGGTGTAGATGTGAGTGAGGGGATACTAGTAGGAAAGGAAGGACTTATGCTATAAATGAACTAGATAAATGGAAAATTTTTAAAAAGAATAAATATCATACAGGAAATCTTCAGGTCAACTCCAATATATTAGTTAAATCTCTGCTTGTATTTTCTCACATGCCGTGATCCCCTGCCCTCCATGATGATATCCACCACTTGACACTTTCCATGTATCAATGCAATGGATTTATCTGACCTCATACTTTTAATTTAGGGAAGTGTGAACTATATGAGTTCAAATAGAATTTTGGAATATCAGCTTAGTACAGGTGGATAGATGTATAGTGGAAAAGAGCTCTTCTCAATATATTACCTAACATTAGAAGATGCTTTCATTTAGTTTACTATATTAATAAAGCTCCTCTAAAAATATTAAAACATTTTGATAGCATAGAAATATAGTATAGTATAGTGTAGTATAGTATAGAATAGCATAACATAGTATAGTATAGTATAGTATAGTATATAGTATAGTATAGTATAGTATAGTATAGTACAGGATAATGCAAACATATGGAAAATATAATAAAACATTGATGTTTCTTTTAAAATGTATATTTTGGCTTGAACTCTGCAACCAGTCCTATAACACCCAGAGGAAGTTCCACTTCCAGGTGCTCCTACATACACAGGATCATAAGATCACAGGTGAAGAGGACATAACATCTATCCTAACACCACCAGAAATAACTGGGACCAGCTAAATCCAGGGACACAGGAACCTGACCCCACCAGTGGCATTGGTATGTTCGAGTCTGGGTTGGTTTACCTTGGGCATTAACTCTGAAGCTGACCCCCAAAACACCCAGAGGAAACATCACTCCTAGGCACTCTAACAAGCCCAGGATCAAAGGATCACAAAATCCCAGGAACTTGATCACTCCAGGATCTAAGTGACCCAGAGGCAGCTTGACTCCTAAGAGCTCTCATATACCCAAGATTTGAGATCACAAGATACACAGATGTAAGTATCACCAACAGAATATAAAAGATAGAACAGAGAATCTCAGGTACAGAAGATACCATAGAAAACAATAGCTTACAATAGTCAAAAAAATGCAAAATATATATAAAAAAAAACCCTCCTAACCCAAAATATCCAGGAAATCCAGGACACAATGAGAAGACCAAACCTAAGGATTATAGGTATAGAAGAGAGTAAAGGTTCCCAATTTGAAGGGCCAGTAAACATCTTCAACAAAATTGTAGGAAAAAAACTTCCCTAACCTAAAGAAAGAGATGTACAAGAACTTACAAGAAGTCTATAGAACTCCAAATAGATTGTACCAGAACAGAAATTCCTGCAGTCACATAATAATCAAAACAGAAAATGCACAAAACAAAGAAATAATATTAAAAGAAGTAAGGGGAAAAGGTCAAGTAACACTTCAGACCAATTTCCCTTGTGAACATTAATGCAAAAATACCCAATAAAATTCTTGCCAAACAAATCCAAGAACATATCACAATGATCAATTACCAAGATCAAGTAGGCTTCATCCCAGGGATGCAGGGATGGTTCAATATATGGAAATCCATCAACGTCATCTACTATATAAACACACTCAACAAAAAAAGCTACATGACCATTTAATTAGATCATGAAATAGCATTTGACAAAATTCAACATCTCTTCATGTTAAAAGTCTTAGAAAGATGAGGAATTCAAGTCCCATGCCTAAACGGCATGCTGTATAGTAAAAGCAATATACAGCAATCCAGTAGCCAACATCAAACTAACCAGAGAAAAACTTGAAGTAATCCCACTAAAGTCAGGGACTAGACAAGGCTGCCTACTCTCTCCATAACTATTCAATATACTACTTGTAGTTCTAGCTAGAGCAATTAGACAACAAAAGGAGGTCAAAGGGGTAAAAATTGTAAAAGAAGAAGGCAAAATATCACTATTTGCAGATAGTATGATTATATACATAAGTGACCCAAAAAATTCCACCAGAGAACTCCTAAAGCTGAAAAACTATTTCAACAAAGTGGATGAATAGAAACTAAATTCAAACAAATCAGTACCCTCCTCTTCTCAAAGGATAAACAGGCTGAGAAAGAAATTAGGGAAACAACATCTTTCACAATAGTTACAAATATTATTATATACCTTGGTGTGACTCTAACCAAGCAAGTGAAAGATCTGTATGACAAGAACTTCAAGCCTCTGAAGAAAGAAATTGAAAAAGAGCTAAGAAGATAGAAAGAACACCCAATGCTTATTTTTTTTGTTTTTGTTTTTGTTTTTGTTAATAAAGTAAAATTTTCCATCTTGCTTCAAGCAATCCTCAGATTCAATGCACTCCAAATCAAAATTACAAATCAATTTTTCATAGAGTTAGAAAGAGCAATTTGCAAATTCATTTGGAAGAACCAAAAATCCTGGATAACGGAAACTATTCTCAACAGTAAAAGAACTTCTGGGGGAATCACCATCCCTGACATCAAGCTGTATTATAGAGCAATAGTGATAAAAATTGTATGATATTAGTACATAGTCAGGCAGACAGATCAATGGAATAGAATTGAAGAACCAGAAATAAGCTCACACACCTATGGTCAGCTGATATTTGACAAAGGAGCTAAACCCATCCAGTTGAAAAAAGACAACATTTTCTTTTCCATTTGAGAGTAAGCATTTATTCAACATAAAATATCTAGTAAGAAATTTTTTTTGTTTTCTTTTTCTTTTTTTTATTCGATATAATTTTTTATTTACATTTCAAATGATTTCCCCTTTTCTAGCCCCCCACTCCCCGAAAGTCCCATAAGCCCCTTTCTCTTCCCCTGTCCTCCCACCCACCCCTTCCCACTTCCCCGCTCTGGTTTTGCTGAATGCTGCTTCACTGAGTCTTTCCAGAACAAGGGGCCACTCCGCCTTTCTTCTTGTACCTAATTTGATGTGTGGATTATGTTTTGGGTATTCCAGATTTCTAGGTTAATATCCACTTATTAGTGAGTGCATACCATGATTCACCTTTTGAGTCTGGGTTACCTCACTTAGTATGATGTTCTCTAGCTCCATCCATTTGCCTAAGAATTTCATGAATTCATTGTTTCTAATGGCTGAATAGTACTCCATTGTGTAGATATACCACATTTTTTGCATCCACTCTTCTGTTGAGGGATACCTGGGTTCTTTCCAGCATCTGGCAATTATAAATAAGGCTGCTATGAACATAGTAGAGCATGTATCCTTATTACATGGTGGGGAATCCTCTGGGTATATGCCCAGGAGTGGTATAGCAGGATCTTCTGGAAGTGAAGTGCCCAGGATTCGGAGGAACCGCCAGACTGATTTCCAGAGTGGTTGTACCAATTTGCAACCCCACCAGCAGTGGAGGAGTGTTCCTCTTTCTCCACACCCTCTCCAACACCTGCTGTCTCCTGAATTTTTAATCTTAGCCATTCTGACTGGTGTAAGGTGAAATCTCAGGGTTGTTTTGATTTGCATTTCCATCCTTGTCTCCTTGTACTAAGCTCAAATCCAAATGGATCAAGGACCTCCACATAAAGCCAGACACTCTGAAGCTAATAGAAAAGAAACTGGGGAAGACCCTTGAGGACATCGGTACAGGGAGGAAGTTTCTGAACAGAACACCAATAGCATATGCTCTAAGATCAAGAATAGACAAATGGGACCTCATAAAATTACAAAGTTTCTGTAAGGCAAAGGACACCATCAACAAGACAAATCGGCAACCAACAAATTGGGAAAAGATCTTCACCAATCCTACATCAGATAGAGGGCTAATATCCAATATATTTAAAGAACTCAAGAAGTTAGACTCCAGAAAACCAAACAACCCTATTAAAAAATGGGGTACAGAGTTAAACAAAGAATTCTCACCTGAAGAACTTCAGGTGGCAGAGAAGCATCTTAAAAAAGACAGCATTTTTAACAAATGGTGCTGGTTCAACTGGTGATCAACATGTAGAAAAATGCAAATTGACCCATTATTTTCTCCTTGTATTATCTCCTTGTCCACATGGATCCAGGATCTCCACATAAAACCAGATACACTGAAACTTATAGGGGAGAAAGTGGGGAAGAGCTTCAAATTCATTGGTACAGGGGAAAATTTCCAGAACAGAACACCAATGGATGTGCTACAAGATCAAGAATCAACAGATGGGACCTCATAAAACTGCAAAGCATCTGTAAGGTAAAGGACTTCTGTAAGTCAAAGGACAAAATGGCAACCAACAGATTAGAAAAACATCTTTACAAATTCTGTATCCTATAGAGAGCTAATATCCAATATATACAAAGAACTCAAGAAGTTAGTCTCCAGAGAATCAAGTAATCCTATTAAAAATGGGTTACAGAGCTAAACAAAGAATTTTCAACTGAGGAATATGGTTGAGAAGCACCAAAAGAAGTCTTCAATATCCTTAGTTATCAGGGAAATGCAAATCAAAACAACCTTGCCATTCCACTTCACACCAGTCAGAATGGTTAAAATCAAAAATTCAGGGGACAGCAGGTGCTGGCTAGGATGTGGAGAAAGGAACACCTCTCCACTGCTGGTGGGATTGCAAGCTGGTAAAACCACTCTGAAAATCAGTGTGGCAATTCCTCAGAAAATTGGACATAGTAATACCCGAGGACCCAGCTATAGACTCCTGGGCATATACCCAGAAGATTCTCCAACATGTAAAAAGAACACATGCTTCACCATGTTCATAGCAGCCTTATTTAAAATAGCCAAAACCTGGAAAGAACCCAGATGTCCCTCAACAGAGGAATGGATACAGAAATCGTGGTACATTTACACAATGGTGTACTACTCAGCTATTAAAAACAATGAATTCATGAAATTCTTTGGCAAATGAATGTAACTATAAAATATCCTCCTGAATGAGGTAAGCCAATCAGAAAAGAACACACATGATACGCACTCACTGATAAGTGGATATTAACCCAGAACCTTGAAATACTCAAGACACAATTCATAGATCATATGAATCTCAAGAAGAAAGAAGACCAAAGTGTGGGTGCTTCAGTTCTTCTGATAAGGGGAACAAAATACAAGGCAAATATGGAGATAAAATGTAGAGGAGAAACTGAAGGAAAGGCCATCGAGAGACTGTCCCACTTGTATATTCAATTCCATATACAGTCACCAAACTCTGACATTATTGTGGATGCCAAGAAATGCTTGCTGAAAGGAGCCTGATATGGCTGTCTCCTGAGAGGCCCTGTCCAAGCCTTGTAAATACAGAGATGGATGCTTGCAGCCAACTATTGGACTGAGTGTGGGGTTCCCAGAGGAGGAGTTAGAGAATAGATTGAAGGAGCTGAAGGGGTCTGCAACCCCATAGGAAGAACAACAATATCAACCAACCTCACGCTCCCCCTCCCCAGAGCTCCCAGGGACTAAATCATCAACCAATGGTTACACATCTGCATATGTAGTGGAGGATTGATTTGTCTGGCATCAGTGGGAGGAGAGGTCCTTGGTCCTATGAAGGCATAATAGATGCCCCAGTGTAGGGGAATTGAGGGCTGGGAGGGTGGCTGGGTAGAGGAACAGCCTCATAGAAGCAGGGGGAGGGAGGATAGGATAGGGGTTTTCAGGAGGGGGCAAGCTGAGAAAGGTGATAACACTTAAAATGTATATAAGGAAAATATCCAATAAAAATGCACATTTTGTCTAAATTTTCAATCTTATTGTCCCAAAGGTTTGATACTCTTTTCTTGTTATTTTCTCAGTTTTCAGTTTCTCAATAGGTACCTCCCATTTTTATCTAAATACTTTTCAATTATTAAGATAAAATATAATTTGTCATATCTCTAAAGTCATAAGATTTCTACAGAAAATCATCCATCATATTGTAAATTTGCCCTCAGATTTATTAACTTATGTATTTCATTTAATCTCATCTGGGACATGACAGTATTTACTCTTTACATATCCACCTTTTTTTGTTCTCATTTTCTTTTTATTATTGGTGTGTTTGATGTGGGTCTCAACCCTACTCACTGTGCAACCAAAGCTGAGCTTGAACTCATCATTTATGTGCCTCATCACCTTGAAGCTGGGATTGAGTGTGTATGTTTATCAGCATGCCAAAAGCGTATCTGTTTCTTACTGGTAGCATTCTAAGCTATATCTTTGTGTCATGTAAGTTAAATTTAAGAATTTGATAGCTAGCCCAAGGAATTTAGAGGTCTCGTGAGGTAGGGGTGAGGGTATGGACATCCTACCGGAGCCAGGGGGAGGAAAGGAGGTATGGGATGTGGACCAATAAAATCTGGAGTGTAAAAATAAATATAAATAAATAAATAAATAAATAAATAAATAAATAAATAAATGACTAAATAAAAAATAATTTGACACTGTGCATTATAGCATAGAAACAGTTATATTTATTTCTGATACATTTCTTCTTTTGGATTTAAATCAAACATGATATTAATCAAATTTATAATATGAAGGTCCCATTTGTCAATTCTTGATCTTAGAGCATAAGCTATTGGTGTTCTGTTCAGAAACTTTCCCCCTGTGCCCATGTCCTCAAGGGTCTTTCCCAGTTTCTTTTCTATAAGTATCAGTGTGTCTGGTTTTATGTTGAGGTCCTTGATCCCCTTGGAGTGGAGCTTAGTACAAGGAGATAAGAATGCATCAATTCACATTCTTCTGCATGCTGACCTCCAATTGAGCAAGCACCATTTGTTGAAAAGGCTACCTTTTTTCCACTGGATGTTTTCAGCTCCTTTGTCGAAAATCAAGTGACCATAGGTGTGTGGGTTCATTTCTGGATCTTCAATCCTATTCCATTGATCCACCTGCTTGTCACTGTACCAATACCATACAATTTTTAACACAATTACCCTGTAGTACTGCTTGAGGTCTAGGATACTGATTCCTACAGAAGTTCTTTTACTGTTGAGAATAGCTTTTAGCTATCCTGAGTTTTTTGTTATTCCAGATAAATTTGAGAATTGTTCTTTCTAACTCTATGAAGAACTGAGTTGGGATTTTGATGAGGATTGCATTGAATCTGGATATTGCTTTTGGCAAGATGCCCATTTTAACTATATTAATGCTGCCAATCCATGAGCATGGAAGATTTTTCCATTTTCCGAGGTCTTCTTCTATTTCCTTCTTCAGAGACTTGAAGTTCTTGTCATACATATCTTTCACTTGTTTGGTTAGAGTCACACCAAGATACTTTATATTGTTTGTGGCTATTGTTAAGGGTGTCATTTCCCTAATTTCTTTCTCAGCCTGCTTATCCTTTGAGTATAGGAAGGCTACTGATTTGGTTGAGTTGGTTATATAACCAGCCACTTTTCTGAAGTTGTTTGTCAGCTGTAGGAGTTCTCTGGTGGAGTTTTTGGGTCACTTAAGTATACTATCATGTCATCTACAAATAGTGATAGTTTGACTTCTTCCTTTCCAATTTGTATTCTTTTGACCTACTTATATTGTCTAATTGCTCTAGCTAATACTTCAAGTACTATATTGAAAAGATATGGAGAGAGTGGACAGCCTTTTCTAGTCCCTGATTTTAGTAGGATTGCTTCAAGTTTCTCTCCATTTATTTTATGTTGGCTACTGGTTTGCTGTATATTGCTTTTACTATGTTTAGGTATGGGCCTGGAATTCCTGTTCTTTCCAAGAATTTTAGCATGAAAGGATGCTGAATTTTATCAAATGCTTTTTCAGCATCTAGTGAAATGAACATGTGGTTTTTTCTTTGAGTTTCTTTATGTAGTGGATTTCATTGATGGATTTCCCTATATTGAGCCATTCCTGTATCCCTGGGATGAAGCCTACTTGATCATGGTGAATGATCGTTTTGATGTGTCCTTGGATTCAGTTGGAATAAATTTTATTGAGTATTTATGCATTGATGTTCTCTTTATTTGTTGGATCTTTGTGTGGTTTGTGTATTATCATAATTGGGGCCCTGTAGAACGAGTTGGGTAGTGTTCCCTCTGTTTTTATTTTGTGGAATAGTTTGAAGAATATTGGTGTTAGGTCTTCTTTGAAAGTTTGACAGAATTCTGCACTAAAACTTTTTTTGGTTGGAAGAATTTCTATGACCCCTTCAATTTCTTTAGGAGTTATGGGACCATTTAGATTATCTATTTGATCCTGAATTAATTTTGGTATTTGATATCTGTCTAGGAAATTGCCCATTTCCTCCAGATTTTCCATTTGTGTTGAGTATAGGCTTTTGTTGTAGAATCTGATGATTTTTTGAATTTCCTCAGTTTCTGTTGTTAAATCTCCCTTTTCATTTCTAATTTTCTTAATTTGTATGCTTTCTCTGTGCCCTTTGGTTAGACTGGCGAAGGGTTTATCTATCTTGTTGATTTTCACAAAGAACCAGCTCCTGGTTTGTTGATTCTTTCTATGGTTCTCTTTATTTCCACTTGATTGATTTCAGCCTTGAGCTTGATGATTTCCTGTCATCTACTCCTCCTGTGTGAATTAGATTCTTTTGTTCCAGTGTATGCTCTCTCCAGTTTCTTTTTGGAGGCATTCAGGGCTATGAGTTTACCTCTTAGCACTGCTTTCATTGTGTCCCATAAATTTGGGTATGGTGTGCCTTCCTTTCCATTAAATTCTAAAAAGTCTTTGATTTTATTCTTTATTTCTTCTTTAGCCAAGGTATCATTGAGTAGAGTATAGTTCACCCTCCATGTGCATGTGGGTTTTCTGTTGTTTTTGTTGCTATTGAAGACCACTTTTACTCCATAGTGATCTGATAGGAGGCATGGGATTAATTCGATCTTCTTATATTTGTTGAGGTCTGTGTTGTGACCAATTATATGGTCAATTTTGGAGAAGGTACCATGAGGTGCTGAGAAAAAGGTATATTCTTTTGCTTTAGGATGAAATGTTCTATAAATATCTGTTAGATCCAATTGGCCCAATACTTCAATTAGTTTCATTGTGTCCCTGTTTAGTTTCTGTTTTCTTGATCTGTCCTCTGAGGAGAGTGGAGTGTTGAAGTTGCCCCCAATTATTGTGTTAGGTGCAATGGGTGTTTTGAGTTTTAGTAAAGTTTCTTTTATGAATGAGTGTGTCCTTGTATTTGGATCATAGATGTTCAGAATTGAGAGTTCTTCTTGGTGGATTTTTCCTTTGACCAACAAGAAGTATCCTTCCATGTCTCTCTTGATGACTTTAGGTTGAAAGTCAATTTTATCTAATATTAGAATGGCTACTCCGGCTTGTTTCCTGAGACCATTTGCTAATTGTCTTCCATCCTTTTAGTCCAAGGCAGTGTTTGTTTTTGACAATGATGTGTGTTTCCTGTATGCAGCAAAATGTAGGGTCCTGTTTCCTTATCCAGTCTGTTAGTCTATATCCTTTTATTGGGGAATTGAGTGCATTGATGTTAAGAGATATTAAGGAATAGTAATGATTACTTCCTGTCATTTTGATGTTGTTTTTATATTTGTGTGGTTATCTTCTTTTGGGTTTGATGAAAGAAGGTTACTCTCATGCTTTTTCCAGGGTGTAGATTCCCTCCTTGTATTGGTGTTTTCCATCTATTATCCTTTGTTCGGCTGGGTTTGTGGAAAAATATTGGTTAAACTCGGTTTTGTCATGGAATATCTTGATTTCCACATCTATGATGATTGGGTGTTTTGCTAGGTATAGTAGTCTTGGCTGGCATTTGTGTTCTCTTAGGGTCTGTATGTGATCTGCCCAGGATCTTTTAGCTTTCATAGTCTCTGCTGAGAAGTCTGGTGTTATCCTCATAGGTCTTCCTTTATATGTTACTTGGCCTTTTTCTCTTACTGCCTTTAATATTCTTTCTTTGTTTAGTACATTTGGGGTTTTGATTATTATGTGACAGGAAATATTTCTGTTCTGGTCCAGTCTGTTTGGAGTTCTGTAGGCTTCTTGTATATTCATGGACATCTCTCTCTTTAGGTTACGGAAGGTTTCTTCCATAATTTTATTGAAGATATTTGCTGGCCCTTTAAGTTGTAAATCTTCACTCTCATCTATACCTATCATCCTTAGGTTTGGTCTTCTCATTGTGTCCTGGATTTCCTGGATGTTGTGGGTTACAAGCTTTGTGCATTTTGCATTTTCTTTGACTGTTGAGTCAATGGTTTCTATGGTATTTTGGCATCTGAGATTCTTTCTTCTATCTCTTGTATTCTGTTGTTGATATTTGTATCTATGATTCTTCCCCTGATTTCTTCCCAAGGTTTTCTATCTCCAAAGTTGTCTCCCTTTGCGATTTCTTAGTTGTTTCTACTTCTGTTTTTAGATCCAGGATGGTTTTGCTCAGTACCTTCACTTGTTTGTTTGTGTTTTTCTGTAATTCTTTAAGAGATTTTTGTGTTTCCTCTTTCATTACTTCTGTCTGTTGACCCAAGTTCTCCTGTATTTCTTTAAGTGATTTTTCATTTCTTCTTTATTGGCTTCTATCTTTTTACTCATATTCTCCTGAATTTCTTTAAATGTTTTTTGTGTTTCCCTTGTAAGGGGTTCTTCCTTTTTATCCATTTTCTCCTGTATTTCTTTATGAGATTTATTTATGTCCTTTCTGTGTTCCTCTAACCACATCATGACCAGTGATTTTAAATCCAAATCTTGTTTTTCTGGTATGTTGGGGGTATCCAGGACTTGCTGTTGTTGGAGGATTGGGTTTAGATGTTGCCATATTGCCTTGATTTCTGTTAGTAACGTTCCTATGTTTGCCTTTTGCCATCTGGTTACTCTGATGTTAGTTGGTCTTGTTGTCACTGGCTGGTGCTTGAACCTCCCATGAGCCTTTAAGGCTACTTCCAAACCACTAGATGACTCGGTTTCCCCTGGCACAAATTGCTGATGTGCTGCCCTCCTCTTTGTTGCTGTTGGATCCCTGGTGTGTCTTGCCCCAAGCAATGTTATACTTGGGTTATCTCTGTGAATTTGGTGCTGCCTGTCTGCTCTGTCAGGGAGTGAAGATGGCAGATGTTTTAGGGACCTTTTTCAAGTACTGATAACTCTGCAGGGCAAAGGACCCCTGACTGGCTTGGGACACAGATGGCCTGCAGAGCTGCCCAGACCCTGGGTGAAGGCAAAAGTCTGACAGGCTGAGACCCAAGTGATGTTACAATAGGGCTATGTCTGCATAACTGGCACTGACTGTTATATCTGTCTGGTGTCCTGGAGGCAAGAAGGCAAGCAGACACTTTCAACATGTCTAACTTTGAAACATATCTTTCATTATCAACATCAATTTTTCATTAATTTCTTTTCCTTTCTTAATTATTTTATTATGGAATGAAGATCTCATGTATTACTATGTTAAGAAAACATGTATCTTGGAAAAATTTGAAAAACCAAATTTGAATACTTGAGTCTCAAACTGATTTGGAAAAATTATCAATAAAATAGAACAAAAATGTAACAGAAGATATTACCCTTAGCATCAAATTGTGTCAGAGTTAATGTTATTCACTTCACCTCTGTAATACTGAAACTGTCTATGAGGAATGTAAAAGAACTCGCTATATCTGTAGATTATTAAGCTGTGCAGAAGGTAGTGGAAAAACCAGATTTTTCAGAATTAATTAGTCCTTATTTCAAATAGATCTAAGTCTCCCAATGCTTGTCCTAAGTATAGACAAATATTAAAATTTTGCTTCCTCTGCAAGTCTCCCTGGGATAGGTGAGCACCAAACTTGTCAAAGGTGAAGATGTTTAAATTAATATCTGACTAATAAGCAATAATAAATTTCAACCTAAGAGAACTCATAAAGAAATGGATGAGGCAAGTTGCACAAGGAAAGAACAGGAGAGATGTGTTGGAGGACTGTGATACGCAACAGCCCCTGAAGCAAGTGAACAGTATGCTTGATAGGAGACAAAGGAAAAGAATACATTCCAGGGTCTGCTATGACTGGAAAGCCAAGGAGAGGGAGTTGAGTTGCATTCAAAGTGATGGGGAGCTGCAGACAGACCTCAAGCATGTGGCTGCCATTTTATCCTAAACCCCTCATTATTCTTCAGGGCCCAAGGACATTAAAGATACTCTGCAAGTTGCCCAAACAGTATCAACCCATCTTTAACTTGATACCAAAATAAGTCGGATTCCCAAGGTATAATTTGTAAACCAAATGATATTATTCTTATACTGTGACCTGGGGAGAAGGAAATATGCACTGTATCAATTTCAACTGTCTGGATATGGGAAGAAAATCTAATGTTCTCACCTTGAAAGATTACATTGCCTGTTGTAAATATTTCTCCAGTGTATAATTCCCATTTGGATGAGTTTTTACCTTGAATCAAACTTTTGTCCATTAAAGCCAAAAGAAAACAGAATAAAAATGATGAGATATTTAAACTAAAGGAAAATGATATTCTACAATGACTACAGAAGGCTGTGCTCTGTCATTGCTCTCAAATCCAGAGATCATGTGGATTGACAGCTTTGATAACAGGGCACTTCTCAGGAAGACCAGGGTCTGCTGACAGAAAGCCATTAGGAAAACAAATGATTCCTTAGTATCTCTGTACCAGCATGCATTTTATGCAACTTTATTGTATTGTACCCTCTAGACATGAATACAGGGGCTCTTCTGAAGTGTGTAGGAGACAGATATGTTCAAAGGACATTTTTCCATGTCCTGTGTAAAAATGTACCTAGCACAAAGATATGTAGGTGTTATCTCTGAAGGACTCTTATTTTCTTAGGGTAAAAAACTAATATTTGATGCACTACCTTCATTCATTAGACTTACTATTACATAACTATTACTGGTATTATATGTTAAAACTTTTTTGCTTATGATTTAAGAAACAAATTAATTATATCAATGTTCTCTAAGAAAAATAAAAAATGTTTTTCTCACTGTAGTAATGTTAAGGTTGTTATGTGAACTTGACTATTACTAAATCAAAGAAGTCAGGTAGGTGTGGTTGCTTATACCTAGAATCCCAGATTCTCAGGGACTGAGCCAGGAAGTTCATATGATCAGAAAGTGATATATAGCAAACCTTTCTCCCCACTAATGAAAAAATAAATAAATACATAAATGAAAATGGAGTATTCAGGACTATCAGATTTTATAATTGGGGAATTTTAGAGAATGAGAATAATAAATTAGTTATCTTAGAAATCACGGGCTTTGAAATAGACCATGAGTAATAATGTGACTAAAAGGAAACAAATTAGTAACGAATGATTGAAATTCCCTTAATTTACAAGTTCACCTTGAAAATATTCTATACAAAATTAAGGATGGGTCAAAGATTTCAGTAACTAATTAATATATACTTTGTCTATACCTGAGAAGCTTCTCTGAAGATATTAGCAAACATTATATGGACACAGAAACTGTTTATTATAGACAAATTCTAGAAATTTCTCATATACAAGGATTCAGGTAAAGCCCCCAAACATATCTTGCAAAACACTCATCCTCAGGGACTGTAACGCAGTGGTTTCCGAGTTATGCCCCAGTTTATCTTCTTTAAAATTGCATTTTTACAAAGTATATTTTTATTATCCTCCTAAGCATGTATGTGTTGTCCCTTAAATAACACACACACACACACACACAAACACACACACACTCATACAAACAAACAAATACAGAAACTTTTGAGTTCTGTAAAATTTAAAACATGGTTTGAGCTTTCAAAAATATTCTCAAAATAATATTTCTATACAATTTGAATCATCCAGTGAGGTTCTTTCATGGAATATAAGGTGTTTGTGTCAGCAGGCAATGGTGGCTCCAGAAAAAACACACCAGGTCAAACAGTTGCACGTAAAGTTGACTGAGAGGGGAAAGGGCAAAGGTGGCTGTAGAAAGAGAAGAGGGGAAGAGAAAGGTAGAGGGGGGGTGCTCCTCTTATATGTACTATTGGTGACATGGTCACAGGTAAAGGTGAGCCCAATGGATTCTGGCAATATGGTGGCTGTTGCCATGGCAACAGGCATATAGATTGCACTGTTGCCTATGTGATGTCACAGGTTTTGGAGGTCCTAGTACCAACATAAGGAAAAATTAGAAGTGAAAAAATGAGGAAAAACTAAGAGATTCTTAACTATGAAATTGACTTCCACCATGATGCATATGTTGATTTTCTTAATTTGATTTGTGTCCAAAGTAATGAAGCTTATTTTATAGTTTAAGGATTAAAGTTAGCTTTAATACTTTCAGGTCTCAATCTCCACCTGGGAGCTAAGGCTATGCCATAGCTCTCCTCACACAAATCCTGCCAGGAGAGAGCTGGTCTCCCAGGAGTGCTCTTACTCCTAAGCTCAGAGATGAGATCACCACTTTCCCTCCAATAACTATTGAAGGTGGGAACAGTTACCCCAGGAACAGTGGTGCAGCAGGGGCAGGATCCTTCCAATCGCAGTCTGCACCCCAGAGGCTGCCCCACAGAACTCTGCACCCAAACCTTACCCAGGAAAGAGCTGGTATCCCCACAAGTACTGAAACACCTGAGAACACAGATTTATAGATCAACAAAATGGAGAAGCTCCAGTCAGAGACAGCAAGAATAACAAACACCAGAGATAACTGGTGCAGAAGGCAAGCACAAGAACCTACCAACAGAAACCAAGGATACTTGGCATCATAAGAACCCAGTTCTCCCACAACATCAAGTCCTAGATACCAGAAAAGCAAAATTCAGATTTAAAAATCACATCTCATGATGATGATAGAGAACTTTAAAAAGGACATAAATAACTCCCTTAAACAAATACAGGTGCACTAGTTTGCCAATGCAGATGGCCTGAGTTTTACACTTGTCCCATAGTAAGGTTATTTTTGGTTTTGGTTTTTTTTTTAATATATTCTTTATTTTCATTTCAAATGCTGTCTCCTTTCCTGGTTTCCCTCTGAAAATTCCCTAACCCATCCTCCCTCACCTTGTTCAACAATCAACCCACTCCCACTTCTCTGTCCCATCTATGCCATATGAAAGATTCTCAGGCAAAACCTGCTTAACCAAGGCAACGAGATCCTGTCCCATAGAATTGAGAAAGTCAATAAATGGTTGCTATTGTTTGAAGCCAAAAAAAGAAAGAAAGAGAAAGAAGGAAAGGAAGGAAGGAAGGAAGAAAGAAAGAAAGAAAGAAAGAAAGAAAGAAAGAAAGAAAGAAAGAAAGAAAGAAAGAAAGAAAGAAAGAAAGAAAGAAAGAAAGAAAGAAAGAAAGAAAGACAGGAAAACACAGGTAAAGAACTATAAGCCCTTAAAGAGGAAACACAAAAATCTCTTAAAGAATTACAAGAAAATACAACCAAACAGGTGAAGGAAATGAACAACACCATCCAAGATCTAAAAATATAAACAATAAAGAAATCACAACGGGAGACAACTTTGGAGATAGAAAACCTAGGAAAGAGATCAAGAATCATACATACAAGCATTACCAATAGAATATAAGAGATAGAAAAGAAAATCTTAGGTGCGGAAGATACCATAGAAAACATTGACATAATGATCAAAGGAAATGCAAAATGCAAAAATCTCCTAACCCAAAACATCCAGGAAATCCATGGCACAAAGAGAAGACCAAACCTAAGGATAATAGGTATAGAAAGGAGTGAAGATTTCCAGAGTGGTTGTATCAACTTGTATTCCCACCAGCAGTGGAGGAGTGTTCCTCTTTCTCCACATCCTTTCCAGCACCTGTTGTCTCCTGAGTTTTTAATCTTAGCCATTCTTATTGGTGTGAGGCAAAATCTCAGGTTTGTTTTGACTTGAATTTCCCTAATGACTAAATATATTGAACATTTCTTTATTTTTTTTTATTTTTTTTTAATTTTTTTATTCGATATAATTTATTTACACTTCAAATGATTTCCCCTTTTCTAGCCCCCCCACTCCCCGAAAGTCCCGTAAGCCCCCTTCTCTTCCCCTGTCCTCCCTCCCACCCCTTCCCATTTCCCCGTTCTGGTTTTGCCGAATACTGTTTCACTGAGTCTTTCCAGAACCAGGGGCCACTCCTCCTTTCTTCTTGTATCTCATTTGATGTGTGGATTATGTTTTGAGTATTCCAGTTTTCTAGGTTAATATCCACTTATTAGTGAGTGCATACCATGATTCACCTTTTGAGCCTGGGTTACCTCACTTAGTATGATGTTCTCTAGCTCCATCCATTTGCCTAAGAATTTCATGAATTCATTGTTTCTAATGGCTGAATAGTACTCCATTGTGTAGATATACCACATTTTTTGCATCCACTCTTCTGTTGAGGGATACCTGGGTTCTTTCCAGCAATATTGAACATTTCTTAAGGTACTTCTCATCCATTGGAAGTTCTTCAAGTGAAAATTCTTTGTTTAGCTCTGCACGCCATTTTTTAATAGTGTTATTTGGTTCTGTGGATTCTAACTTCCTGAGTCCTTTGTACATATTGAATTAGCCCTCTGTTGGATGTAGGGTTAGTGAAGATCTTTTCCCAATTTGTTGGTTGCCGTTTTTCCTTTTCAGTGTCCTTTGCCTGGGAGTTCCTTAGAAAACTGGGCATGACACTTCTGGAGGACCCTGCTATACCACTCCTGGGCATATACCCAGAGCATTCCCCGACATACAATAAGGACACATGCTCCATAACAGCCTTATTTATAATAGCCAGAAGCTGAAAAGAACCCAGATGTCCCTCAATTCAGGAATGGATATAGAAAATGTGGTATATTTACACAATGGAATACTACTCAGCAATTAAAAACAATGGATTCATGAAATTCTTAGGCAAATGTTTGGAACTGGAAATTATCATCCTAAGTGAGGTAACTCATTCAAAGAAGAACACACATGGAATGCAGTCACTGATAAGTGGATATTATCCCAGAAGCTCTGAACACCCAAGACACAACTCACATATCAAATGATTCCCAAGAAGGAAGGAAGGAAGGAGAGGTCCCTGGTCCTGGGAAGGCTGGATACAGCATTGTAGGGGATTACCATGACAGAGAAGTTGGAGGGGGTTGATTGGGCAATGGGTGGAGAGAAGAGGGCCTATGGGACATATGGGGAGGTTGGAACCAGGAAAGGGAAAATCATTTGGAATGTAAACAAAGAATATAGAAAATTAAAAAAAAAGAAAAGAAAAGAAAAGAAAAGTGTGAAAATTACCAAATTAAAGGGCCAGTAAATATCTTCAATAAAATTATAGAAGAAAACTGCCCTAACATTTAGAAAGAGACACCCGTGAACTTACAAGAAGCCTGCAGAACTCCAAATAGATTAGGCCAGAAAAGAAATTCTTCCCATCACACAATACTCAAAACAACAAATGCACAAAACAAGGAAAGAACATTAAAAGCAATGAGGGAAAGGGATCAAGTAAAATATAAAGGAAGACATATTAAAATTACACAAGACTTCTCACCAGAGACTAAAAAATCCGGAAAAATCCTAGGAAGATTTCATACAGACCCTAATAAAACACAAATGCCACAAATTACTATACCCAGTAAAACTTAATGACCATAGATGGAGAAACCAAGATATTCCATGACAAAAAAATTTACAAAATATCTTTCCACAAATACAGCCAAACAAATTATAAAAGATTGAAAACTCCAAAATAAGGAGGGAAACTATACATTAGAAAAAGCAAGAAAATAATCTTCTTTTAACAAACCAAAAATAAGATAGCCACATAAAGATAATTCCCCATCTAATGACAAAAGTAACAGAAAGCAACAACCATTTTTCCTTAATATCTCTTTTTTATATTTTAGTATCTTTAATCCATGTTTCTGATAGATATTTTTTAAGCATCAAAAGAATAAGAATTTACAGGAAATGTGAATTTGTCTTCAAATAACTTAAAACTATATACCTAGAATCCAAACTATATAGACAAATATGATCCTCACAATAGTTTTGTCTTTTTTTAAAGGACTCAGTTCCCCACAAAGACATAGACTAACAGATTGCATAAGTAAAAGAGACCTAAAATTTTGCTGCATACAGGAAATGCACCTCAGTGTCAAAGACAGACACTACTCAGCATAGAAGACTTGAAAAAATTTTCCAAGCAAATGGTCCCAAGAAACAAGGTGAAGTATTCTAATAACGATTAAAATGGACTTTCAACCAAAAGTTATAAAAAAAATATAAAGAAGGACACTTCATACACAATAAAGGAAAAATCTACCAAGATTAACTCTCAACATCTTCTGAACATCTATACTCCAAATGCAAGGACACCCACAGTCTTAAAAGAAACTTTATTAAAGCTCAAAGCACACATTGCACCTCAAACAATAATAGTGGGAGACTTCAACTCTACAGTCATCAATAGAAAGATCATGAAATCAAAAACTGAAAAGAGACACATTGAAACTAACAGAAGAAATGAACCAAATGGGTTTAACAAATATCTACAAAACATTTCATTCTAAAACCAGAGAACACACCTTCCTCTCAGCACCTCATGGTACCTTTTCCAAAACTGACCATATAAATCAGTCACAAAACAGACCTCAACAGATAGAAGATTGAAATGATCCAAATGCATCCTACCAGTTCATAACAGACTAAGGCTGATCTTTACAAACAACAAAAACAATAGATAGCCCACATACATTTGTAAGCTGAACAATACTCTACTCAATGATAACTTGGTCAAGGAAGAAATAAAGAAAGAAATAAACACTTTTTAGAATCAATGCAAATGAACGTACACATACCCAAACTTATGGGACACAGTGAAAGCAGTGCTAAGTGGAAAACTCATAGATCTGTCTTAGTTAAGGTTCTTATTGCCATAAAGAAACAGCATGGTAACTCTCATAAGGGAAAACAATTAATTAGGGCTAGGTTATACCTTCAAAAGTTTAGTCACATTTAATCATGGCAGGAAGTATGACAGCATGCAGGTAGACATGGTGCTGGAGAAGAAGCTGAGAGTTCTACTTCTTGATCTGAAGGCAGCCGGAAAGGAACCTCTAAGCATCTGAGGTCTTAAACATCTGAGACCTCAAAGCCCACTCTCACAATGACATACTTCTTTCAACAAGACCAGACCTACCCCCAAAATTAGTATACCACCACAACCATCTTGGGTAGAAAGTTGTCACATGTGTTAATTAACTTGCTTCTGTGCAGTGGTTTCTCTGGATTAAATAGGCTCCGTTATTCTATACTTTCATAACCAGAAAGTTTCCAAGAGAGTAACCTCAACCATGACATCATATCCAACTACATAAACAATCTACACTTGATAGTAAAAATACATGCAATTGTATACACTTAAGTTTAGAATAAAATCCATGATGTTCTTTCATAGATTTCTCCCTCCTAGTATCTATTTAGAGTTAGTTCACAGGACACAAACTGTCTTCACTACTTTCCCAAATGAGTATATTTATGACAATTTATCAGTTGTCTTTTGAGTAAGTGCTGTTTCTGATGTTAAGTCTTAAAATTATAGGATACTAACATAGTAACACATCCATTCGATGATTACTTGTCAAAGTTCTACCATTTTCTTTGTATCATGTTTGTATTAGAATGTGCAAAATAAAAGGAACAGTAACATGATCTCAGCCTCTCCAGGTGTATTTAAAGTTGTATGGATTCAAAATAATGTGTGTATTGATTTGAATAAGAATGGCCCCTATTGGTTCATGTTTGAAGTCTTGGGCAGTGACACTATTTGAAAGAATTAAAAAGTATTTTCTTATTAGAGGAAAGTGTGCCATATGTATCACTATGAGTGAACATAGCTTTGTGGTTTCCAGATCCCAAGCCAGGCCCAGTGTCTTCTTTTTTCATTGTGTGTAATTCTTGCTTGTATATTTTGTCACACTGCCTACGCACCATGAATGGACCATACTACCAACCTCCATCCAGAGAATATTGGATCCAAGATGTACAGACTTGTTCAATTCCAACTTGTCTTTTGGCATAATTGTTGGTTGCCACCTACCTCCTGCTTGGAGAAGCATGACCTTATCAATACTCTTAGCTCTGCACCTCTCCATCTTCCCTCAACTTGCTCAGTTACATTTAAACCCAACTCAATACACACAGCCATCTGCCTGTAAAAGTGGCCTGTGTCCACTCTGCCTAAGATCTCACATGGTTGCTTATTTTTCTCTCGCAAAAACATTGCAAATTCTCCCTTCTCTCTCTCCTATGTCATTCTCTTTGTCTGTAGGAACCCAGTAGTCCTACCTATTTCTTCTGCCCAGTAACTGACTCATGGCATCTTTACTAATAGATCAAGAACCAATTGGGGAACAATAGCTTAGCATAAAAATTAGCTCTACACTCTCTTCCTACCACCTACAGATCTAAATGTAGAAATCTCCACTACTATGCCTCCTAGTATACTCACAGGCTCCATGGATAATGGACTAAACCTCTAAACCTCTAAAACTGTAAGCAAGTCCTAATTTAATTATATATATATATATATATATATATATATATATATATATATATATATAATGTGTATATATATATATATATATATATATATATATATATATATATATATATATACACATACACATGCACATATACATATATATACTGCCATGGTCATGGTGTCTCTCCAAAACCAATAAAACATTGAGACAATCCCAATCTCATGAGGAATAGTATGACATGGAATCCCCATGTTATTCAGTTTCATACTAATAGTAAGTCTCCTAAAGATACATACTTATCTAAGATCAGAAAGAATTTCAGACCCCATAGCTACTACCTTTCCACATCAGTGAACTTTTTGCAATGTAACACACAATAAAATTTATTAGACTATTATCTAAACAATGTTTTTAACTTCCATTCTTGCTTCAGCTATTTTTTCAGTTCTAGACACAAAATATAAGAAAAGTCTCAACCATGTCAAAAGAGATATACACTTTTGTTTATGAGCCTAGTTGCACAAAAGAAAACTGCAATAGCACCTGCCCTCTGTAGATCTCACCGTATTTTAAAGACAGCATTCGATTATTCATTTCAATATTCCTGCAATGTATCAGTATGAGATTACTTGTATTGCGTACAGCACCTTTCCTCCTTGGACCTTGAAGGTGCCTTTTACAGAATCAGGCATAAAAGAAGGTAATTCTCATAGTGCTCCAGGGAGATGGGAAAATATATTAAAAACCATGGAAAGACCAAATTACTGTTGGTGACTAGGGAAATAAGAGTCACTGAAAGTGCAGGGGTATACAGAAGCTACAGGGAAATATAAACCTTTGTTCCTATTTTTTAGAGCAACAAGCCTTCTTACAGCATACATAAGCCTGCCTGTGTTCATGGAGCACAGGTAGAAATGGAAGCATAGGACCAGTTATTGTAAAAGAAAACCTCAAATTTATTCCAGGTCTTCAGAATCAGAACAAACAGTGTTGCTGTAAGTTTGCTCACTTGTCCTCAATTTTGTTTGCTCATCTATTAGTACACATATCTCAAACATTCTGTCTGTGTACTTTCACAGGAAATATTCTTGAAACAGGCTTAACAATTTCAGGAAGTCCTTGCATTTGCTAGTGCACATCCTTCAGTAACAAGATGCTGTGGTTCAGGAATGGTGTTTGAGTCTCTCAAAGCTTCATTTCTTTAATGTTCATCTACATTTGGAGGTATCAAGAAGAAGTTTGATTTGAATGAATTGGGCATTACATAAACCCCTCAAGGTTTATTTTGATGACTGAATCTTGGTGCAGTATGGATAAGGATGAAGACTGAGGTTATTTACTCAGACACAGTTTCTGCCATGTGATCCCTGCAATGCCCCAACTCTTTGACAAGGAGATGGTTATTGTCAGATACAATATGTGAACTAAAAACTTCTTTCTCACACCTCCAAGCTTTAGCATTGAGGTATTGGCAACAGAAAACAAATTCATTCAAAAACTAACAAAGAAAGTACACGAAATCCATGGTCACTACTGTGATGTTCATCACTATGTCTTCTGTGCCAGACATAGGTCAGGCAAGTCAGGAAATATTTATTGAAAAATAGATGACCTCTTTCAAAAAGATTGAAAAGACAGGGAGGAAAACCCAGCTTGTTAGAAGCTATATTGAATTTCTCTGCTGTGCTTCTAACAGGTTTCTAATAGCTATCCATCTACAGCGGTTACTTGTAATGTGATCCTCTTCTTCTCTTCTCTCTCTCTCTCTCTCTCTCTCTCTCTCTCTCTCTCTCTCACACACACACACACACACACACACACACACACACACGCACACACACACACAAGTTTATAGAAATAAGTTTATTTTAACATGATTGAGCAAAATTTCACAAAAAATTAAAAAACAAAAGGGGACTTACTATTATTTTCCATCCTTATTGCGAAGATATAGTTGTGTAACACATACTTTAAAGGGTTCTATACAGATTAAGATAGTTGACAAATAGAAAATTTCCTCCTATTGGCCTGCCTTTTTTTGGTTTTAATGATTTCCATAGACCAAAGGTATTGCATCATCAGATGTGACAAAATGCTGCTGCCCAGGGCTATTGATCATTCTGTTCTTCCTGACAAGTTCTGCACCTTCCATTCTGCATTTAGATACTAATAATTTAATTGATTTTAAGTCTCCAATTAAATTTTAGAGGATGTATAGAACCTACCCCTTCGCTTACATTTTGAAGAATTGTATTTTCAAAGTTTCTAACACTCTTACAGTTACCACGGGAATTGAGGCAGTCAATTGTACCTCTGAAACAAAAGTAAAGAACAGTTTTTATTACCAAAGAGATAACAAGAGAGCACAGTGTCTGAATCTCAGGAAACAGCATCTGCAAATGCTCACATCCATAAATATGACAGAAAACATCCTCAGTCTTATATTGTGGCTTTTAGGGGAGGCACTGTCCAGGCATGTGGAATACATACATACATTTTGCCTTATATTTTTTAATTGACTAGCAAAGTAGATTATTATGTTGCTCTTTATATACTTCCCCTTTTAATTAATACTTTCTTTTTTAAATTTTATTTATTTATTTACATCCCAAACATTCCTCCTACTATTGCCTCCTGCCCCTCCTCCATACACTTTCCTCTTTCCTCTGAGAGAGACCCCCCCCCCCCATGCCTTATCCTTCTAACTTGGGTTAGGCACATTCTCTCCCAACAAGGCCACACAGGTCAACCCTGTTGGTGAATGTCAGTCAGGCAACAGCTTTAGCTATGTCAATAACAACTTTTTCAGTCTCTGCTCTACACTTTGTCTTCATATTTGCTCCAGTGAGTATTTTGTTTCCCTTTCTAAGAAGTATCAAAGTACCCACACTTTGGTCTTCCTTCTTCTTGAGCTTCATGTGGTCAATGAATTGTATCTTTGTTATTCTGGGCTTTTGGGCTAATATCTACTTATCAGTGAGTACATACCATGTGTGTTCTTTTGTGATTAGGCTACCTCATTCAGGATGATATTTTCTAGTTCCATCCATGTGCCTAAGAATTTCATGAATTCATTGTTTTTAATAGTTGAGTAATACTCCATTGTATAAATGTACCACATTTTTTGTATCCATTTCTCTGTTAAAGAACATCTGGGTTATTTCCACCATCTGGCTATTATAAATAAGGCTGCTCTGAACAGAGTAAAGCAAGTTCCTTATTACCTGTTGGAGCATTTTCTGGATATACCAAGGAGAGGTATAGCTGGGTCCTCAGGTAGTGCTATGTCCAATTTTCTGAGGAACAGCCAAACTGATTTTCAGAGTGGTTTTACCAGCTTGTATATCAACCAGCCGTGAGGGAGTGTTCCTCTTTCTCCACATCCTTGCCAGCATCTGCTGTCACTTGAGTCTTTCCTCATAGCAATTACGACAGGTGTGAACAACAATATCAACCAACCAGACCACTCAGAACTTCCATGGACTAAACCACCAACCAAAGACTTCACATGGAGGAACCCAGGGCTCCAACTGCATATGTAGAAGATGCCTTGTTGAGCATCAATGGAAGAAGAGGCCCTTGGCCTTGTGAAGACTTGATGCCCCAGGGCAGGGGAATGCCAATGTAGGGAGGAGGGAGTGGGTGGATGGGTGGGCGAACACCCTCATAGAAACAGGGGGATAGGGGATGGGCTAGGGAGATTTAGGAGGAACTGGACTGGGAAAGGGGATAACAATTGAAATGTAAATAAAGAAAATATGCAATAAAAGAAAAGAATAAAAACTTGTAGTAAACAAAATAAAATAACTTTTTTTTAGTAACAGTAGCAAACTGGAAACAACTCTGATACCCCACAACTGAAGAATGGACACAGAAAATGTGGTTCATTTAAAAATAAGCTATTAAAAACAAGGACATCATGTATTTTGCAGAAAAAAAATGGATGAAACTGAAAAATGTCATCGTGAGTGAGGTAACCCAGACCCAAAAGGACAGGCATGCTATTTGTTAAGTGTAAGTAGATATTAGCCATAAAATACAGTCATGATATACTGTAGAGACCCAAAGAAGTTAAATAAAAAGGAAGGCCCAAGCGGGTATACTTGAATTTCCCTTAGAAAGAGGAATAAACTAGTCATAGGAGGCAGAGGGATGGAGGAAACTGGTTGGGAAAAAGGAGAGGGAGGCGAATAGTCAAGATCAGGTATAAGAAGGGACAGGAAATGAATTGTATCTGTAGTATTTGCCCTGTGTACCTCCATTTTCCTCATACCTCTCTGCACTCATCACTTCCTGGAATCTCGTCTAAACCTTTCCATCTCATATTTCTTCTGTCTGTTTTCTTGTCACATTCATTCAGCTTTCTCCCTTTCATAAAGCATTTATGAAAGCCCTAACGATTAAGTCTCCTTTCTACTCTTTTGATATCTACAGAGGTCAAAAGTCCAAAGCTAAAATCTATATATGATAGAGAATATATGACATTTGTCTTCTGGACTGCTTAGATAGTTCTTTTCCAGATCCATTGATTAACCTAAAACATTCACAAATTTATTTTTTCTTTCTCACTAAATAAAAGTCAATTGGCAAAATACCATGTTTTAAGTATCCCTACATTAACTGATAAATTACATTCCTTAGGCATTGTTTATAAAGCAGCCATAACCTTGGATGCATGAATCTATGTAGCAAGATATAGAATCCTTCAGGTATCCTTTGAATTATATAGTATGGTGATTCTTTCTCAGCTTTCTTATAGGTACAACTTCCAATTCATACTCTCTGTATACAACTGTAGTCTCTGGCTATGCTGGTTTACACTCTAACCTTGGTGAACAAAAATTCCTCTTTCTCCACACTGTTGACAGCATTTATTGTCACTTGACTTCTTTTATTGGGAAGGAAGGTAGGAGATAGAGAAGGGTTTGAGACCACTGAAAAGCACTGGCTGCTGTGGAATCACTCTGTTGAGCAGGCTGCCTTTAATCTCCCAGAAATCTACTTGACTCTCCTTCCTGACTGCTGGGATTAAAGGCCTAGGCATTCTTTGATTTCTTCTTTAGCTATTCTGAATGAGGCAACATGGAATCTCAGTGTGATTCAAGTTTATGTTTATACCTACTTAGGAAACCTTGGTCAGAGAGGTCATAACTGTCTCCAAAACAATATACAAACTTGTAATTTGTCTTAGTTTTACTTCCTAGAATTAGTTGTTAAAACCCTATTGCTGAATATACTTTGCACTGGTTAACAGATATATGAACATCAATCTTTGACTGAACTAGAACCTGTCTCCATGGGAGATACTGCCAGAAAATATTTTGCAGGTTCCTGTGGGAGAAAAGAAATCAACATTCCTGCTGTAAACCCTATGAACTATCATACCAATCCTCCAGACAAAGTCTGTCAACCAGGACCAGTACAAGAGCAGTGCAACTATAAAAAACAGTATCATGTGACAGCTTTTTATTAGGGAAACACAGCACACATACACAGATGCAGACATACACACACACACACACACACACACACACACACACACACACACCAGCCACACAGCCATACACACACCCCAAACACATACACATGCACATACAGAGAGACACACACAACTGACACACAGCACACACAGCACATACTCATACACACACAACCACAACTACTCCAGGAAGAGATGACAGTACAGACAAAAATTAACAGCTACACCAGAGTCCAACTTAGTGCACTAATGAACCTTTACTGGGGTTACTAACTAACAGGAGCAGCAACTCAAAAGAAGTTGCATCATGGAAATGCCCATCCTAACATGGTGATGACTACAAAATCCTGCCACCCTGTGGCTCTCTACACAAGTTTCAGGTTGTTAATAGATCGGAGAGTTGTTTTCTCTCAGTTCTGCTTGTGAGTCTCTTCCCTATGTTATTGTTTACTACTTCTATATAGCTAAAAAGAAAACTTAGAATCTTCCAAGTTTCTACTTTACAATTACTATGAAGTACTCTTTATCTCCTGAATCTCACGAAATTCAGCTGTCTTCCTGCAGGACATGTGTCAAATTGGCAAAAACTGATAAACAGTATTCTATCCTTTATTGAGACTCTTTGTGAAAACTTCTCTTCTGCAGTGTTCTGCATGCCATGGTGTGAATAATAGAGGTGGTGATATATTGCTAACCATTAGGCTACTTGTCCCTAAGAATTTCACTGGTGGTGATGATATTTCATTCCAACAATGGCAAAAAGAAGTTTCCTTTTATGACTTATTGAGGCTAAAAGTAATTGTGTATATAAGCAAAAATGTTTAGGATGCAGTTTGATAGGCCCATTATAGTCATTTAATAATATGCAATCAGTAGCTCTCACACTGAGGCCTGTGACCACTCCAGCCACAACGGTTATGGCTTACAATATCAAACATAGGATCCTTCCAGTGAAACAAGCCTGGAGTCCAATCAAAAAGTTGTCCATTGAATCCATGATAGATACGCCACTATTACACAAGAAGGTACATCCTACCAGGAATTTCAGTTCTATAGCATGTAGGATCTATAGCTGAACAGGACTACTGGTGATAATTCTACCTCAACAGCCCACATTCCTCTTTCAGGCTCTGTAAAAAGCAGCCAGTAAGGAGAAAGCTTACAGCTTAGTCCCAGCTTAATTTCTTTATATCCTACAAGTAAAGTCTGTGGTATCTTCAGCTACAAGTTCTTACTTTCTAGAGATGGCATGCAACCAACTACAGTGCCAATAAATTTATGATTTGTGTGGCCTCAGGGGATTCTTATAAGCAATATGTGAGGAAGCAGCCCATCTCTGGCACTGCAGGTTATTTTATAACCTGATGGCTTCTGGGAGTTCTCTTTTCCACTTATGTATGGTACCTCTTTAACTGTCATTTTAAGAATTACCCTTACTTTCGGCTAGCTAGAACAATAGATCAAAGTACTATTGGGCATCATTTTCTCCAGTTCAGTTCTGCGACTATTTTTACCATATGAGGAAAATGACAACCCCTGTCACTATGAACTATCGTACCAATAGAGTCATTTCTATGTGTGTGCTCATTTGTAACTGAGTTGGATTAGAATATTGATTGTGGCTCACCTGCTGCTTACTTTCATGCACATGCTTAGAAGAGGGCTGTGACAATGTCAGTACAGGTATAGGTATATGTGTACTCTCAGGGATAGACACAAGTCCTATATATTCTCTCTGCCAGCCTTTAAAGGACAAGAGGACTAATGTACCAGCTTTTTCATAGCATCCATCTGCTGAGATGGCATTGAAGAACAGGTCTGGAATGACTGGAGAGCATGGTGGGTATCATATTTTGCAGGAAGGCCAGAGGCCTTAGCTGTATTAAAACCTGTGTTGGCTCCCTTGTACCCTGACTTTACATGCACCTAATGTTCAGGCTCTAATGGTATCTGAGGGAAGATGGCCCATGCATTACTAAGAGCATCTTCCTCCTGATTTTCAGGGCTCAGATGGATATGATCTAATACATGGAAAAGCATCAAGGGTCCTGATGTAGAACTATGCTACATATTCCCCTGTCCATCTGTTGACCCCACAGTTGTTGATCCAATACCTGTCAATTTTCTTTCCCCTTAGTGGATCATCAATAAAGTGAGATCTCTGAATATAACCCAGCTGTCAGTACAGGTTGTCACAGGCCAACTCTGCTGAATTTCTAGCCACATCTTTTTTTGTGTGTTATTTGTGTCACTACAGCTATCATTATTGTTGGTGTTCCTACCTGTACTATCTCTGTACAAAGAATCTATAAGGATGGGGTGGTATTACATCCAACCGTTTATCTTGCTTATACATTGCTTCAATTGCAACAGTCTCAGTGACTAGACCCGGACATCCTGTATTACATTTGTGGCAGGCCTTGCAGACACTTCTACAACATTGCTGCAAATATGCCTGCCACCTTTGTAGAGTTTGATTCGGTTCCACCCTAGAAAGATCTTTCGTCCAACCCTTCATGTGATAGGCTGTTCTTATAGTGGGAACAGTGTTGGAGTCTATTCATTGTAATGTTTAGAGGTAGCCAGAAATTGCTGTTTGAACACTGTAAATCAATGTTTTTCTGTATCTGAGATTCAAACCTTACTGGAACTATTTGCTTATCTTCATTGTCTCATAACACCCAGCTACAGGCTTCAAACTGCTGATTTCCAGTTTGAGGGGGAATTATGGCAATGGAAAACACAGCTATTTATCCTGTCATACTAGGATTACAGACTGCATAGTAGACATTTGAGTCATTTTCTTCCAATCTGATACAAAGAAGATAGAAATATGGGCAAGATAGAGCACGAATATTCACCAGTATCCCAGGAGTCCCAAGAATACTTGCAGTTCTTTCACGTTTACAGGTATAAATTTCTTTCAATAACTTTGTCAAACATAGTAACATGACTTATAGAACCATTGTAAGGGCCCATGGTTCACCAAAGAACAATACCCTGGTCTCAAATAGTATGCAAAGGCAAGGAGTAGTTTATTCTGCAGAAGCCCAACATACTGGGGTCTACAATTTACCAAGATGATGACCCCCAAATGAGCTCACAGGCCCAATTTAAAGCTCATTAGGACAATTCCAGGGAGAGGTAGGTGACCCTTGTCTTAATTTGTGGGCTCTATATTTACAGACATTCCAAAACCATTTCTGTAGGGTGGGAGACTGGAAACTGTTAGTAGGGAAGGCTGGAAACTGTTACTGACCCATTGTCCCTTCGTCAGGTCAGGTGTTGAGTCATTTTCTGATTGACTGCCCAACGCCTGGGGTTTTTCCAGTGACTTATTTGCCTAGACTTGCCCAGTTCTTGGAAGCAGTGATCTAGGTCTATTCTCTTGAACTTCCAGGTTGAAGCATGCCATAGGATCAGCCTGTCTCAGTTCTCTCACCATATTTCTCTCAGGTACCTTACAGCTGTGCCTGGCCCGTGCATATCATATAAATTGCTCTCCAATCCTTATCACATCAGGTGGACCTCTCCTAAATCTGTAAAAAGATCCCTAGATTATCATTGTCTCATCTCTTTAGTGAAAATTGTTTGCACATATCTGACAAGATAACAAAGTAAGACCTAAGACCACCATCTTGTGAAAAGCATTGAGTCCATGGAGGTAAGCAGGGGTAAGTAACCTGAAAGCTCACTGATGACAGTTTCCAATGAATGCAAACTCTTCTTTGTAATCAGAAACTAAGAGAATATTTTAAAATGAATAATTAAAGTCAAATTAAGACTGGATACAGATCACCACTTGCATTAGTTGTTCAATGAAAAGTCTAGCAACGTGGATGGGGAAAAGTACGTTCTGTAGCTCTCTATAATGCATGATAATTCTTTAGAAGCAGTCTGACTTCCTCCCAAGCCATCTGGGGCTACAAAGGGCTAATGGCTGGGTGAGAAGAAAAACAAATATCTACCTTTAAAAAACTCTAATGACTTTTGTAATTCCATCATAGCCACTAAGCAGTCTATACCCTGGGACACTCACCAGCCTACACAGAGTAGTACATTTTACATGTTCTCAGTTCACCCAATCACACATGATAGTTGATGAGAACTATTGCCTGTTTACTCCCATTTTCATCTCCTTTTAATTACTCTAGCATCTTAAAAACTTACTTCATACAGTGATCTAAGTCTTTCAAGTCTACAGAAGCTTCTCCTACTACATAAGTATCAAATCCCACCATGCTACTCAACAAAGGCATTAAGGTCTCTGCTATATCAACATTTCTGTGAACATAGTTCTATGTGACCCAATGAGCTAGAATCACACGACTTTTCATATTCCTGGCTTTCCAATCCAGGGTATTGATGGGGACTGAAAAAGAATTAACAGGTGTTTCTAATGTTTAGTATAAGCCAGACCATCAGGAACTTATTTCTTCAATTATGTGCCCTATGTCTTAGGGACAGTTATGTACTGATATTACTCAGTTACTCTGCCTCTGTAGCACTCAGGCTGTTCCCATATACTCCCACTTGTTATAGTCTCAGGAAGCAGGCTGCATGAGAATCTTTCATTGCTTATTGAACAGATGAGCAGATCAACTGGTGGATATTCCCCACAGCTCCTTATACTGGACCACTAAGGTGTCAGTGTGCATGTTAAACCTTGGCTTTCTTTCTTCTTGATAAAGTCATAGATACCTTTACCTGTCCTCAAGACATCTCTGTACCTGCTCACACAGACCCAACTCAGCAAGCAGGCATACCACTCATTTCACACAGAAGAAGAAACCACCACTGGTTTATGCACACACATTCTAATTCCAAAGGCTCAAACTGAGTACAATACCTCACTACCCATAGTAAGAATTTGGCAAATCCTGTTACTACTACTATTAGAGAAAAGAAAATCTACCTGTTAATAAACAAATTACCTATATAACTTCTTTAAAAGGTATTCGATATCCCAAGCCATCAGGTAAATACAAATTAAAATTACTTTGAGATACCACCTCACTCCAGTCAGAATGACTAACAACAAATATTGGAGTTGCCAAGAAAAAAGAAGCATTATTCACTGTTGGTGGGAATGAAAATTGATTCAATCATCATGCAAATTAGTTTGGAGATTTCTCAAAATATTAAAAAGAACTATTAAATGACATATTTAATTCCTAGGCAAATATTCAGAGAAGTCTACAGAGATATTAATCCCATTCCCCTATGTGAATTGCTGCTTCTTTTACTATAGTAAATAATTAAAAATCAAACTAGTTTTTCATCAATGCACACAGATGAACAGATAATGAAAATTAGTTAAACACACACACACACACAACCATATCATTTTCTGGGAAATGAAAGAACTAAGATTTTATAATAATAAACATGGTAACACAATCACAAAAAGAAAAGACATGCATTTTCTTCATATATGGAATATAGCCAATAATATATTTATGTGAGTTAAAAATGTAAATGTGGGTACAGTACAATATGCAGAAAAGAGAACCGAAAAAGTCTAAATATTAGGGATGAGGAGGTACTGAATGTAATTAGTGTAAATATGTTATAAGAGATGGCATAATACTGTTCTAATCTTAACTCTGTCGTTGGTATTTTGGTTTTGGTGGTAGATAAATGTAGGGGGATTTCCCCTAATTATTTGATTGGTTAATAAACCAACAAGAACATAATAACACAGCTAAGATAAGGAGGTGGGTTTTATGGGTCTGAGAGAGGAAGAAGAAGACACAAAAGAAAGGAAGGGGCTTTTTCGGCGAGGTGATGAAGAGAGACAGGACATAGAGAATGTAGGCCGGGGAGATGTTAGAACCAGTGGTGGCCTCCTCCATTGGAAGAATTCCAACACAGAATAGCTGATGAGTCTAGGACAATAGATTCTGTACCTAGCAATTGTGTCATCTGATTGATTTTAAATATTAAGATTCTCTGGTGTTTTCCATTCACAATTATACAGGTGGGTAAGTGCAACTCCTTGGCAGAGCCTACCATGGGGGTGGACCTACAATAGTAGCTCCAGGCATTGTCTATAGGGATACCTGTCAGGCAGCTTAGCAAAAGCCAGCCAGAGGAACTGGCTATCATTGCAGGCACCTAGCCAGAGCAAGCATGGGTTACTTTAAAATTGCACACTATAGATGGGGGGCATAAAATAAATGCTAATAGTGATAATGTTAATTGTACTGTGAAACCGCACAGTTCCCATTATAAATGGCTCTTCTAACTGTTCTGAAATTCATTGAGATGTATACATCTCTAGCTTTTAGGTCTGTTTACCTTGGTATGTGATTTTTTTATAAGCTTTATTATAAGAACGTTTATATTTAAGAAGTTAATTCAATGATAGAAAAAGTAGAGCAAATAATCGTAAAACTACTCCAGAGTGATGTATCACCAAGATGACTTTCAAAGCAAGGCAGCAAATATTGCTGTTGATTTTTCCTTTTAAAAACAGCATAATAAATTTTGTCAAGATAACCCAGGGAGGGATTTTTGCAGTGATCCATATATAAAGGTTAAATATGGTAATAACATTCAAGCTGATGGAATAACCCTGTTTATTATTTATTTTAGAAAAAGTATTTGAAGAAAAGCAGGCACCATTAGCTAATCATTGAGTTATAACCCCCAACAAGAAAAAAATACATATGTATCAGAAATAAGATTGAGATAGCTAATGACATACTGCAATTTGTTCTGAAAAGGAAGGAGAGGCATGATATAAAACATACAATTTCATTAATAACTTTTTGGCATAATTACAGCAGCATATCCTAAAATAATATGTATATATGAAGGCATGGCACATTTATCAAAAGGAGAGGCAAGTGATCACAGCTTATCTGTTTCAATCTCACATGTGTTTGATTAGGGAGCACCTTTGTGCTCAAAATATTCTTGGTAGTATGAAGATGGAATTTCCCTGCAGATTATCAAATGTAGGAAAACAGCCATCTTTCATATGGGTTTAGAAAGAAAAATAGGAATAGAAAAACATTACAACATAAATGTTGAAAATTGATGTTTCTGAATATTATTCTTGAGCTTAATGGGACATTTGTTATATTAGGAAACTGTGGATGATTTAGGATAAATAATATGTGAATTATGCAGTGATGCTGCACTGAGAAAAAGAAGAAAATATTAAGGTAAAATAGGTAAAAAGCAGGCAGATTCAGACTAAGGAGATAATAAAATATTCAGCATAATTATTACACTTCTTAACTTAGACACAAACTGATTCAAGTTAAAAACGTCATCTGGCAACAGAAAAAGAAACTGTTCAGCAACAATCAGCTAAGTTGAGAATGATCTATTTGGTGAACTACAGCTTTCAGTTTGAAAAGAAGGGGGTTTTGAGTGAGCAGTGAATATCAGAACCTTCAAAAAGAGGATAGAGTTACAAAAGTCCTCCTGGTCCTCCAGCCCAGTTCACTACACCAGGGAGCCTAAGTCATCAGGGAAATGCTAACCAAAATAACCCTGAAATTTCACCTCATACCAGTCAGAATGGCTAAGATCAAAAACAAAAATCAGGTAACAACAGGAGCTGGCAAGGATGTGGAGAAGAGGAACACTTCTCCACTGTTGGTGGGATTACAATCTGGTACAACCACTCTGGAAAACATTTTGGTGGTTCCTCAGAAAACTGGACATAGTACTACCTGAGGACCCAGTTAGTTATACCACTCCTGGGCATATACCTAGAAGATTCTCCAACATGTAATAAGGAAACATGTTCCACTGTGTTCATAGCAGCCTTATTTATAATAGCCAGAAGCTGGAAAGGACCCAGATGTCCCTCAACTGAAGAATGGATACAGAAAATGTGGTACATTTACACAATAGAATACTATTCAGCTATTAAAAAACAATAAATTCATGAAATTCTTAAGCAAATGAATGGAACTTGAAAGTATCATCCTGAGTGAGGTAACCCAATCACAAAAGAACACACATGGTATCCATTCACTGATAAGTAGATATTAGCTCAGAAGCTCAGAATACCCAAGACCACATGAAGCTGAAGAAGAAGTAAGAGCAAAGTATGGACACTTGGGTCCTTCTCAAAACAACCCTGAGATGTCACCTTACACCAGTCAGAATGGCTAAGATTAAAAACTCAAGAGACAGCAGGTATTGGAGAGGATGTGGAGAAAGAGGAACACTCCTCCACTGCTGGTGGGGTTGCAAATTGGTACAATCACTCTGTAAATCAGTCTGGAGGTTCCTCGGAAAACTGGGCATGTCACTTGTGGAGGATCCTGCTATACCACTCCTGGGCATATACCCAGAAGATTCCCCAGCATGTAATAAAAATATGTGCTCCACTGTGTTCATAGCTACCCTATTTATAATAGCCAGAAGCTGGAAAGAACCCAGGTATCCCTCAACGGAGGAATGGATAAAAAAATGTGGTATATATACACAATGGAGTACTATTCAGCCATTAGAAACAATGAATTCATGAAATTTGTAGACAAAGGGATGGAGTTGGAGAACATCATATTACATGAGGTAACCCAGTCGCAAAAGATCAACCATGGTATGCACTCACTAATAAGTGGATATTAGCCTAGAAAATTGGAATACCCAAAACATAATCCACACATCAAATGATGTCCAAGAAGAATGGAGGAGTGGCCCCTGGTTATGGAAAGGCTCAGTGTACCACTATAGGGCAATACTAGAACAGGGAAGTGGGAAGGGGTGGATGGGGGAAGAGAGGGAGGGAAGAGGGCTTATGGGACTTTCAGAGAGTGGGGAGCCAGAAAAGGGGAAATCATTTGAAATGTAAATAAAAAATATATTGAATAAAATAAAAAGAAAGGAGAACAAAATATCCATGAGAGGAGATACAGAGACAAAGTGTGGAGCAGAGACTGAAGGAAAGACCAGCCAGAAACTGCCCCACCTGGGGATCCATCCCATATACAGTCACCAAACTCAGATAGTATTGTGGATGCCAACAAGTGCTTGCTGACAGGAGCCTGAAAGAACTGTCCCCTGAGAGGCTCTGCCAGTCCCTGACAAATACAGAGGTCGGTGCTTTCAGCCAACCATTGAACTGAGAACAGGGTCCCTAGTAGAGGAACTAGAGAAAGGAACAAAGGAGCTGAAGGAGTTTGCAGCCCCATAGGAGGAACAACAATGTGAATCAGCCGTATCCCCAGAGCTCCCAGGACTAAACCACCAAGCAAAGAGTACATAAGAGAAACTCATAGCTCCAGCTATATATGTAGCAGAGGATGGCCTTGTTGGACATCAAAGGGAGGAAAGGCCCTTATTGCTCAGAAGGGTAGATGTCTCAGTATAGGGAAATGCTATGACAGGGAAGAAGGAGTGTTTGGGTTGGTGAGTATGGGGAGGGGGATGGGATATGCGGTTTTGAGAGGGGAAACCAGGAAAAGGGATAACATTTGAAATTTAAATAAAGAAAATAGATAACAAAAAAAGAAAAAGAAAAGAAGAAAAGAAAAATGAAGTCCATAGATGCTATGGAAGCATACCCTTACAAAGTATACCAAAAAACTCAGGTGATTCAATGTTAACAGGTCCATTGAAGTGGATTCAGCTTTCATTAAAATCTGTTTAAACGACTTGGTCTCCAGGAAGTGCAAGAGACCTGGTGTGCACCCAGAAGCAGACTGGGAGAACACAGCTTGCTCCAGCAGCACAGAGCTTAGGTTCCAGTCCTGGGGCCTCTGGCAGGAGCCCTCAGATCTCTGCTTCCAGATCCAGAACAGCCTAGGCTGCAACTCCACATCTCTAGGTCCTGCAAGAGGCCAGAGGGGCACCTGGGAGGCCAGCTGGGCGGAGTCAGTGTGCTCTGGTGAGTCCAGCCGGCCCCTGCCGGAGCATTCAGGTGTCAGCTTCGGGATCTGAATGGCCTGGGCCACAGCGCTCCATCTCCAGGAAGTGCAGGAGACCTGGTGTGCACCCGGAAGCAGACTGGGAGCACACAGCTTGCTTGCTGCATGGAGCTTGAGTTCCAGTCCTGAGGCCTCTGACTGGAGCCTTCAGATCTCAGTTTCGGGATCCAGAACAGCCTGGGGTACAACACCACATCTCCGGCTCGACTCCTGCAGGAGGCAAGAGGGGCATCCAGCCGGGGTGGCAGCTGGGAGGAGTCAGTGTGCTGTGGTGTGTCCAGCAGGCACCTGCAGGAGCCTTCAGGTGTCTGCTTCAGGATCTGAATAGCCTTGGCCACAGCACCCTGTCTCCAGGCAGTGCAGGAGGTCAGCTGTGTACCAGAGGCCACCTGGGAAGAGGCAGCTTTCACTGGTGAGTCCAGCTTTGACAAGACCAACTAACACCAGTGAGAACTAGATGGCAAAAGGCAGACACAGGAATGTCACTAACAGAAATCAAGGCAATATGGCAGCATCGAAATGAATTATCCTTTAACAGCATGTCCTGGATACCCCATCACACCAGTAAAACAAGACTTGGATTTAAAATCACTGGTCATGATGCTGGTACAGAAACACATGAAGGACATACTTAAAGAAATTCAGGAGAAAATGGATCAAAAGTTAGAAGCCCTTACAAGGGAAACACAAAAACCATTGAAAGAAATTCAGGAGAATATAAAAGCCAATAAGGAGGAAACACAAAAATCACTTAAAGAAATACAGGAGAACTTTGATCAACAGGCTGAGGTCATGAAAGAGGAAACACAAGAAGCTCTTAAAGAATTACAGGAAAGCACAAACAAGCAAGTGAAGGAGCTAAGCAAAACCATCCAGGATCTAAAATCAGAAGTAGAAACAACTAAGAAAACTCAAAGGGAGACAACTTTGGAGATAGTAAACCTTGGGAAGAAATCAGGGGACATAGATGCAAATATCAACAACAGAATACAAGAGATAGAAGAAAGAATCTCAGATGCTGAAGATACCATAGAAACCATGGACTCAACAGTTAAAGAAAATGCAAAATGCAAAAAGCTTTTAAACCCAAATATCCAGGAAATCCAAGACACAATGAGAAGACCAAACCTAAGGATTATAGGCATAGATGAGATTGAAGATTTACAACTTAAAGGGCCAACAAATATCTTCAATAAAATTATGGAAGAAAACTTCCCTAACCTAAAGAGAGGGATGCCCATGAATATACAAGAAGCCTACAGAAATTCAAACAGACTGGACCAGAACAGAAATACCTTCCGTCACATAATAATCAAAACACAAAATGTACTAAACAAAGAAAGAATATTAAAGGCAGTAAGAGAAAAAGGCCAAGTAACATATAAAGGAAGACCTAACAGAATCACAGCAGACTTTTCACCTGATATTATGAAAGCTAGAGGATCCTGGGCAGATCTCATGCAGACTCTAAGAGAACACAAATGCCAGCCAAAACTACTATATCCAGCAAAACTCTCAATCACCATAGATGGAGAAACTAAGATATGCCATGACAAAACCAAGTTTACCCAATATCTATCCACAAACCCAGCCCTACAAAGGATAATAGGAGGAAAACACCAATACAAGGAGGGAAACTTCACCCTGGAAAAAGCAAGATAGTAACCTTCTCTCATCAAACCCAAAAGAAGTTAACCAATCAAATTTAAAAAATAACATTAAAAATGACAGGAAGTAACAATCACTATTCCTTAATATCTCTTAACATCAATGGACTCAATGCCCCAATAAAAAGACATAGACTAACTGACTGGATACGTAAACAAGACCCTACATCTTGCTGCATACAGGAAACACACATAAGGGTCAAAGACAAACACTACCTTAGAGTAAAGGGCTGGAAGACAATTTTGCAAGCAAATGGTCTCAGGAAAGAAGCTGGAGTAGCCATTCTAATATCAGATAAAATTGACTTTCAACCCAAAGTCATCAAAAGAGACTCTGAGGGACACTTCTTGCTGGTCAAAGGAAAAATACAACAAGAAGAACTCTCAATCCTGAACATATATGATCCAAATGCAAGGGCACGCTCGTTCATAAAAGAAACTTTATTAAAGCTCAAAGCACACATTGCACCTAACACGATAATTGTGGAGGACTTCAACACTGCACTTTCCTCAATGGACCGATCAGGAAAACAGAAACTGAACAGGGACACAATGAAACTAATTGAAGCTTTGGACCAATTAGATTTAACAGATATATATAGAACATTCTATCCTAAAGCAAAAGAATATACCCTTTTCTCAGCACCTCATGGTACCTTCTCCAAAATCGACCATATAATTGGTCACAAGACAGACCTCAACAAATATAAGAAGATCGAACTAATCCTGTGCCTCCTATCAGATCACTATGGACTAAAAGTGGTCTTCAATAGCAACAAAAACAACAGAAAACCCACATACACATGGAAACTGAACAATATTCTACTCATGGATATCTTGGTCAAGGAAGAAATAAAGAAAGAAATTAAAGACTTTTTAGAACACAATGAAAATGAAGACACAACATACCCAAATCTATTGGACACAATGAAAGCAGTGCTAAGAGGAAAACTCATAGCCCCGAGTGCCTCCAAAAAGAAAATGGAAAGAGCATACACTAACAGCTTAATGACACACCTGAAAGCCCTGGAACAAAAAGAAGCTATTTCACCCAGGAGGAGTAGAAGGCAGGAAATCATCAAACTCAGGGCCGAAATCAATCAAGTAGAAACAAAGAGAACCATACAAAGAATCAACAAAACCAGAAGCTGGTTCTTTGAGAAAATCAACAAGATAGATAAACCCTTAGCCAGACTAACCAAAGGGCACAGAGACAGTATCCAGATTAACAAACTTAGAAATGAAAAGGGAGATATAACAACAGAAACTGAGGAAATTCAAAAAATCATTAGATCCTACTACAAAAGCCTATACTCAACACATCTGGAGAATCTGGAGGAAATGGACAGTTTCCTAGATAGATATCTGACGCCAAAACTAAATCAGGATCAAATAGATCATCTAAACAGTCCCATAACAGCTGAAGAAATAAAAAGGGTCATAGAAAGTCTCCCAACCAAAAAAAACATGGGACCAGATGGCTTCAGTGCAGAATTATATCAGACCTTCATAGAAGACCTAACACCAATACTCTTCAAACTATTCCACAAAATAGAAACTGAAGGAACTTTACCCAACTTGTTCTATGAAGCCACAATTACACTGATACCAAAACCACACAAAGATCCAACAAAGAAAGAGAACTTCAGGCCAATTTCCCTTATGAATATTGATGCAAAAACACTTAATAAAACTCTTGCCAACCGAATCCAAGAACACATCAAAACGATCATCCACCATGATCAAGTAGGCTTCATCCCAGGGATGCAGGGATGGTTCAATATAAGGAAATCCATCAATGTTATCCACTACATAAACAAACTCAAAGAAAAAAAACCATATGATTATCTCATTAGAGGCAGAAAAAGCATTTGACAAAATTCAGCATCCTTTCATGCTAAAAGTCTTGGAAAGAACAGGAATACAAGGCCCATACCTAAACATCATTAAAGCAATATACAGCAAACCAGTAGCCAACATCCCATTAAATGGAGAGAAACTTGAAGCAATCCCACTAAAATCAGGGACTAGACAAGGCTGTCCTCTCTCTCCATATCTTTTCAATATAGTACTTGAAATTCTAGGTAGAGCAATTAGACAACATATGGAGGTCAAGGGGCAACAAATTGGAAAGGAAGAAGTCAAATTATCACTATTTGCAGATGACATGATAGTCTACTTAAGTGATCCGAAAACCTCCACCAGAGAATTCCTACAGCTGATAAACAACTTCAGCAAAGTGGTTGGTTATAAAATCAACTCAAGCAAATCAGTTGCCTTCCTATACTGAAAGGATAAGCAGGCTGAGAAAGAAGTTAGGGAAATGACACCCTTCACAATAGCCACAAACAATATAAAGTATCTTTGTGTGACTCTAACCAAACAAGTGAAAGATCTATATGACAAGAACTTCAGGTCTCTGAAGAAGGAAATCGAAGATGACCTCAGAAAATGGAAAAACCTGCAATGCTCGTGGATCAGCAGGCTTAATATAGTTAAAATGGCCATCTTGCCAAAAGCAATCTACAGATTCAATTCAATCCCCATCAAAATCCCAACTCAGTTCTTCACAGTTAGAAAAAGCAATTCTCAAATTCATCTGGAATAACAAAAAACCCAGGACAGCTAAAATTATTCTCAACAGCAAAAGAAAATCTGCGGGAATCAGTATCCCTGACTTCAAGCAATACTACAGAGCAATAGTATTAAAAACTGCATGGTATTGGCACAGTGACAGACAAGTGGACCAATGGAATAGAATTGAAGATCCAGAAATGAACCCACACACCTATGGTCACCTGATCTTTGACAAAGGAACCAAAAACATCCAGTGGAAAAAAGATAGCCTTTTCAACAAATGGTGCTGGTTCAATTGGAGGGCAGCATGCAGAAGAATGCGAATTGATCCATTCTTATCTCCATGTACTAAACTTCACTCCAAGTGGATCAAGGACCTCCATGTAAAACCAGACACAGTGAAACTAATAGAAAAGAAACTGGGGAAGACCCTAGAGGACATGGGTATGGGGGAAAAGTTCCTGAACACATCACCAATAGCTTATGCTCTAAGATCAAGAATTGACAAATGGGACCTCATAAAATTACAAAGTTTCTGTAAGGCAAAGGACACTGTTAAAAACACAAAACAGCAACCATCAAATTGGGAAAGGATATTCACCAACCCTACATCTTATAGAGGGGTAATATCCAATACATACAAAGAACTCAAGAAGTTAGACCCCAGGGAACCAAATAACCCTATTAAAAATGGGGTACAGATCTAAACAAAGAATTTTCACCTGAAGAAATTCGGATGGCTGAGAGGCACCTTAAGAAGTGCACAGCATCATTAGTCATTGGGGAAGTGCAAATCAAAACAACCCTGAGATTTCACCTTACACCAGTCAGAATGGCTAAGGTCAAAAACTCAGGAGACAGCAGGAGTTGGTGAGGATGTGGAGAAAAAGGAGCACTCCTGCACTGCTGGTGGGGCTGTAAGATGGTACAACCACTTTGGAAATCAGTCTGGCGGTTCCTCAGAAAACTGGACATGACACTTGCGGAGGACCCCGCTATACCTCTCCTGGGCATATACCCAAAGGATTCCCCGGCATGCAATAAAGACACATGCTCCATTATGTTCATAGCAGCCTTATTTATAATAGCCAGAAGCTGGAAAGAACCCAGACGCCCCTCAAAGGAGGAATAGATACAGAAAATATGGTATATTTACACAATGGAATACTACTCAGCAATTAGAAACAATGAATTCACAAAATTTTTAGGCAAATGGTTTGATCTGGAAAATATCATCTTAAGTGATGTAACTCAGTCACAAAAGAATACACATGGAATGCAATCTCTGGCACGTGGAGATTAATTAGCCCAGAAGCCCTGAATACCCAAGGCACAAATCGCATAATAAATGACTCCCATGAAGAAGTATGGAGAAGGTCCTGATCCTGGAAAGGATTGATCTAGCATTGGAGGGGAATATAAGGACAGAGAAAAAAAGGAGGGAGGTGATTGGAGAATGGATGGAGAGAAGAAGGTTTATGGGACATATGGAGAGGAAGGATCCGGGAAAGGGGAAATCATTTGGAATGGAAACAAAGAATATAGAAAATAAAAATATTTAAAAAAATCTGTTTACACCTAAACAATTCTCATAGTGATAAAAAAAGTAAAGTACATTAAGTCATGGCCCCACAAGAAATGTTTTGGCCAATTGTTTTCCCTACTACCTACCCCCTACCTTGCATCCCAAACCCAAGGTTTCTAAGTAAGGGTAATTTTGCATGTATTGAAATTTGAAAAATAGAATTATGTAGTGCATATACTATGGGGCAGACTTGGATGTCATGAGTTTTGATACTTAGAGTTATCAATTTGAGATTTATTCATGTTGTTATGTCTGTAATTTATTCCATTTTTGACAATTTATATATTCCTTCATATACTGATGGACATGTAGTTTGTTTTCAGTGTTTTTCTTTGATTTTTGGTTTCAAGGATTTTGTTTTTGTTTTACACAGGATAGTATGAAACCAATGGTATCTTGGAATACTCTGTCAGTCGTTCTAACCTTTTAATAGAGTTCCTCAAATTGTGATGACCCTCAACCATAAAATTATGTTTATTTCTACTTCATAGGTAAAATTTTACTACTGTTATGAATCCCAAAATAAATATCTATGGGTTTTTTGGGATGGTCTTAGGTGACTCCTGTGAAAGAGTCACTCAACCACTCACACCCCCTCTACACACACACAAAGGGGTAGAGACTCACAGGTTGACAACCAATATTCTATGTAGAAAAAAATGATTGTGAATTTTTGTGCCCCATTACTTAGCTATTAGAAGTAAAAGAATGTGTCACCCTGGCCTGCTTTCTGTGGCACTAGAGATCAACCTAGCAGCGTGAATGCTAGGCAGGCACTCTAGATTTGAACTACTACCCCAGCCGGACACAATATATTTGTCATATAAATCTAAAACAAGTGTTGATAAGCAAGTCTTTGTGTCAATTAGCTCAGTCTTGTGATCACCTTAACTTTTTATCTCCTCACAAAGCTGATTGCCATTATTTCCTTTATTATTTTCTCTTCAAACATATTATGCTTTTATGTTTCTAATATTGTAAGATAGAATATAAGTTTACATATATGTAAAATTTCTTTCTTTCTCATAGCAGTATTTACTGCTATATATTTGACTCCTAACTTTGCTTCACTTATACTCAAATTATTTCTAAAATGTTAGATTTTTTTATTGATATACCTTTCAAAATACTACATGATTTGCCCTGAATTACTTCAAATAACTGCAACCCACAATGTTTCAACTAATAACTGTTTGCCTTGCCATGGAGAAAAATCATGCATGTATAGCATAGTGTCTTTTCCATTTAGTACAGTATTCAGAAAAACTGCATTAAATACTCAACATTTTCCAGTAAAGTATTAGTCCTTTGCTACATTATTTTTCTACACTATGACTAATGTATATATTCTGAGCATGCTTAATGTATATTGGGGTATTATAATAGCTTAGGTATACTAAATGTGTTCATTAAATTATAATGAGTTACTAGAATATAATTTCATGCTGAGTAAATTAAATGTTATTCAATTCTTAAATTTGTTAATAAATTTCAAATGTTCTATTGTTTACTTAATTCTAACTGAATTGTACTCTGAGCTCTTACTTTGTATGAGGCAAATTCTTCCAATTTACTTGAAGCTTATTTTGCAACTCAGAATAAAGTCTATATTGGTTATCAATCTATTAGGAATTAATGTGAATTGAAAGAGATCATAAACATTTCATAACTTTTAAAGTAATCTATAAATTACTAATCAACTTAATCTAGTAAGTTGACTAATATCATTATTCTGACTCTTAAGTTTACTAAAGTTTTCAGATCATGAAATTTTTTTTCTCGAAACGACATTATATGTATGTGTGCAAATGGACCTCAGATGTGGAGGTCGGAGGACAATTTCTATTAGTTAATTGATTCTTTCTTCCCACCACATGTAGTCATGGATCAAACACTGGACATTGACTTTAGTAGCAAACATCATTACCATGTCCAGGAGGATAGCTCTCAAAGTTAAGATGCAAGCTTGAAGAGGAAAGAGTTCATCCTTTGAGACTTGTTTGAAATTATGCGATTCCTGTCAACAGAAATGATTGAGCATTAGTTCATTCATTGAAATAAAACAGTGAAATTAAATTCAGGGATTCTATTTAAACAGAGAAAGAGAGAGAGACAGAGACAGAGAGACAGAGAGACAGAGACAGAGAGACAGAGAGACAGAGACAGACAGAGAGACAGAGAGAGAAGCCTTCAATATAAACTAAAATACTTAAAGGAAACAAACCTATATTTCAAAATGAATAAATGCTTTTTTGAGGATTGCTTTATCTCTTTTGTAAACATTTAAATGATGTTTGCAATGAAGTATGTGCAGAGCTGACGATCTCAGCTGAGAGAGAGTTGCCTCCCCATTCCATTTGTCAGGATGAATGTGAATCATTTCAGTCTTTCTCTGAGCACTGTTCTTTTACCTCTATGTAACACAATTGGTCAGCCTTGAAATAAAAGTGCATTGAATTGGAGAATTCCTATTACCATCTATTATCCAATCTCCCTTTGTTATCCTAGTAAATAACCACAATGCAATTCATTTAACTATGAGTTCACATCTCTAAGCCCTCCAAAGGACATGCATAGTCCCTTAGCAGAATTTAAGACAAGTTACTTTTATTATTAAAAATAATAATAATACTTGCACAGCTTCCTTGAGTTCACTCCATAAACCAATACTGACCTTGGATTTTGGTGCCCTTGCTTCAGTCTCCCTGAATAACTGATCAGTGGTATTATTTGTCATCCTTGCTCTCTCTTACCTGTTTTCTGGAATGCTGATATGATGACTCTATAGGCAGCCATCTTTATTATGGAGCAGCCTTGAGGATATGCTGAGGATGACAGATCATAGGAGTAGTCACATCCATGTCAAAATTATTCTATCTATCCCCCATTATTCACTTAACAAGCAAACTATTCATTGCATTTGACCTGTCGTTTTAAAACTAAGTCTATTCACATGCAGTGCAAAATCACACCTAAGAAAATGCAAAGAATCAAACATTAGAAAGAGTCCCACAGGATTTCAGAACCAAGGTATCAGGTGAGGCCAGCAAAGCATAGCTCATCAATGCATATTCAGCATGGGCTCTTTGAAGAGTTGCTGACATTTGTTCAGGAAGGATTTTGAACAGTTGTCCAAGTGAATATGTATATATATGCACACGCACATACACACACACACACACACACACACACACACGCACACACACACAGACATGCATACAGAGAGAAAGTGAGAGAGAGAGAGAGAGAGAGAGAGAGAGAGAGAGAGAGAGAGAGTCATTTACATGTACCACTATGTCAAAGTAAAATCAAAGAACTTATGGAATGTTAAGGGATATCACAAAGTAGAAATAGAAAACAAACAAGAGTTCAATAGGTAAGGGGAAGCCACAGAAAATAATTTTCAGAATAAGGTATGTTGGTTTATTTAAAGCCAAGAGCAGAATTTAGATGTGAAAGATAAAGGAAGGCGAGATAGTAACCTGAGAGAATAATAGGCAGAAAGCATAAATCTGGAAAGGATCCTGCTGTGAGCAATACCCTCTTATGGGACAGTAAACCATGCCCTGAATGGTAAGGTAAGGTGGTAAGGTTGGTGAGGTAGAGTGGGTTTGAGTTTCCATAAACTCAGGTTTATATACACCTGAGATGGTAAGTGGCCCCCTGCTGGCCTGGAACACATATCACACTGACCAAATGAGGAAAAGAGGCCTGTGGTCACATAGGCCTAGAACAGAGTTCTCCAGGTTAATGAGGTATCTAGAGGCCCTATGGGTTTAGCCAATAAGTTTCCCTTCCCAGAAAATCCTGCCTGCAAAATGCATTTAATCTTGGGTCCACGAGGAGAAGTTGGTACACATCCATTTCCACAATGAACAGTCAATAAACAGTTTAGAACCATGGGCTCTCACCTTCATCAAGACCACTGGAAAGAGCACAGGGAAGGCCTTCAACTACTGAGCTGCAGCTTAAATCTACCACAGAAGGCCTCTCTCTGCTTCCAGACAACCATCACAAAGCCAAGGACAATCACCATTGAGCTAAGCTGGAGCTCCCCTCCCCTGGCCCTAGGCTCATTCTCAGCTCTTGGGCCTCTTCCATTCTCAACTCTTAAGAGACTCCCAGCAGCACCTGAATATCCAAAACTCCAAGAAACACCATACCTCCAGCTTTGCTGCAGGCCTGGATTCCCAATACTTTGTTTCTAATTTCTCTGTGTAGTTCTTTAGCAGTAATTAGATAGAGGTTTGGAAGACAGGAAATAAGAGCTTTGTCTTTCCCACCTCTCAAACTCTGGTTTTGTAAACTAGGGACAGTGTCCTGGTGCTCCCTGAAGCCCAGCACATGCCCAGCTGTGGTACCATTGGAATAAGCACAATCAAGCTTCCCCAAGAACTGGCCTCCCCAGCAGTCAAGCCCAGTGGCAGGACAGGACAAAGATACACACCCTCTCTTAGTAGATGAAACTTGGAACCTTTTGTTCAAGACATAGCAATCTTTTACTTCAAGTTCATGTTTTCTGTACAAGAGAATATGTTCTACAAAAAGAAAAATCTGCAGAGTGTCTGCCCACTTGCCAGGAGGACTAAAGTATAATACAACCTCTGAGAACAGGCTTTATACACTACAGAACTCAGTAAGTCTTAAAAGATATATTCAGCAAGCATGCTCCGTAATCATGACCTTTAAAATTTTGTTCAGGAAAAATAAATATCTACTGTATTAGTTATTTTTCTGTTGCTGTGATGAAAATCCATGAACAAAAGTAACTTATAAAAGAAAGAGGTGATTTTGGCAAACAGGACCAGAGGTTTGAGTCCATAAACTGAAATTGTATGGTCATGGATGATTAGTACAGGAAACTGAGATAGCATATCTTCTTCAACTGTAAGCATGAGGCAGAGATAATAAACAGAAAACAAATCTAGGCTACAAACATGTGATACCTGGTCCCATTAGGGTACATCTGCCAGCAAGAATACACTTCTCCATGACCTCCCAAAGCAGTACCAAACACTGGGGACCTATAAACACAAAGACTCAATTACACAAGCCTATGTTGAAACTTTTTCATTCATATCAGCACAATACACTCCTTGGGTCTCACAGACTCATGGACATGTCATAATACAAAATGGCTTTACTTATCTTTATACATTCCTAAAGTGTTTATGAGTTTCTGTGAGATTACTTCAACTAGAGTTCTTCAACAACATATCACAATTGTTACATAATTCTTTATTCACCAAACATGTAACAGTTGAAGAAAAGACACAAAGGCAAACTTAACTAGTCCAAAAATAGCAGTGAGATATACAACCACAAAGATTTAAAATTTTTAAGTAATTGAAACATCTTGAGCCTGAAAATTTAGCCAGTAAATATATCAAATGAGGAGAAAGACTGAGTGAAGTATATACATTTATGAAGGTATCTGAGCAAGAGAAGAGCATGATTGTTCCACCAAAAATGCATAAAGTTTAATGAAACAAGACTCAGATGCATTCTATATCCATAAAGCATTCTTTTTAAAAATTCTTTCTCATGTATTTATAGATACATTTTCAGGAGAAAATGGGGAGACTCAAAGCAGTTTGCAAAAGAAATACAAATAACCTAGTCACCATTTTCACTCAACCTTGGTAGTACGAAACTATAAATAAATAAATAAATAAATAAATAAATAAATAAATAAATAAATAAATAAATAGATTCTCCACGTTTATCTGCTGCATCTATATATTAGTTAGGATTTCAATTGTTCATAGGGGGAAGCTGTGAGAGGCTGGGGAAGCTGCAAGAGGCAGTGGCAGCAGCAGCAGCAGCAGCAGCAGCAGCAGCAGCAGCAGCAGCAGCACATCCAGTGGAGAGGGCCGCCACCAGCGAAACCAGGGTGACAGGGACCAGGCATGTCCGTGCCCACTACCACTGGCTATCACTGACCAGCCAGGCTGCATGCAGAGGAGTTGCAGTGATTTTTACCACACTGAAGCACCATTAGAATTCTGCCTCCTCCCAGCCAGTTATGAGAGGCACTCTGCCATCTTGGCTGCTGGATGCCAGAGAGAACTGACAGAGATGGGTAGGCAGACACAGTCCGAGGCTAACATTGCTTGGGTCTAAGCCTGGCAGGCTTTTACCTGCACCCAGGCCCTGGGCAGTTCGGTGGGCCATCTGTGTGCCAACCCGGCCAGGAGTTCTTTTGCCCTGCAGTCTGCCCAGCACTTGCAGGGGCGTGTGCTGCCTTCTTGGCTACCTGATGCCAGAACAATCTAACAGACAAAGCCAACCAGCAGACATAGCCTGAGGCTAACATTGCTTGGGTCTAAACCTCTCAGGCTTTTGCTTGCACACAGGCCCTGGGCAGCTCAGTGGGCCATCTGTGCTCCAACATGGTCTGAGGGTCATTTGCCATGCAGACTGCCCAGCACTTGCAGGGGCGCACCTTACCATCTTGGCTACCACACAGAACCACTTAGCAGACATAGCCCTTGGCAAACATTGCTCGGGCCTAAGCCTGTCAGACTTTTACCTGGACTCAGGGCCTGGGCAGTTAGACAGGCCATTTGTGCACCAAGCTGGATGGGGAATCTTTTGCCCTGCAGAGGGATCAGCACTCAGAAAAGGTCCCTACAGCATCTACCATCATCACCCCCTGAAGGACAAATGGGCAACAACAGGTTCACAACTTGGGGCAGGTCACACTAGTGCTCCAAGGGCAAACAAGAGGAAGGCAGCACATCAGCAATCTGTGCCAGGGGGAAACCCAGTCATCCAGAGGTGCTGAAATAGCCTTACAGGCTCACAGGAGGTTCAAACACCAGCCAGTAACAAAAAGACCAACTAATTCCAGAGATAACAAGATGGGAAAAGGCAAACCTAGTAATGTTACTAACAGAAATCTAAGCAATATGGCAACATCTGACCCAATTCTCAACAAAAGCAAGTCCTGGAAACACAAATACACCAGAAAACAAGATTTGGATTTAAAATCAGTGGTCATGATGCTGCTAGAGGAACACAAACAGGACATAAATAAATCTCTTAAAGAAATATAGAGGAACATGAATAAGTTAGAAGCCCTTACAATGAAAACACAAAAATCACTTAAAGAAATTCAGGAGAATAGGGGTCAACAGATAGAAGCCAATAAAGAGGAAACACAAAAATCCCTTAAAGAAATGCAGGAGAAATTGAGTTAACAGGCAGAAGTCATGAAAAAGGAAACACAGAAATCTCTTAAAGAATTACAGAAAAACACAAGCAAACAAATGATGGAACTGAGCAAAACCATTCTGGATCTAAAAACAGAACTAGAAACAACTAAGAAATCACAAAGTGAGACAACTTTGGAGATAGAAAACCTTGGGAAGAAATCAGGGGTCATAGATGCAAATATCAACAACAGAATACAAGAAATGGAAGAATCTCAGATGCTGAAAATACCATACAAACCATTGACTTAACTGTCAAAGAAAATACAAAATGCAAAAAGATTGTAACCCAAAACATCCAGAAAATGCAGGACACAATGAGAAGACCAAAACTAAGGATGATAAGTATAAATGAGAGTGAAGATCTACAAATGAAAGGACCAGCAAATATGTTCAACAAAATTATGGAAGAAAACTTCCCTAACCTAAAGAGAGAGATGCCCATGAATATACAAAAAGCCTACAGAACTCCAAACAGACTGGACCAGAGCAGAAATACCTCCCATCACATAATAATCAAAACCCCAAATGTACTAAATAAAGAAGGAATATTAAAGGCAGTTAGAGAAAAAGGCAAGTAACATATAAAGGAAGGCATATCAGAATTAAACCAGACTTCTCACCATAGACAATGAAAGCTAGAAGATCCTTGGCAGATCTCATGCAGACTCTAAGAGAACACAAATGTCAGTCAAGACTACTATACCCAGCAAAACTCTCAATCACCATAGATGGAGAAACCAAGATATTCCATGACAAAACCAAATTTACACAATATCTTTCCACAAACACAGCCCTACCAAGAATAATAGGTGGAAAACACCAATACAATGAGGGAAACTATACCCTGGAAAAAGCAAGATGGTAAACTTCTTTCATGAAACCCAAAAGAAGATAAACAATCAAATATAAAAATAACATAAAAAATGACAGGAAGCAATAGTCACTATTCCTTAATATCTCTTAACATCAATGGACTCAATTCCCCAATAAAAAGACATAGACTAACAGATTGGATATGTAAACAAGACCCTACATTTTGCTGCATACAAGAAACACACCTCAGTGTCAAAGACAAAAATTACCTTAGAGTAAAACGCTGGAAGACAATTTTACAAGCCAATGGTCTCAGGAAATGGGCTGGAGTAGCCATTCTAATATCAGATAAAATTGATTTTCAACCTAAAGTAATCAAAAGAGACACGGAAGGACACTTTTTCCTGGTCAGAGAAAAAATCCACCAAGAAGAACTCTCAATTCTGAACATCTATGCTCCAAATGCAAGGGCACTCTCATTCATAAAAGAAAATTTACTAAAGCTCAAAGCACACATTGTACCTAACACAATAATTGTGGGTATCTTCAATACCCCACTCTCCTCAATGGACTAATCAGGAAAACAGAAACTAAACTGGGACACAGTGAAACTAATTGAAGCATTGGACCAATTGAATTTAACAGATATTTATAGAACATTTCATCCTAAAGTAAAAAACATATCTTTTTCTCAGCACCTCATGGTACCTTCTCCAAAATCAAACATATAATTGGTCACAAGACAGATCTCAACAAATATAAGAAGGCTGAACTAGTCCCATGCCTCCTATCAGATCACTATGGAGTAAGAGTGGTCTTCAATAGCAACAAAAACAACAGAAAGCCCACACACATATGGAGGTGGAATAATATTCTACTCAATGATACCATGCCCAAAGAAGAAATATAGAAATCAAAGACTTTTTAGAATTTAATGAAAATGAAGGCACAACATACCCAAATCTATGGGACACAATGAAAGCAGTGCTAAGAGGAAAACTCATAGCCTTGAGTGACTTCAAAAGGAAACAGGAGAGAACATACACTAGGAGCTTAATGGCACAGATGAAAGCTCTGAACAAAAAGAAGCTAATTCACTCAGGAGACGTAGAAGACAGGAAATCATCAAACTCAGGGCTGAAATCAATCAAGTGGAAACAAAGGGAACCATACAAAGAATCAGCAAAACCAGAAGCTGGTTCTTTGAGAAAATCAACAAGATTGATAAACCCTTTGCCAGACTAACGAAAGGGCACAGAGACAGTATACAAATTAACAAAATTAGAAAAGAAAAGGGGGATATAACAACAGAAACTAAGGAAATTCAAAACATCATCAGATCCTACAACAAAAGCCAATACTCAACACAACTGGAAAATCCGGAGGAAATGGACAAGATCCCAAATACCAAAATTAAATCCTGATGAAATAGATCGTCTAAACAGTCCCATAACCCCTAAAGAAATAGAAGTGGTTATAGAAAGTCCTCCAACCAAAAAAAGCACATGACCAGATGGTTTCAGTGCAGAATTCTATCAGACCTTCAAAGAAGACTTAATACCAATACTCTTCAAACTATTCCACAAAATATAAACAGAAGGAGCACTACCCAACTCCTTCTATGAAGTCACAATTATGCTGATACCAAAACCACACAAATATCCAACAAAGAAAGAGAACTGCAGACCAATTTCCCTTATTAACATCGATGCAAAAATACTCAATAAAATTCTTGCCAACCAAATCCAAGAACACATCAAAACTATCATTCACCATGATCAAGTAGGCTTCATCCCAGTGATGCAGGGATGGATCAATATATGGAAATCCATCAATGCAATCCACTACATAAACAAACTCAAAGAAAAAACCCACATGTTCATTTCATTGGTTGCTGAAAAAGCATTTGACAAAATTCAGCATCCTTTCATGCTTAAAGTCTTGGAAAGACCAGGAATTCAAGCCCATACTTAAACATAGTAAAAGCAATAAACAGCAAACCGGTAGCCAGCATCAAACTAAATGGAGAGAAACTTGAAACAATCCCACTAAAATCAGGGACTAGACAGGGCTGCCCCCTTTCTCCTTATCTTTTCAATATAGTACTTGAGGTAGTAGCTAGGGCAATTAGATAACATAAGGTGGTCAAAGGGATGTAAATTGGAAAGGAAGAAGTCAAACTATCACTGAAGGGGCTTAAAAAGAGAGGATTGGGGGTTAAGGGAGTGTGGTACAGCAGTGAGGGGAAAGAGGGTGCCCAGACAGGCCCTTGTCCAGGCATCTCTTCTCCCTGAGGGACCACACACACACAGGCATGATATAGAATACAGTTTATTCAGGGTAGAGGATGGGAGTTAGTGGTAGAGAAATGAGAGAGGGGGGGAGAGAGAGAGAGAGAGAGAGAGAGAGAGAGAGAGAGAGAGAGAGAGAGAGAGAGAGAGAGAGAGAGAGAGAGAAGAGGAGAGGAGAGGAGAGGAGAGGAGAGGAGAGGAGAGGAGAGGAGAGGAGAGGAGAGGAGAGGAGAGGAGAGGAGAGGAGAGGAGAGGAGAAGAGAGGAGAGGAGAGGAGAGGAGAGGAGAGGAGAGGAGAGGAGAGGAGAGAAGAGAAGAGAAGAGAAGAGAAGAGAAGAGAAGAGAAGAGAAGAGAAGAGAAGAGAAGAGAAGAGAAGAGAAGAGAAGAGAAGAGAAGTGGACTGGAGGCTGGCCATGACCGCGTGGAGAGAGAGGGGAGGGGAGGAGAGCCCAAGGGGCAGAGAGGTGAGAGTATGTGGGAGAGGAGAGAGAGCAAAGAGAGAGAGGAGTGGTAAATAGCCCCTTTTTTAGTGGGCCAGATCTATGGGGTGGGGCATACCTGGCTATTGCCAGATAGGTGTGGGGTAGAGCTCAGACAGAATACCAACAATCACTATTTGCAGATGATAAATAGTATGCTTAAGTTTCCCAAAAAACTCGACCAGAGAACTCCTACAGCTGATAAACAACTTTAGCAAAGTGGCAGGTTATAAAATCAACTCAAGCAAATCAGTAGCCTTCCTATACTCAAAGGATAAGCAGGACTAGAAAAAAATTATGGAAATGAAACCCTTCACAATAGCCACAAATAATATAACGTACCTTGGTGTGACTCTTACCTAACAAGTGAAACATGTGTATGACAAGTACTTCAAGTCTCTGAAGAAGGAAATCGAAGAAGACCTCATAAAATGGAAAAATCTGCCATGCTCGTGGATTGGTAGGATTAATATAGTTAAAATGGCCATCTTGCCAAAAGCAATATACAGATTCAACACAATACCCATCAAAATCCCAACTCAGTTCTTCATAGAGTTAGAAAGAGCAATTCTCAAATTCATCTGGAATAACAAAAAAAAAAAAAAAAAAAAAAAAAAAAAAAAGCCAGAAAAGCTAAAACTATTCTCAACAACAAAAGAAATTCTGGGGGAATCAGTATCCCTGACCTCAAGCAATACTACAGAGCAATAGTGTTAAAAACTGCATGGTATTGGTACAGTGACAGGAAGTCAGATCATAGAATAGGATTGAAGATCCAGAAATGAACCCACACACCTATGGCCACTTGATCTTCGACAAAGGAGCTAAACACATCCAGTGGAAAAAAGATAGCCTTTTTAACAAATGGTGCTGGTTCAACTGGAGGTCAGCATGCAGAAGAATGTGAATTGATCCCTCTTTATCTCCTTGTACTAAGCACAACTTCAAATGGATCAAAGACCTCCACATAAAACCAGACACAGTGAAACTAATAGAAAAGAAACTGGGGAAGACCCTTGAGGACATGGGCACAGGGGAAATTTTCCTGAACAGAACACCAATAGCTTATACTCTAAGATCAAGAATTGACAAATGGGACCTCATAAAATTACAAAGTTTCTGTAAGGCAAAGACACCATCAAAAGAACAAATCAGCAACCAATAAATTGGGAAAAGATCTTCACCAATTCTACATCTGACAGAGGGCTAATATCCAATATATACAAAGAACTCAAGACGTTAGACCCCAGAAAACCAGATAATCCTATTAAAAATGGGGTACAGAGCTAAACAAAGAATTTTCAACTGAAGAAAACTCTGGATGGCTGAGAAGCACCTTAAGAAGTATTCAACATCATTAGTCATTGGGGAAGTACAAATCAAAACAACCCTGAGATTTCACCTTACAACAATCAGAATGGCCAAGATCAAAAACTCAGGAGAAAACAGGTACCGGCAAGGATGTGGAGAAAGAGGAACACTCCTCCACTGCTGGTGGGTTACAAATTGGTACAACCACTCTGGAAATCAGTCTAGCAGTTCCTCAGAAAACTGGGCATGTCACTTCCAGAGGACCCTGCTATATACCACTACTGGGCATATACCCAGAGGATTCTCTAGCATGTAATAAGGATACATGCTCCACTATGTTCATAGCAGCCCTATTTATTATAGCCAGAAGCTAGAAAGAACCCAGGTGTCCCGCAACAGAGAAATAGATACAAAAAAAACAATGAATTCATGAAATTATTAGAAAAATGGATGGAGCTGGAGAACATCATACTAAGTGAAGTAATCCAGTCTCAATAGATTAATCATGGTATGCACTCACTGATAAGCAGATATTCGCCTAAAAACTTGGATTGCCCAAGTCATAATCCACATATCAAATGATGTACAAGAAGAACGGATGAGTGGCCCCTGGTTCTAGAAAGGCTCAGTGCAGCAGTATAGGGCAATACCAGAACAAGGAAGTGGAAAGGGGTGGATGTGGGAACTGGAGGAGAGATGAGAACTTTTGGGACTTTCGGGGAGTGGGGAACCAGAAAAAGGGAAATCATTTGAAATATAAATAAAAATATATCAAATAAAAAAAAGATTTCAATTGTTCTGATAAAAGATCATGATCAAAACCAACTTAGCGACAATGGTATATTTCAGCTTACACATCTCAGGTCACAGTGCATCACTGAGAAAAACAGGGTAGATGCTTAAGTGGGACAGGACACTAGAGGCAGGAAATAAACCAGATGCCATGGAGGAATATTGCTTACTGCCTGAGTCTTACGGATTGCTCACCTGATTTTTTTCTTTAACCCAGGTTGGTTTGTCCATGGATAGGACCATGCACAGTAAGCTGTGCCCTCCTACAGCATCAGTGATCAAGAAAATGTTCCATTTTCTTGTCTTGCAGGAACATTTTCTCAATTGAGATTCTGTTTTGCTAAATGACTCTAGTTTGAATCATCTAGACACAGGCCCTCCAAGACAATAAGGTACCATTTAAAATTTTAGAGTTGGTAAAACTGTGTGACAGATAGTTCTATTATTGTTTCTTCAAGTATAAGTTATTTCCAGAGTAATTTTCCTGTCTTTTTTTTTTTTGCCAATTCTGATCCTAAGTATTTTTAATTATTAATCTGCATGGCCCTTTTATAAATATCATAAATACTTGGTATATTAACCAGAGGAAGAATGCTAATGAGTGAAAGATCATTCTCAGCTATGTGAGATTCAATTTGAAATAAATATATTAAATTTCATACCTCTTCCTCTCCATCTCCTTGTCCTCCCTCTCTCTGTCTCTCTGTCTCTCTCTGTCTCTCTGTCTCTGTCTCTGTCTCTCTCTCTCTGTCTCTCTCTCTCTCTCTCTCTCTCTCTCTTTCTCTCTCTCTCTCTCAGGTTCAACTAGATCTCTTATATTGTTCCAGGAGTTACTGTAGTCTCTCAAAAGCATGACCACAGGCCAATCTGTACAAGGCAATTCCTTAATTGAGAATCCTTTTTTTCCAGGTGACTCAAGGTTGTAGCTAGTTGGCAATCAAAATAAAACAGCATGCTTGCTATATTGATACATTCCATTAAAATGCAGTGGTAGTATGCTAAAGTAAAAATTAGCATACTAGAATCCATCAAGAATCTGCGTTGCTCTGCTTAGCATTAGGCTGTGCATCTTTACATTATCTCCCCTCAGTCACAGAAAAGGAAAGGATTATAGGCGCTAGAGAGGGTAAGGATACAGGAAGATCACAGCCCAGAAAAGCTCATACGGTCTCACAGAAACAGTAGGAATCAAGGAGCCTGTATGGGTCTGAGCTAAGTCCTCTCCATATGTCATTGTTGTAGAACTTGCTGATTTGAGGGACACTTAAAGGTGGGAATGGAGTGTGTCTCTGACTCTTGTCTGCTTTGGGGACTCTTTTCCTCCCAATGGGTTTCTTTCCTATTCCCAATATGAGGATTTGTGCCTACTCTCATTGCATCTTGTTATGCTCTTTTTGGTTGGCATCCCAGGGAAGTCTGCTGTTTACTGAAGTGAAACTGAGGAAGTGTGAACTTAGGGTAGTACTGAGCTGGCAGGGAGACACTGGGAGGAGTGAAGGGAACATTAACTGTGGTTTGAATGTAATATATGAGACATAAATAAATAAATTTAAAATAAAAGAATCTTCAGAGGTAAGACAGCAGATTTCTAGTTCCTTTGAAATGCATTCATAGAATCAGATACTGATTTTTTGTTCTCTATTTTGTCTAATTTTATCTTGTTGATATAAAGACATTTAAAAAAATAACTTGATAACTTAACAACTTTGAGTATCATTTCTTTTTCTTTATCTGTCCTCACAATTATCCTTTCTCCAGGTTCTTCAGACACTTGGGTTTTGAGATATTTGAGGGAGTTAGATGTGAGGAAACAGAGAAACCAGATAAATGTAATAACAGAGAAGCATTCACCTTTTTATTTCTTTTTCCCTTTCATACTTTTTTCTATTTTTTAAAGATCCAATAAAGTCTAATATTACTTCCCCTCTACTTTTGTGATCAAGGACAGCCGTGACTTCTCAAAACCCCTCTACTGCCCAATATTACAGCCACTTTTTTCAACACTACATTTGAGCTCATAATTCTTGGTAAAGATCAAAGGTAACAACAAAGTTATAGGCATCTACCACAAAACCTTGAACTTTTAATTGTTATGCTTTATATTATATACCTCTGGTATAATTGTTTGAATTGAAAGGTATAAAGACTCTGTAAATGCATATAGGGTTTCTGCTGTAGATAGGCATAATGGAGGATATTGACAATGAAATTCAGGGAACCATAGTAATTTTTGTTATGGTATATTCTGGTTTTGCCTGAAACAACTGAAGAAAGACAGCATTCAACAAACCAAAAGCATACAAATTACAGATCATGTACTTTTCTGGTGAAATAATTAAAATATTAACATCTATATTCTTATGAAAATCTACCTTTTCTCTCGATATATTTCAGTACATTTTTTCACTAAATAAAAGAATAAAATAGCTTAGAGTGAATTTGTACCTTCACAAAATGCTGTGGTTTGAAGATTAAATGATAAATTGGAGTTAATTTTGCCTCATATGAAATCACTTCTGCTAATGTTCTTATTCCATATTTCTTAGTAATACTAGAGGCTATATTTTACGGTTCTTCTGTACTGACCTCCTCCTTTGAATTTCTTATTATACATTGAGTTATTTTAGCTTGTTTTGAAAGATTCACTGTACTGTAATTACTATCATCTTACCCTCTCAAGACTACACATAAATAGTGAATGACTACCAGGTGGTGAGGGAAAAATAAAACTCCCTCTTTGTAAAGATTCCTAAGGTGTCATTAACATCAGATTATGAAAGAGCCAGGTCAAAGGGAGATGTTCTAGGACATTCCTCTATTCCAGTGAAGACAGAAATGTTTAGAATTCTCTTCTCCCTTCATATTCTGAAATGTATGTGAGTTAAAGGTCTTTGTGAAAGTAGCAGGGCAAACCGTTACATGTGGGGGGGGGGGAAGAGAGCCACAGAGCTGAATGATATGAACCTAGAAACCCATGCATGTGGAAAGAGACACAGGAAAGCCTTGAGGGGCCATGGTGGTAAAAGATCACTCAAGGAGAAAATGTTAGTTTCAGAAATGGCTCAGAAGCTTGAGACATCATCGTATAGGACTTAATATCTACAGCCTAGGTACTTTCTTCCCATGCAACTTCTAAACGTGCATGACTAAAATTGCATGACCAAGTCTTTTTCTCCCATTTTTTTGATTTATTATGTATAAAGTGGCTATGTACAAATTAATCGTTCTGTTTAAGGACACATGTATGGCTTTCTTCATCTCAAATGAATACAATACCTGCTGTATGTGGAATTTATATGAAACTTTTAAAGATCTCCCAAAGTTTTCCTTATTTTGTATTTACTAGCAATTTCAGCAGAAGTGTTCATTTTCTCATACCTTTGTCAATCTTGGTATTGTCAATCTTTATCATTTTAGCCAGACTAGTAGATGTTTTGTTCTAAGTCTATATTTCCTTGGTTAAGTGAGACTGAATTTCTTCCTTTTTTTCACTCATTTTTTTCTTTTGTTGGATGTTTTCTTTATTTATATGTCAAATGTTTTTGCCTTTCTAGGTCTCCCCTTTGGAAACCCCTATCCTCTATGCCCCTGCTTCTATGCTGGTACTCCCCTAATGACACACCCACTCCTATCTTCCTACCCTGGCATTCCCCTAAAGTAGGGCATTGAACACCCTCAGACCCAAGGAACTCTTCTCCTACTGATGTCCAACAAGACCATCCACTGCCACATATGTGGTCAGCACCATGGGTCCCTCCATGTGTATTATTTTGTTGGTGGTCCAGTCCCCAGGAGCTCCTGGGGATCTTTCCAGTTGATACTGTTGCTGTTGCAAACCCCCTCAGCTCCTTCAATCCCTTCTCCAATTCCTCCATTAGGGACCCTGGGCTTAGTTCAATGGATGGCTACAAGCATCCTTTTCTGTATTTGTCAGGCACTGGCAGAGCCCCTCAAGAGACAGCCATATCAGGCTTCCATCACCAAGCACTTTCCTGCATCTACAATAACTTCTAGGTTTGGAGGATGTCTATGGGATGGATCCCTAGGTGGAATATCCTCTCTGGATGGCGTTTCTGTCAGTCTTTGCTCCACAATTTGTCTCCATATATCCTCCTGTGTGTATTTTCTTCACCCTTCTAAAAAGCACTGACACATCCTCATTTTGGTCTTCCTTCTTCTTGAGCTTCATATGGTCTTGGAATTGAATCTTAGATATTCCAAACTTTTGGGCTAATATCACCTTATCAGTGAGTACATACTATGTGTGCTCTTTTGTGATTGAGTTACCTCACTCAGGATGATATTTTCAAGTTCCATCCATATGCCTGCAAATTTTATGAAGTCATTGCTTTTAATAGCTGAGTAGTACTCCATTATATAAATGTACCACTTTTTCTGTATCCATTCCTCTTCTGAGGGACATATGGGTTCTTTCCAGATTCTGACTATTATATTTATATGGCTGCTATGAACATAGTAGAGAATGTGTCCTTATTACATGTTGTAGCATCTTCACGGTAAATGCCCAGGAGTAGTAAAGCTGGGTCCTCAGGTAATACTATGTCAAATTTTCTGAGGAACCACCAGATGGATTTCCAGAGTGGATGTACCAACTTGCAACCCCACCAGCAATAGAGGAGTACTCCTCTTTCTCCACATCTTCACCACCATCTGCATTCGCCTGAGCTTTTGAACTTAGCTATTCTGACTGGTATGAAGTTGAATCTCAAAGTTGTTTTGATTTGCATTTCCCTGACAACTAAGGATGTTGAAGTGCCAAGAGCCATCCTCACTTAGATCTCAATGCCAAGAACTCTCCATACCAGGAGCCATCCCCATCTGGATCTCAATGCCAGGAGACCTCGATACCAGGAGTCATTCTCACTTAGATCTCCATGCCAGGAACTTTTCCTACATAAATCTCAATACCCCCTCCTTTTGAAGTTCATCTGTGGATAGGTTTCTATAGCAACCCCCTTTCCACTTCACCTCCTCATGACCCCCCCTTTATCGTGCCAAAATTCCAGCAGCAATAATTAGCCTTACCCAGAAATTATGAGAAACTGTTTCTAAGAAATGATGTCAGCTCGCTGAGATTGTTCCCCCTTTACCCCTCCCAAACCTTGTAAGCTTCCCTTTATATTGACTTGTATACAAATTAAAATTTGACAGCTTGATCGGCATTAGACTTGCTGTCAGTCTCTCTCTTTGTGTCTCCATTCCATCGCCTTTCTTTTAGGTAGCTCCAGGAACCCTGTTGAGTGTCCTGCGGGTCGGGACACTCAAGATTTCTTTACGTGTTTATAAGCAAATGGAATTTTCTCAGGTGAAGACTATCTTTAGCTCTGTTCACCACTAGGTTTATTACTAGGGTTATTAGTTTCTCTAGAGTATAACTTCTTGAGTTCTCTTTATAAACTGGATGTTAGCCCTCTATTGAATGTATGATTGGCAAAGATCTTTTCCAAATCTGTTGGTTACTGCTTTGTCCTATTGAGAGTGTCCTTTGCCTTACAGAAGCTTTGCAATTTTATTACATCCCATGTTTCAACTGATGATATTAGAACCATTGGTGTTCTGTTCAGGAACTTTTCCCCTGTGCCCATGAGTTCAAGTCTTTTCTCCAATTACTCTTCTTTTAGATTCAGTGTATCTAGTTTTATGTGGAGGTCCTTGATCCACTTGGACTTGAGCACTATACAGGGAGACAAGAATGGATCAATTTGCATTCTTGTACATGTTGACTGTCAATTGATCAGCACCATTTATTGAAAATACTTTTTTCCATTGCGTGTTCTTAGCTCCTTTGTCAAATACTAAGTAGGTTTGTGGGTTTATTTCTGGGTCTTCAACTCTATTCCACTGATTTACTTGCCTGTCACTGTACCAATACCATGAAGTTTTTATCAGGATTGGTCTGTAGTATAGTTTGAGGTCAGGGATGGTGATTCTCCCATAAGTTCTTCTATTGTTGAGAATTGTTTTTGCTATTCCAACTTTTTTGTTGCTCCAAATGATTTTGAGAATTGCTCTTTCTAACTCTGAAGAATTGAGTTGGAATTTTGATGGGGATTATATTGAATCTGTAGATTGCTTTCAGCAAGAAGGCCATTTTTACCTGTAGTCATCCTGCCAATCTATAAGCCTGAAATATCTTTCCATCTTCTGACAACTTTGATTACTTTCTTCAGAGACTTAAAGTTCTTGTCATACAAATTTTTCATTTGTTTGACTAGAGTCATACCAAGATATTTTACGTTGTGACTATTGTGAAGGGTATTGTTCCCATAATGTCTTTGTAATATGATTTATCCTTTGATTATAGGAAGTCTACTGATTTGTTTGAATTTTTATATCCAGGCACTTTGCTGAAGTTGTTTATCAGCTATAGGATTTCTCTGGTGGAATTTTTGGGGTCACTTAATCATCTCATCTCATCTGCAAATAGTGATACTTTGACTTCTTTCTTTTCAATTTGTATCCCTTTGACTTCATTTTGTTGTCTAATTTCTTTAGCTAGAACTTCAAGTACTATATGGAATACATAGGGGAAAATAGGGCTGCTTTGTTTAGTCCCTGATTTTAGTGGGATTGCTACAAGTTTCTCTCAATTTAGCTTAATGTTGTCTACTGGATTGCTGTATATTGCTTTTACTATATTCATGTATAGACCTTATATTCCTGATCTTTTTAAGACTTTACCAGGAAGGGATGTTGGATTTTGTCAAATGCTTTTTCAGCATCTAATGAAATAATCATGGATTTTTTAAAGTTTGTTTATGTAGTGTATTGAATTAATAGATTTCCTTAAATGTAACCATTCCTGCATCCATCGAATGAAGCCTACTTGCTTATGTTGAATGATTTTTTTAAATGTGCTCTTGGATTCCATTTGAGAGGATTTTATTGGGTATTTTTATATCAATATTCATAAGGGAAATTGGTCAGAAGTTCTCCATCTTTGTTGGGTCCTTGTGAGATTTTGATATCAGTGAACTGTGCTTCATAGAATGAATTGGGTAGTGTTCCTTCTGTTTAGGTTTTCTAGAATAGTTTGAAGAGTTTTTGTATTATGTCTTCTTTGAAGGTCTGCTAGAACTTTCCACTAAACCCATCTCATCTGTGCCTTTTTCTGTTGAGTGTTTTTTAATGACTGCTTATACTTCTTTAGGGATTATGAGACATTTTAGATGGTCTATCTGATCCTGATATAACTTTGGATAATAGATGGAAACCACCAGCACAAGGAGGAAAACTATACCCTAGAAAAAGCAAAAAAGTAATCTTTCAACATACCTAGACAAACAAAATTCCACTTGTAGCAAGAAAAATAACAATAATTAATAAGTACTTTTCCTTAATATTTCTTAACATGAAAATTAATATTACAAACATATCCTAATCAATTGAAATTCAAAAGTATGAGGAATTAGAAATTTGCTGGCTGCCATCCAGTAGTCTCTCTAATTTGGTAATTGGAGAATTATGTCAAATTTTGTACAATCCATATACTCTTTCTATTTGTTTGCACATAAGGGTGTCTTAATGTGTAGCACATAATGATCTTGAAATCATGCTTCTCCACTCTCAGTATAAGGTGGACTGTTTATTTGATACTTTTTACATTTTACTATGGTTTTCAGAACAACTTACCCATTCATCATTATTTGTACAGCCAAAAGAAACCTAGACAATTAATATGGGAGCTTACTTGTAAGATAACAGCAAAGAGTGAGACTTAAAGTTTTGCTTGAAATTATAATTATTGTATAAACTTTGAAGAAGATGACATTACAATTTACTTTTTCTAACATGAATGCTTTTCAAAATCATCACAGACCATGAAACCAGAATCTTATGCTCACCTAAACATCTGTGCCACCCTCCAAGCAGAACCATTTTTCTTTGAAACAGTTGATGAATGACTTCATGGACAGAAAATCTTTTTTTTTAATTATTTTATTTTCTCTATTCTTTGTTTAAGTTACAAATGATTTTCCCTTTCCCAATTCGTCCCTCCCTAAAAGTCCCATAAGTCCACTTCCCTACCCCCCATTCTCAGATCAACCCCCTCCTAATTATCTGTTCTGGTACTCCCCTACAATGCTGGATCAAGCCTTTCCCGGACCAAGGACATTGCCTTCCTTTTTCTTAGGAGTCATTTGATGTGTGAACTGTTGTCTTGGATACTCAGAGCTTCTGAGTTAATATCGATTTATCAGTGACTACATTCCATGTGTGTTCATTTGTGATTGGGTTACCTCACTTAGGATGATATTATCCATATCCAATCATTTGCCTAAGAATTTCATTAATTCATTGCTTTTAATTACTGAGTAGTATTCCATTGTGTAAATATACCACGTTTTCTGTATCCATTCCTCCATTGAGGGGCATCTGGGTTCTTTCCAGCTTCTGGCTATTATAAATAGGGCTGTATGAACATAGTCCTTGTTATACACCAGGGAATCCTCTGAGTATGTGCCCAGGAGTGGTATTGCAGGTCCTCCGGAAGTGTTATACCAAGTTTTCTGAGGAACTGCCAGACTGATTTCCAGAGTGGTTGTAGCAACTTGCATTCCGACCAGCAGTGGAAGAGTGTTCCTCTTTATTCACATCCTCACCAATACCTGCAGTCTCCTGAGGTTTTAATCTTATCCATTCTGACTGGTGTAAGGTGAAATCTCAGGGTTGTTTTGATTTGCATTTCCCTAATTTTTTTAAGGTGCTTCTCAGCCATTCGAAATTCTTCAGGTGAAAATTATTTGTTTAGCTCTGTACCCCATTTATAATAGGGTTATTTGGCTCTCTGGGGTCTAACATCTTGAGTTCTTTGTATATATTGGATATTTTCCCTCTGTCGGATGTGGGGTTGGTGAAGATCCTTTCCCATTTTGTTGGTTGCCATTTTGTCCCCTTGACAATATCCTTTGCCTTATAGAAACTTTGTAATTTTATGAGGTCCCATTTGTCAATTCTTGATCTTAGAGGATAAGCTATTGGTGTTATGTTCAGGAATGTTTCCCCTGTGCCCATGTCCTCAAGAGTCTTCTCCAGTTTCTGTTCTATTAGTTCCAGTGAGCCTGGTTTATGTGGAGGTCCTTGATCGACTTGGAGTTGAGCTTAGTACAAGGAGATAAGAATGGATAAATTCACATTCTTCTTCATGCAGACCTCCAGTTGAGCCAGCATTATTTGTTGAAAAGGCTATCTTTATTCCACTGGATGTTTTCAGCGACTTTGTCAAACATCAAGTGACAATAAGTGTGTGGGTTTACTTCTGGGTCTTCAATCTTATTCCATTGATCTACCTGCCTGTCACTGTACCAATACCATGCAGTTTTTAACACTATTGCTCTGTAGTATTGCTTGAGGTCCGGGATACTGAATCCCCAGGAGGTTCTTTTACTGTTGAGAATAGTTTTAGCTGTCCTGGTTTTTGTTTGTTTGTTTGTTATTCCAGATGAATTTGAGATTTTTTCTTTCTAACTCCATGAAGAACTGAGTTGGAATTTTAATGGGTATTGTGTTGAATCTGTATATTGCTTTTGGCAAGATGGCCATTTTAACTATATTAATCCTGCCAATCTATGAGCATGGCAGATTTTTCCATTTTCTGAAGTCTTCTTCAATTTTCTTCTTCAAAGACCTGAAGTTCTTGTCAAACAGATATTTCACTTGTTTGGATAGAGTCACCCCAAGATACTTTACATTGTTTGTGGTTATTGTGAAAGGTGTCATTTCCCTAATTTCTTTCTCAGCCTGATTATACTTTGGGTATAGGAAGGCTAGTGATTTGCTTGAGTTTATTTTATAACCACCCATTTTGCTGAAGTTGTTTATCAGCTATAGGAGTTCTCTGGAGGAGTTTTTTGGGACACTTAAGTATACTATCATATCATCCACAAATAGTGACAATTTGACTTTTTCCTTTCCAATTTGTATCCCTTTTCCTTATGTTGACTAATTACTCTAGCTAGAACTTCAAGTACTATATTGAAAAGATATGGAGAGAGGGGTCAGCCTTGTCTAGTCTCTGATTTTAGTGGGATTGCTTCAAGTTTCTCTCCATTTAGTTTGATGTTGGCTACTAGTTTGCTGTATATTGATTTTACTATGTTTAGGTATGATCCTTGAATTCCTGTTCTTTCCAAGGCTTTTAGCATGAAAGGATGCTGAATTTTCTCAAGTGCTTTTTCAGCATCTAATGAAATGACCATGTGTTTTTTTTGTTCTTTGAGTTTGCTTATGTAGTGGATTGCATTGATGGATTTTCATATATGGAACCATCCCTGCATCCCTGGGATGAAGCCTACTTGATCATAGTGAATGTTCATTTTGATGTGTTCTTGGATTTGGTTGGCAAGAATTTTATTGAGTATTTTTGCATCGATATTAATAAGGGATATTGGCCAGTAGTTCTCCTTCTTTGTTGGATTTTTGTGTGGTTTTGGTATCATCGTAATTGTGGCTTTGTTGAACGAGAAGGGTCGTGTTCCTTCTCTTTCTATTTGGTGGAATAATTTGAAAAGTATTTGTGTTAGGTCTTCTTTGAAGGGCTGATAGAATTCTGCACTAAACCTATCTTGTCCTGTGGGTTTTGTTTTTTTTTTTTTTTTTTTTTTTTTTTTTTTTTTGGTATGAAGTCTTTCTATGAACCCATCTATTTCCTTAGTGGTTATGGGACTGTTTAGATGATCTATTTGATCAGGATTTAATTTTGGTGTTTGGTATCTATCTAGGAAATTGTCCATTTCCTCCAGATTCTCCAGCTGTGTTGAGTACTGGCTTTTGTTGTAGGATCTGATGATATTTTTTGAATTTCCTTAGTTTCTGTTGTTATAACCCCCTTTTCATTTCTATTTTTGTTAATTTGGATACTATCTATGTGCCCTTTGGCTAAGGGTTTATCAATCTTGTTGATTTTCTCAAAGAACCAGCTCCTGGTTTTGTTGATTCTTTGTATGGTTCTCTTTGTGTCTACTTGATTGATTTCAGCCCCGAGTTTGATGATTTCCTGTCTTCTACTCCTCCTGGGTGAATTAGCTTCTTTTTGTTCCAGGGCTTTCAGGTGTGCTGTTAAGCTGCTAGTGTATGCTTTCTCCAGTTTCTTTTTGAAGGCACTCAGGGATATGAGTTTTCTTCTTAGCACTACTTTCATTGTGTCCCATAAATTTGGGTATGTTGTTCCTTCATTTTCATTAAATTCTAAAAAGGCTTTGATTACTGTAGTGCCCAGCAGCTACATACTAATGGTGGGTTCCCTGGAAGGAGAGATGGGAAGAGGACAGGGTGGCAAAAGAAAACACGTGGAGACAGTCATGACTTCTGGTTCAAGTCTCAACCTTTAATGCATCTCTCCCAAGATAAAAAGGCAGGCTAAGTCGCTCCCCTGAAGGCTGGAAACTGGTTCTACTTGTTCTGCAGGAGACTGCTGGTCAGGTCATTGGCTGCTATTATTTGAGAACAATGGGCTGGTGGAGGTCACAATTCCTTCCTTTTTATTAATTTTAAGAACAATCAGTGGATAAATATCCATCAAAAGATGATGGGCAAGTCAGGAGAGGCTCACCTCCATCTTGGTTTCAAACTCCAGAGAGATCAGGCAGACTGAGGTACACAAACATAACCCGAGGCCAACATCGCGGGGGTCTGAGCCCGACGAGTGTTGGCCTGCACCCAGGCCCTGGGTTGCTCGGGGGGCCATCGGGGTGCCAACCCAGCCAGGAGGTTTTTTTGCCCTGGCCAGCATGCGCGCCGCCATTTTGCCTACAGGACCCAGAGTGCTCGGGAGGGCAGAGATGGCTAACAAGCATGGCCTGAGGCTAACAAAGCAGGGGTCTAGGCCCCAACAGGCCCTGGACTGACCCCAAGAACTGGGCTGCTTGGTGGGCCATCTGTGTGTCAACCCGCCCAGGAGGTTGTTAGCCCAGCAGACTCTCCTGGCGCTTTCTGGGAGCGTGAGTGCACACGCCCACCATCCTGGTCACCTGGCGGACCCCATTGACAGTCATAGCCCGAGGGGAACTTTGCTCAGACCTTGGCCTCCCAGGCTTCTGCATGGACCCAGGGCCTGGGCGGCCAGGCTAACCTTGTGTGTGCAAGCCCAGTTGGGGGATCAGCTGCCCAGCAGAGTGATCAGCACGTGGGTGAGGTCCCGGCAGCGTACACCATCTGCGCTGCCTGGGGGTGCACACGGGCTCCATCTGGTTCACAGACACAATCTGGGGCAAAGCACAATAGAGCTGCAAGGGCACCCAAGAACACATCAGCAGGCCAGCGGGGAGAAGTCGGTGTGCTCCTGTGAATCCAGAAGGTCCCAGCGGGAGCCTTTGGGTGCCTGCTTTGGGATCTGAACAACCAGGGCCACAGCGCTCGGTCTCCAGGAAGTACGGGAGACCCGGTGTGCACCCAGAGACAGTCTGGGAGCTCGCAGCGCAGCTTGCTCCTGAGGCCCAGAGCTTGGGTCCCAGTACTGAGGCCTCTGGCGGGAGCCCTCAGCTCAACTCTCTCCGCTTCAGGATCCAGATCAGCCTGGGCAGCAAAACCACATCTCCAGGTCCTGCAAGAGGCAAGAGGGGCTTCCGGGCGGCCAGCTGGGAGAAGTCAGTGTGCTCCAGTGAATCGAACGGGCCCTAGCGGGAGCCTTCGGGTACCTGCTTTGGGATCTGAACAGCCTGGGCAGCAGCACCCTGTCTACAAGCAGTGCAGGAGGTAAGCTGTGCACCAGAGGCCAACTGAGAAGGGGCAGCTTGCACTGGTGAGTCCAGCACTGACAAGACAAACTAACACCAGTGAGAACTAGATGGCAAAAGGCAAACGCAGGAACGTCACTAACAGAAATCAAGGCAATATGGCAACATCTGAACCCAATTCTCCTCTACCAACATGTCCTGGATACCCCATCACACCAGTAAAACAAGATTTGGATTTAAAATCACTGGTCATGATGCTGGTACAGGAACACATGAAGGACATACTTAAAGAAATTCAGGAGAAAATGGATCAAAAGTTAGAAGCCCTTGCAAGGGAAACACAAAAATCATTGAAAGAAATCCAGGAGAATACAAAAGCCAATAATGAGGAAACACAAAAAACACGTAAAGAAATACAGGAGAACTTTGGTCAACAGGCTGAGGTCATGAAAGAGGAAACACAAAAATCTCTTAAAGAATTAGAGGAAAGCACAAACAAGCAAGTGAAGGAGCTAAGCAAAACCATCCAAGATCTAAAATCAGAAGTAGAAACAACTAAGAAAACTCAAATGTAGACAACTTTGGAGATAGAAAACCTTGGGAAGAAATCAGGGGACAGAGATGCAAATATTAACAACAGAATACAAGAGATAGAAGAAAGAATCTCAGATGCTGAAGATTCCATAGAAACCATGGACTCAACAATTAAAGAAAATGCAAAATGCAAAAAGCTTGTAACCCAAAATATCCAGGAAATCCAAGACACAATGAGAAGACCAAACCTAAGGTTTATAGGCATAGATGAGAGTGAAGATTTACAACTTAAAGGGCCAGCAAATATCTTCAATAAAATTATGGAAGAAAACTTCCCTAACCTAAAGAGAGAGATGCCATGAATATAGAAGAAGCCTACAGAACTCTAAACAGACTGGACCAGAACAGAAATACTTCCTGTCACATAATAATCAAAACACCAATGTTCTAAACAAAGAAAGAATATTAAAGACAGTAAGAGAAAAAAGGCCAAGTAACATATAAAGGAAGACCTATCAGAATCACAGCAGACTTTTCACCTGAGACTATGAAGGCTAGAAGGTCCTGGGCAGATCTCATGCAGACTCTAAGAGAACACAAATGCCAGCCAAAACTACTATATCCAGCAAAACTCTCAATCACCATAGATGGAGAAACTAAGATATTCCATGACAAAACAAAGTTTACCCAATAACTATCCACAAACCCAGCCATACAAAGGATAATAGGAGGAAAACACCAATGCAAGGAGGGAAACTTTACCCTGGAAAAAGCAAGATAGTAACCTTTCATCAAACCTAAATGAAGTTAAGCAATCAAATTTAAAAAATAACGTCAAAAATGATAGGAAGTAACAATCACTATTCCTTAATACTTCTTAACATCAATGGACTTAATGCCCCAATAAAAATACACAGACTAAATGACTGGATGCGTAAACAGGACCATACATTTTGCTGCTTACAGGAAACACACCTCAGGGTCAAAGACAAACATTACCTTAGAGTAAAAGGCTGGAAGACAATTTTACAAAGCAAATGGTCTCAGGAAACAAGCTGGAGTAGCCATTTTAATATCAGATAAAATTGACTTTCAACCCAAAGTCATCAAAAGAGACTCTGACGGACACTTCTTGCTGGTCAAAGGAAAAATACAACAAGAAGAACTCTCAATCCTGAACATCTATGCTCCAAATGCAAGGGCACCCTCTTTCGTAAAAGAAACTTTATTGAAACTCAAAGCACACATTGCACCTAACACATTAATCGTGGGTGACTTCAACACTGCACTTTCCTCAATGGACCGATCAGGAAAACAGAAACTAAACAGGGACACAATGAAACTAATTGAAGCTTTGGACCAATTAGATTTAACAGATATATATATATAGAACATTCTATCCTAAAGCAAAAGAATATACCATTTTCTCAGCACCTCATGGTAACTTCTCCAAAATCGACCATATAATTGGTCACAAGACAGACCTCAACAAATATAAGAAGATCGAACTAATCCCATGCCTCCTATCAGATCACTATGGAGTAATAGTGGTCTTCAATAGCAACAAAAACAACAGAAAACCCACATACATGTGGAAACTGAACAATATTCAACTCAATGATACCTTGGTCAAGGAAGAAATAAGGAAAGAAATTAAAGACTTTTTAGAACAAAATGAAAATGAAGACACAACATGCCCAAATCTATGGGACACAATGAAAGCAGTGCTAAAAGGAAAACTCATAGCCCTGATTGCCTCCAAAAAGAAAATGGAGAGAGCATACATTAACAGCTTAATGACACACCTGAAAGCCCTGGAACATAAAGAAGCTATTTCACCCAGGAGGAGTAGAATGCAGGAAATCATCAAACTCAGGGCCGAAATCAGTCAAGTAGAAACAAAGAGAACCATACAAAAAAATCAACAAAACCAGGAGCTGGTTCTTTGAGAAAGTCAACAAGAGAGATAAACCCTTTGCCAGACTGACCAAAGGGCACAGAGAAAGTATCCAAATTAACAAACTTAGAAATGAAAAGGGAGATATAACAACGAAAACTGAGTAAATCCAAAAAATCATCAGATCCTACTACAAGAGACTGTACTCAACACAACTGGAGAATCTGGAGGAAATGGACAATTTCCTTGACAGGTACCAAATACCAAACTTAAATCAGGACCAACTAGACCATCTAAACAGTCCCATAATGCCTAAAGAAATAGAAGGAGTCATAGAAAGTCTTCCAACCAAAAAAAGCACAGGACCAGATGGTTTCAGTGCAGAATTCTACCAGATCTTCAAAGAAGAGTTAACACCAATACTCTTCAAACTATTCCACAAAATAGAAACAGAAGGAACACTGCCCAATTCCTTCTATGAAGCCACAATTACGCTGATACCAAAACCACACAAAGACCCAACAAAGAAAGAGAACTTCAGACCAATTTCCCTTATGAACATCGATGCAAAAATACTCAACAAAATTCTTGCCAAACGAATCCAAGAACAAATCAAAACGATCATCCACCATGATCAAGTAGGCTTTATCCCGGGAATGCAAGGTTTGTTCAATATATGGAAATCCATCAATGCAATCCACTACATAAACAAACTCAAAGAAAAAAAACACATGGTCATTTCATTGGATGCTGAAAAAGCATTTGACAAAATTCAGCATCATTTCATGCTTAAAGTCTTGGCGAGAACAGGAATTCAAGGCCCATACCTAAACATAGTAAAAGCAATATACAGCAAACCGGTAGCCAGCATCAAACTAAATGGAGAGAAACTTGAAGCAATCCCACTGAAATCAGGGACCAGATAAGGCAGCCCCCTTTCTCCTTATCTTTTCAATATTGTACTTGAGGTACTAGCTCGGGCAATTCGACAACATAAGGAGGTCAAAGTGATACAAATTGGAAAGGAAGAAGTCAAACTATCATTATTTGCAGACGACATGATCGTCTACCTAAGTGACCCAAAGAACTCCACTAGAGAGCTCCTACAGCTGATAAACAACTTCAGCAAAGTGGCAGGTTATAAAATCAACTCAAGCAAATCAGTGGCCTTCCTATACTCAAAGGATAAGCAGGCTGAGAAAGAAATTAGGGAAATGACCCCCTTCACAATAGCCACAAACAGTATAAAGTATCTTGGGGTGACTCTTACCAAACATGTGAAAGATCTGTATGACAAGAACGTCAAGACTCTGAAGAAGGAAATGGAAGAAGACCTCAAAAAATGGGAAAACCTCCCATGCTCATGGATCGGTAGAATCAATATAGTTAAAATGGCCATTTTGCCAAAAGCAATATACAGATTCAATGCAATACCCATCAAAATCCCAACTCAATTTTTCACAGAGTTAGAAAGAGCAATTATCAAATTCATCTGGAACAACAAAAAACCCAGTTTAGCTAAAACTATTCTCAGCAACAAAAGAAATTCTGGGGGAATCAGTATCCCTGACCTCAAGCAATACTACAGAGCAATAGTGTTAAAAACTGCATGGTATTGGTACAGTTAAAGGCAGGAGGATCAATGGAACAGGATTGAAGATCCAGAAATGAACCCACACACCTATGGCCAATTGATCCTCGACAAATTGGCTGAAAACATCCAATGGAAAAAAGATAGCCTTTTCAACAAATGGTGCTGGTTCAACTGGAGGTCAGCATGCAGAAGAATGCGAATTGATCCATCCTTGTCTCTTTGTACTAAGCTCAAATCCAAATGGATCAAGGACCTCCACTTAAAGCCAGACACTCTGAAGCTAATAGAAAAGAAACTGAGGAAGACCCTTGCGGACATCAGTATAGGGAGAAAGTTTATGAACAGAACACCAATAGCATATGCTCTAAAATCAAGAATTGACAAATGGGACCTCATAAAATTACAAAGTTTCTGTAAGGCAAAGGACACCATCAAGAAGACAAATCGGCAACCAACAAATTGGGAAAAGATCTTCAAGATCAGATAGAGAGCTAATATCCAATATATATAAAGAACTCAAGAAGTTAGACTCCAGAAAACCAAACAACCCTATTAAAAATGGGGTACAGAGTTAAACAAAGAATTCTCACCTGAAGAACTTCGGATGGCGAAGAAGCATCTTAAAAAATGCTCAACTTCATTAGTCATTAGGGAAATGCAAATCAAAACAACCCTGAGATTTCACCTTACACCAGTCAGAATGGCTAAGATTAAAAATGCAGGAGACAGCAGGTGTTGGAGAGGGTATGGAGAAAGAGGAACACTCCTCCACTGCTGGTGGGTTTGCAAATTGGTACAACCATTCTGGAAATCAGTCTGGTGGTTCCTCCAAAAACTGGGCACCTCACTTCCAGAAGATCCTGCTATACCACTCCTGGGCATATACCCAGAGGATTCCCCACCATGTAATAAGGATACATGCTCTACTGTGTTTATAGCAGCCCTATTTATAATTGCCAGATGCTGGAAAGAACCCAGGTATCCCTCAACAAAATAGTGGATGCAAAAAATGTGGTATATCTACACAATGGTGTACTATTCAGTCATTAGAAACAATGAATTCATGAAATTCTTAGGCAAATGGATGTAGCTAGAGAACATCATACTAAGTGAGGTAACCCAGACTCAAAAGGTGAATCATGGTATGCACTCACTAATAAGTAGATATTAACCTAGAAAACTGGAATACCCAAAACATAATCCACACATCAAATGAGGTACAAGAAGAAAGGAGGAATGGCCCCTTGTTCTGGAAAGACTCAGTGAAGCATTATTTGGCAAAACCAGAACGGGGAAGTGGGAAGGGGTGGGTGGGAGGACAGGGGAAGAGAAAGGGGCTTATGGGACGTTTGGGGAGTGGGGGGCTAGAAAAGGGGAAATCATTTGAAATGTAAATAAAAAATAATATCGAATAAAAGAAAAAAGAAAAAAAAAGGTGATGGGCTTTGACTAGAGGAGGAAAGCATTGACCATGACCCCCTTAAATATTATATGATCTCTTTTGCAGAGGAGGGGAATCTACTTTCTTATTATTATTTTAAGGATAGTTTCTCAGTGTCAATGTGTATGGAGTCAGGTGTGTTTTAGGGAACTCAGAGCCAGAAAACATGGTCCTTCCCTTTCAGTGTTTTTGCCTCACACCTCCTGCTGGTGCCCATGTTTGCTCGATTAGCAAACATACATAGATCTGAGTTCTAAGTGGCTCCTTTTCGTAGACCCACTGGTAAAGTAAATGCCCTATAAATGTGAGCTGCTGGCCTTTATAGCAGCCCACCTTTCTTCGAGTCCTGGGAGCCACTGAGCTGTGTCTGAATGAGACCTGCTTTCAGAAGTGATTAAGAGTCTCGGCGGCAGCGGCGGCAGCAGCGGCAGCAGTGGCTGCTCCAGCTGAAGGGCCATCAGCAGTGGAACCAAGGCGACACAGGGTCCAGTTAGGCCCTAAGCCCACGACCACTGACCTTCGCTGAACAGCTGGGCAGCAAGCAGCTGCAGTTGTGCGGCGCCTTTCCTGCACGGAGGCCACTTCAGAACTCGGCCTCCCACCAGTCAGGAGAGGTGCATCCATCTTGGTTCCGCACTCCAGGGATCGGACAGACTGAGGTACACAAATATAATCCGAGGCCAACACCGCGGTGGTCTGAGCCCGACGGGCGTTGGCCTGCACCCAGGCCCTGGGCGGGTCGGGGGGGCCATCGGGGTGCCAACCCAGCCAGGAGGTTTTTTGCCCAGGCCTGCGAGCACGCCGCCGCCATTTTGCCTGCAGGACGACAGAGAGCTCAGGCGGGCAGACCTGTAACAGGCATAGCCTAAGGCTAACAAAGCGGGGGTCCAGGCCCCAAAAGGCACAGGACTGACCCCAAGAACTGGGCGGCTTGGTGGGCCATCTGTGAGTCAACCCGCCCAGGTGATTGTTAGCAAAGCAGACTCTCCCAGCGCTTTCAGGGAGCGCGGGCGCGCACGCCCACCATCCTAGTCACCTGGCATACCCAATTAACAGTCATAGCCCTAGGGGAACTTTGCTCGGACCTTGGCCTCCCAGGCTTTTGCCTGGACTCAGGGACTGGGCGGCCAGGCTAACCTTGTGTGCGACAGCCCGGTTGGCGGATCGGCTGCCCAGCGGAGTGAGCAGAACACAGGGGAGGTCACAGTAGCATACACCTTCGGCACTCCCTGGGAGTGCACACGGGCTCCATCTGCTCCACAGACACAATCTGGGGCAAGGCCTCAGGCAGAAGCCCTTAGCTCTACTCTCTCCGCTTCCGGATCCAGATCAGTCTGGGTGGCAGCATTATATCTCCAAGTCCTGCAAGTGGCTAGCTGGGCTTCCGGGCGGCCAGGTGGGAGAAGTCAGTGTGCTCCAGTGAATCCAGCGGGCCCCAGCGGGAGCCTTCGGGTGCCTGCTTTGGGATCAGAACAGCCTGGGCAGCAGCACACTGTCTACAAGCAGTGCAGGAGGTAAGCTGTGCACCAGAGGCCAACTGGGAAGGGGCAGCTTGCACTGGTGAGTCCAGCACTGAGAAGATAAACTAACACCAGTGAGAACTAGATGGCAAAAGGCAAACGCAGGAACGTCACTAACAGAAATCAAGGCAATATGGCAACATCTGAACCCAATTCTCCTCTACCAACATGTCCTGGATACCCCATCACACCAGTAAAACAAGATTTGGATTTAAAATCACTGGTCATGATGCTGGTACAGGAACACATGAAGGTCATACATAAAGAAATTCAGGAGAAAATGGATCAAAAGTTAGAAGCCCTTGCAAGGGAAACACAAAAATCATTGAAAGAAATCCAGGAGAATACAAAAGCCAACAAGGAGGAAATGCAAAAAACACTTAAAGAAATACAGGAGAACTTTGGTCAACAGGCTGAGGTCATGAAAGACGAAATACAAAAATCTCTTAAAGAAATACAGGAGAACTTTGGTCAACAGGCTGAGGTCATGAAAGACGAAACACAAAAATCTCTTAAAGAATTCCAGGAAAACACAAACATGCAAGTGAAGGAGCTAAGCAAAACCATCCAGGATCTAAAATCAGAAGTAGAAACAACTAAGAAAACTCAAAGGGAGACAACTTTGGAGATAGAAAGCCTTGGGAAGAAATCAGGGGACAGAGATGCAAATATCAACAACAGAATACAAGAGATAGAAGAAAGAATCTCAGATGCTGAAGATTCCATAGAAACCATGGACTCAACAGTTAAAGAAAATGCAAAATGCAAAAAGCTTGTAACCCAAAATATCCAGGAAATCCAGGACACAATGAGAAGACCAAACCTAAGGAATATAGGCATAGATGAGAGTGAAGATTTACAACTTAAAGGGCCAGCAAACATCTTCAATAAAATTATGGAAGAAAACTTCCCTAACCTAAAGAGAGAGATGCCCATGAATATACAAGAAGCCTACAGAACTCCAAACAGACTGGACCAGAACAGAAATACATCCTGTCACATAATAATCAAAACACCAAATGTTCTAAACAAAGAAAGAATACTAAAGGCAGTAAGAGAAAAAGGCCAAGTAACATATAAAGGAAGACCTATCAGAATCACAGCAGACTTTTCACCTGAGACTATGAAGGCTAGAAGGTCCTGGGCAGATCTCATGCAGACTCTAAGAGAACACAAATGCCAACCAAAACTACTATATCCAGCAAAACTCTCAATCACCATAGATGGAGAAACTAAGATATTTCATGACAAAACCAAGTTTACCCAATATCTATCCACAAACCCGGCCCTAAAAAGGATAATAGGAGGACACCACCAATACAAGGAGGGAAACTTCACCCTGGAAAAAGCAAGATAGTAACCTTTCATCAAACCCAAAAGAAGTTAAGCATTCAAATTTAAAAAATAACGTCAAACATGATAGGAAGTAACAATCACTATTCCTTAATATCTCTTAACATCAATGGACTTAATCCCCCAATAAAAAGACACAGACTAACTGAATGGATACGTAAACAGGACCCTACATTTTGCTGCTTACAGGAAACACACCTCAGGGTCAAAGACAAACACTACCTTAGAGTAAAAGGCTGGAAGACAATTTTACAAGCAAATGGTCTCAGGAAACAAGCTGGAGTAGCCATTTTAATATCAGATAAAATTGACTTTCAACCCAAAGTCATCAAAAGAGACCCTGAGGGACACTTCTTGCTGGTCAAAGGAAAAATACAAAAAGAAGAACTGTCAATCCTGAACATCTATGCTCCAAATGCAAGGGCACCCTTTTTCGTAAAAGAAACTTTATTAAAACTAAAAGCACACATTGCACCTAACACAATAATTGTGGGTGACTTCAACACTGCACTTTCCTCAATGGACCGATCAGGAAAACAGAAACTAAACATGGACACAATGAAACTAATTGAAGCTTTGGACCAATTAGATTTAACAGATATATATAGAACATTCTATCCTAAAACAAAAGAATACACCTTTTTCTCAGCACCTCATGGTACCTTCTCCAAAATCGACCATATAATTGGTCACAAGACAGACCTCAACAAATATAAGAAGATCGAACTAATCCCATGCCTCCTATCTGATCACTATGGAGTAAAAGTGGTCTTCAATAGCAACAGAAACAACAGAAAGCCCACATACACGTGGAAACTAAACAATACTCTACTCAATGATACCTTGGTCAAGGAAGAAATAAAGAAAGAAATTAAAGACTTTTTAGAACACAATGAAAATGAAAACACAACATACCCAAATCTATGGGACACAATGAAAGCAGTGCTAGGAGGAAAACTCATAGCCCTGAGTGCCTCCAAAAAGAAAATGGAGAGAGCATACATTACCAGCTTAATGACACACCTGAAAGCCTTAGAACAAAAAGAAGCTATTTCGCCCAGGAGGAGTAGAAGGCAGGAAATCATCAAACTCAGGGCCGAAATCAATCAAGTAGAAACAAAGAGAACCATACAAAAAATCAACAATACCAGGAGCTGGTTCTTTGAGAAAATCAACAAGATAGATAAACCCTTAGCCAGAATGACCAAAGGGCACAGAGAAAGTATCCAAATTAACAAACTTAGAAATGAAAAGGGAGATATAACAACGGAAACTGAGGAAATCCAAAAAATCATCAGATCCTACTACAAGAGCCTATACTCAACACAACTGGAGAATCTGGAGGAAATGGACAATTTCCTTGACAGATACCAAATACCAAAATTAAATCAGGACCAACTAGACCATCTAAACAGTCCCATAATGACTAAAGAAATAGAAGGAGTCATAGAAAGTCTTCCGACCAAAAAAAGCACAGGACCAGATGGCTTCAGTGCAGAATTCTACCAGACCTTCAAAGAAGAGTTAACACCAATACTCTTCAAACTATTCCACAAAATAGAAACAGAAGGAACATTACCCAATTCCTTCTACGAAGCCACAATTACGCTGATACCAAAGCCACACAAAGATCCAACAAAGAAAGAGAACTTCAGACCAATTTCCCTTATGAACATCGAAGCAAAAATACTCAATAAAATTCTTGCCAACCGAATCCAAGAACACATCAAAACGATCATCCACCATGATCAAGTAGGCTTTATCCCGGGAATGCAGGGTTGGTTCAATATATGGAAATCCATCAATACAATCCACTACATAAACAAACTCAAAGAACAAAACCACATGGTCATTTCATTGGATGCTGAAAAAGCATTTGACAAAATTCAGCATCCCTTCATGCTTAAAGTCTTGGAGAGAACAGGAATTCAAGGCCCATACCTAAACATAGTAAAAGCAATTTACAGCAAACCGGTAGCCAGCATCAAACTAAATGGAGAGAAACTTGAAGCAATCCCACTGAAATCAGGGACCAGACAAGGCTGCCCCCTTTCTCCTTATCTTTTCAATATTGTACTTGAGGTACTAGCTCGGGCAATTCGACAACATAAGGAGATCAAAGGGATACAAATTGGAAAGGAAGAAGTCAAACTATCATTATTTGCAGACGACATGATCGTCTACCTAAGTGACCCAAAGAACTCCACTAGAGAGCTCCTACAGCTGATAAACAACTTCAGCAAAGTGGCAGGTTATAAAATCAACTCAAGCAAATCAGTGGCCTTCCTATACTCAAAGGATAAGCAGGCTGAGAAAGAAATTAGGGAAATGACCCCCTTCACAATAGCCACAAACAGTATAAAGTATCTTGGGGTGACTCTTACCAAACATGTGAAAGATCTGTATGACAAGAACTTCAAGACTCTGAAGAAGGAAATGGAAGAAGACCTCAAAAAATGGGAAAACCTCCCATGCTCATGGATCGGTAGAATCAATATAGTTAAAATGGCCATTTTGCCTAAAGCACTATACAGATTCAATGCAATATCCATCAAAATCCCAACTCAATTCTTCACAGAGTTAGAAAGAGCAATTATCAAATTCATCTGGAACAACAAAAAACCCAGGATAGCTAAAACTATTCTCAGCAACAAAAGGAAATCTGGGGGAATCAGTATCCCTGACCTCAAGCAATACTACAGAGCAATAGTGTTAAAAACTGCATGGTATTGGTACAGTGACAGGCAGCAGGATCAATGGAACAGGATTGAAGATCCAGAAATGAACCCACACACCTATGGCCACTTGATCCTCGACAAAGAGGCTGAAAACATCCAATGGAAAAAAGATAGCCTTTTCAACAAATGGTGCTGGTTCAACTGGAGGTCAGCATGCAGAAGAATGCGAATTGATCCATCCTTGTCTCCTTGTACTAAGCTCAAATCCAAATGGATCAAGGACCTCCACATAAGGCCAGATACTCTGAAGCTAATAGAAAAGAAATTGGGGAAGACCCTTGAGGACATCGGTACAGGGAGAAAGTTTCTGAACAGAACACCAATAGCGTATGCTCTAAGAGCAAGAATTGACAAATGGGACCTCATAAAATTACAAAGTTTCTGTAAGGCAAAGGACACCATCAAGAGGACAAATCGGCAACCAACAAATTGGGAAAAGATCTTCACCAATCCTACATCAGATAGAGGGCTAATATCCAATATATATAAAGAACTCAAGAAGTTAGACTCCAGAAAACCAAACAACCCTATTAAAAAATGGGGTACAGAGTTAAACAAAGAATTCTCACCTGAAGAACTTCGGATGGCGGAGAAACATCTTAAAAAATGCTCAACTTCATTAGTCATTAGGGAAATGCAAATCAAAACAACCCTAAGATTTCATCTTACACCAGTCAGAATGGCTAAGATTAAAAATTCAGGAGACAGCAGGTGTTGGAGAGGGTGTGGAGAAAGAGGAACACTCCTCCACTGCTGGTGGGGTTGCAAATTGGTACAACCACTCTGGAAATCAGTCTGGCGGTTCCTCCGAAAACTGGGCACCTTACTTCCAGAAGATCCTGCTATACCACTCCTGGGCATATACCCAGAAGACTCCCCACCATGTAATAAGGATACATGTTCTACTATGTTCATAGCAGCCCTATTTGTAATTGCCAGATGCTGGAAAGAACCCAGGTATCCATCAACAGAAGAGTGGATGCAAAAACTGTGGTATATCTACACAATGGAGTACTATTCAGCCATTAGAAACAATGAATTCATGAAATTCTTAGGCAAATGGATGGAGCTAGAGAATATCATACTAAGTGAGGTAACCCAGACTCAAAAGGTGAATCATGGTATGCACTCACTAATAAGTGGATATTAACCTAGAAAACTGGAATACCCAAAACATAATCCACACATCAAATGAGGTACAAGAAGAAAGGAGGAGTGGCCCCTGGTTCTGGAAAGACTCAGAGAAACAGTATTCAGCAAAACCAGAACGGGGAAGTGGGAAGGGGTGGGTGGGAGGACAGGGGAAGAGAAGGGGGTTTGCGGGACTTTCGGGGAGTGGGGGGGCTAGAAAAGGGGAAATCATATGAAACGTAAATAAATTATATCGAATAAAAAAAAAAAAGAAGTGATTAAGAGGAGAAACTGCTTGGACTGTCTCTGAAAGGTCCATGGTATTTAATTGGGTTGTAAATTAGTAGCTCAGGAACAAAACCTGGCTTACAAATTAATGGCTAGAGGCAAAGGAGTCTACCTTCCCAGTATGGGAGAAGCAGCTTTAAGAACACAATTGAATTCCTCATACTTACCAGCTGATTCATGTCTCTATTTAACTGCCATACCAATCTTTCTGCCAGCCATCAGGCTCCATCTTCTTTTTTGAGAGAAAATATAAATAGAACATCTTCTCCAAATTAAAACAGGGTCTGGACCATTCCATGTATTAGTTAAAGGGTCTTGCCATTTAACCATGGCATAAGAATTAGAAGTGGTAGGATGCCAATAGCAATCTGCTGCAGACTGACCTTTAGCATCAGTTTGCAAGAAATTTAAAACAAATAAAACAAAAGCAAGGCATGCTTTGGTTGATTTTGGAGTACAATTTCCACCTTTTTGTTTTAAAAAGCCAATTTTTAAGAGTGTGATGTGCATGCTCAACAATTCCTTGGCCTTTTGGCTATAAGGAATACTAGTTTTATATTTAATACCAAATTCTTTACAGAATGAGATAAAGTTATTACCAGTGTAGGCTGGCCCATTGTCCATCTTAATGACTTTGGGTAATCCCATGGTATTAAAAGCTTGTGAACAATGATTGACTACATTTTTAGAGGCTTCTTCTGAATGTAGAGAAATGAAAAAGAAATCCTGAACCAGTATCAATGCAAACATGTAGAATTTTTAATTTTCCAAATTATGCATAGTGAGTTATATCTATTTGTCAAATATGATTGGTCATAAGGCCACATGGATCAGCTCCTAAATGGGGAGCTGGAGATAAGGTAAGATAGTTAGGGCATTGTTTCACAATCATTTTTGCTTGCTCCTCTGTAATTCCATGTCAGAGTCTTAATGTATGGTTAGAAAGGTGGAACCCATTATGATCACATCTAGTCAATTTAACAGGTTCTAAAATTAAAGCCTCTCCTATTAGAACTCTGTCAATGCAATGATTGCTTTCAGCTAACACTCCAGGAAGACTGGAGTGAGCTTGTATTGGCCAATATAGAAGGTATTTTTTTTCTAGCAAAAATGATGTTTTGCAATAGTAAAAACAAAGATCCTGATGGTGTATTAAAATTAAATGTGCCACAGGTTTTTAATAAAAGGACAGAATCTGCAACATACAAGCTAATTGTAAAAAGATTAAAAGAATCATTTATAGGTTGAAAAACATTTAATATTGCTGTCAGCTCTGGTAACTAAGCTGAGCCCAGGTGTTTCTGTAACTACCTGTTGATTATTAATAAGATATCTAGCTCTTCCTTCAGATGAACCATCTATGAAAATCAAAAGAGCATTATGCAGTGGCTGCTAAGATCATATTAGGAAATACAACCTCATGCACATCCAAAAACTGTATTAATCTATCTTGGAGATAATGGTTATCTAGAGTTTCTTTAAATCCTACTTGAGCGAGCAACCAATCTGTGCCATGCTGCTTCAGTCAAGCATCTTGATCTACGTTAAGGGGCTGAATAATGATATCTGGTTCTTTGCCAAAACAAGTTAGTGACTGCTTCCTTCCAAGCACAATTATATGGACTACAGCCTCATAGTATGGTAGGATATTATGTTTAGGAGGCATTCTCAAATGAATCCACATAAGAGGAGACTTTGGCCACAATACTACTATAGGCGAATGAGTTGTTATAATTTCTCCTTGAGATTAATTCTTTGAGGTTAGTTAAACAGTCTCCAATTTTTCTGTCCCACAATTTCTAAAAGCTTGAAGCAAGGCAGTTTACTTAATCTGGGACAATTGACAGTTAAAATGTATTCAATATAGCTTTTTTGTTAGCATTGTCTGGGTACTCAGCAAGCCCACTCAATATTATATTCAGTACCACACCAATTACTCTGGCAGCTGGCATGCTTCTGTAGCATTCTGTGGACAAAACATAGACATGCCTTCCTCCCCAATACTAAGTCAGGATTATGACATATGCCAATAAGTAAATACTTCCATCTCACCTGGCATCAGTATGCCAAGTTATAGGATGCCATATACACTCAGCAAGGAGTTCCTTGGCTTCCAATTTTAAAATTTTCATAAAAATATACAAGCATAATTCAAATGATATGCACGGGGATACAATTTCCCCCTCTTTTTCTTTTTTAAGAAGATATATTTTTTTAAATCTTTAATATAACCTCATCTTTAAGGATAACAAAGAATCAAATTGTCAAAGACATCTCAAATGAAAAGATTTATTTCTTTATTTCTTATTAGGCTAAGGTATAATTGATTAGAGTCTTTCTTGTTCAGCCTCCATGTGTATGTGGGTTTCTTTTGGTTTTGTAGCTGTTGAAGACCACTCTTATTCTACAGTGATCTGACAGGAGGCATGGTATTAATTCAATGTTCTTATATTTGTTGAGGTCTGTCTTGTGACCAATTATATGGTCAATTTTGGAGAAGGTACCATGAAGTGCTGAGAAAAAGGTATATTCTTTTGCTTTAGGATGAAATGTTATATATATATATATATATATATATATATATATATATATATATATATATATATATATTCAATCTAATTGATCCATTATTTTCAATGTGTCCCTGTTTAGTTTCTGTTTTCTTGATCTGTCTATTGAGGATAGTGGAGTGTTGAAGTCACCCACAATTATTGTTTTAGGTGCAATGTGTGGTTTGAGCTTTAGTAAAGATTCTTTTATGAATGAGGGTGTCCTTACATTTGGAGCATAGATGTTCAGTATGGAGAATTCTTCTTGGTGGCTTTTTCCTTTGACCAATAAGAAGTGTCCTTCCATGTCTCTTTTGATGACTAGGTGGAAAGTCAATTTTATCTGATATTAGAATGGCTACTGCAGCTTGTTTCTTAAGACCATTTGCTTGGAAAATTGTTTTCTAGCCTTTTACTCTGAGGTAGTGTTTGTCTTTGACACTGAGGTGTGTTTCTGTTTCCTGTAAGCAGCAAAATGTAGTGTCCTGTTTATGTATCCAGTCTGTTAGTCTATGTCTTCTTATTGGGGAATTGAGTCCATTGATATTAAGAGATATTAAGGAATAGTGATTATTACTTTCTGTTATTTTTTTATGTTATTTTTATATTTGAGTGGTTATCTTCTTTTGGGTTTCATGAAAGACGTTTACTATCTTGCTTTTTCCAGGGTATAGTTTTCCTCCTTGTATTGGTGTTTTCCACCTATTATCCTTTGTAGGGGTGGGTTTGTGGAAAGATATTGTGTAATTTTGGTTTTGTCATGGAATATCTTGGTTTCTCCATTTATGGTGATTGAGAGTTTTGTTTGGTATAGTAGTCTTGGCTGGCATTTGTGTTCTCTTAGAGACTACATGAGATCTGCCGAGGATCTTCTAGCTTTCATGATCTCTGGTGAGAAGTCTGGTGTAATTCTCATAGGTCTTCTTTTATATGTTACTTGCCCTTTTTCTTTTACGGCTCTTAAAATTCTTTCTTTGTTTAGTACATTTGGAATTTTGATTATTATGTAATGGGAGGTATTTCTGTTCTAGTCCAGTCTGTTTGGAGTTCTGTAGGCTTTTTGTATATGTATGGGCAGCATTCTCTTTAGGTTAGGGAAGTTTTATTTTGTTGAACATATTTGCTGGCCCTTTAAGTTGTAAATCTTCGCTCTCATCTATACCTATAATCCTTATATTTGGTCTTCTCATTATGTCCTGGATTTCCTGGATGTTTTGGGTTACAAGCTTTTTGCTTTTTGCATTTTCTTTCACTGTTGAGTCAATGGTTTCTATGGTATCTTCAGCATCTGAGATTTTTTCTTCTATCTCTTGTATTATGTTGTTGATATTTGCATCTTCCCAAGGTTTTATACCTCCAAAGTTGTCTCTCTTTGTGATTTCTTAATTGTTTCTACTTCTGTTTTTTGATTCTGGATGGTTTTGCTCAGTTCCTTCACTTGTTTCTTTGTGTTTTCCTGTATTTCTTTAATTGATTTTTGTGTTTCCTCTTTCATGACTTCTACCTGTTGACTCAATTTCTCCTGCATTTCTTTAAGTGATTTTTGTGTTTTCATTTTAAGGGCTTCTAACTTATACATGTTCCCCTGTATTTCTTTAAGAGATTTATTTATGTCCTTTTTGTGTTCCTACAACAGTATCATGACCAGTGATTTTAAATACAAATCTTTTCTGGTGTTTTGGGGTATCTAGGACTTGCTGTTATTGGATAATTGGGTTCAGATGCTGCCATATTGCCTTGATTTCTGTTAGTAACATTCCTACGTTTGCCTTTTGCCATCTGGTTATGTCTGCCATTAGCTGATCTTGTTGTGACTGGCTGGTGCTTGGACCTCCTGTGGGCATGTAAGACTATTTCTGTACCACTGGATGATTGGGTTTCCCCTGGCATAGATTGCTGATGTGCTGCCCTACTTTTGGGTGCCATTGGAGCCCTAGTGTGCCTTGTCCCAAGCAATGTTATACTCAGGTTGTCTCTGTGTACCTGGTGTTGCCTGTCTGGTCTGCCTGGTAGTAAAGATGGTGGATGCCTTGTGGACCCCCTCGAAGCACTGATCACTCTGAAGGGCCAATAGCCCAGGACAGGTCTTGTTGCTGGGTTTCAAATATTCTGCTGATGCTGGTTCTCAAATGCATCTGTTTCTACCGAATAACCTGTTCCTGTCTGTTCTCAAGTGAGTATCAGGTAGTAGGACCTTCCCATGTGTCACAGGTCTACCACATCTGATGGAAAGGGGCAGAGGTGATTAACCTGTTCCTGCTGGTTCTCTAGAGAGTATTAGGTAGTGGGATCTTCCCTGTGTCAGATGTGGCACAGTTCTCTGGCTGAGGTGGTTGCTTGGTCACAGGAGCCAAGATGGTGGTGATCTCAGACTGCAGCGGTCCGTCTAACCGTGGGACTCCCTGCAGGTCCAATGTTTCCACCCAGGATACATACCCAGGCAGCTGTAGAGCTGCTCAGCTTCCTTGTGTGGAAGGAACCCAGGCAGGCTGTGTCCTGGGCAATCCTTCACTCTGGTGCCCTCTGCGTACCGGGCTGAGCTCCTGGAGCCTAGATTGTGGTGACCTCGGACCGCAGGGCTCCATCTAGCCACAGGACTACATGAAGGTCAGGCGTTCCCCTGGCTGAGCTGCAGGCACCAAGATGGTGGCAACCTCAGATCGCACGACTCCCAGCAGAACATCTTAATACACATACCATCTCTCAAATGAATGCAACATGTTCCATGTGTTCTGAGAATGATGACAATCACTCAGGTTAAATAGCTTTGACCATAGCAGGAAATCTGTAGCCAAATAATTGTGCCTACAATTCATTCCTTGGTGCATCAAAACTGTCAACTCTTAGCTTAGCTACTATGGAGATAAGATCCTTTGGTGAGGTGAGGAACATTGAAGTACAGCCTTATTACAATGAACTCCAATATCTAAAAATTGTTCTTATTTTGTGTTTGTACCAGAGTAAGAGCCAAGATTTTAAGCTCTAATAAAACCACAACAAAAAAGAAGAAGAAGAAGAAGAAGAAGAAGAAGAAGAAGAAGAAGAAGAAGAAGAAGAAGAAGAAGAAGAAGAGGAAGAAGAGGAAGAGGAAGAGGAAGAGGAAGAGGAAGAGGAAGAGGAAGAGGAAGAGGAAGAGGAAGAGGAAGAGGAAGAGGAAGAGGAAGAGGAAGAGGAAGAGGAAGAGGAAGAGGAAGAAGAAGAAGAAGAAGAAGAAGAAGAAGAAGAAGAAGAGAAGAAGAAGAAGAAGAAGAAGAAGAAGAAAAGCAAGAAGAACAAGAACAAGAAGAACAAGAAGAAGAGGAGGAGGAGGAGGAGGTGGAGGAGGAGAAGTAGGAGGAAGAGGAAGAAGAGGAAGAGGAACTAAATGCATGTTTGTAAGCACACATGTGCAAACTTACAACCTCACCCCAAAATGTTCTTTAGTACACAAGTGCATTTGTTCATATCAAATATTGATCGTGTCATAGGAGTAACTAGGTGGAGATAAGTTTAACCTTGCTTATCAACTTTTGAGTTGTATCCAATATTCTAACTATGCATTTTGTTTGTAAGAATATAAGAACATTAAAAATATTTAAAGTCTCAAAAAATAAATAAATCAGAGTTCTGCTTTACTAGTGTGTTGGGGTATCCAGGACTTGCTGTGTTTGGAGAACTGGATTCTAATGAAGTCAAATAGCCTTGGTTTCTGTGGCTAATGTTCTTGCCCTTGCCTCTCCCCATCTGTTTATCTTTGGTACTATCTAGTCTTGCTGTTCTATAACTTGTCCTTGCTACAAGCCTGTATGTCTGTACTCCTAGGAGACCGGTTCTCTCGCAGAAGAATTCGGGTATGGAGAGCTGTGGCACAGGGTCAGTTCAGTGTGCAGATGGAAGCAAGGCAGCTCCTGTACAAGGCTGCTCCTTGGTTCCTGTGTTGTGAGGATTCCAGGCAAGTCCCTCTGAGCAGAAGGGGTGGTCTTACCTACCCGCACAGGCTTGTCTACACTCCTGGGAGACAAGCTCTCTCACAGAGTTATTTTGGTCTGTAGCATTGTCATGACCTAGTCTTAAGTGTTTACATGGCTTATAGGAGCGAATGATTTATGAATAGAATAAAAATGGTAACAGGATGCAACCTCATCCATCCCCAATAATAAAGGAAGCAACAGTAATACATTTATATACATCAAATATATAATTATTTTCTTTGAAGTTCGTATTCTTCTTTTATTTGTTTTGAAAGGCAATACAGTGCCTTTTTAATGTTTAAAGTTTTCTTAAGATTTTTATTTGATTTTATTTGACTCAGCCTTTGCTTTTTCATCCTACTTTGACTCCACATGAATCCTTGATATCATATAAATATTAGAGAGAAATTAGTTGGTATATTATTGCTCTATAATCTGCCAGGGGCTACCTTTCATATACTAATGGCACAGTACTTTGCCTTGTAAGGAAGTGTCTTGAATTTGGGTACCATAACCCCAACTATCATGGAAAAACAATGCTAAACATCAAGTCCAAATTTATCATTTTTAAGTTACTACCACTTTTAGCCTAAAACCTACATGGTACCCATAAAGCTCTACTTGAGACTCCTGTCTATGGAGTCAGGACATAAACTCATTTTCAGATCTTGTGACATTTGAAGGGATGATGTGGATATTATACAGCACCACCTAAACTAGACTGAATTCCTGTGAATCCTTGGGTCTGTAACTCTGAAGGATTCTTAAAGCTGCTCATCTGTTTCACACCAGGCAGATAGGCATGGTAGAAATGTGCCGATGAGGAGCTGCATAATGGTCTCTTAAGAAATCTCTGAAAAGTCAAGGCTTTCCAGCCTCATCTGTTTGCCCAAACTATAAGAGCGCATGCCTTCCAAACGAATGGAGCTAGAGAACATCATATTAAGTGAGGTAACCCAGTCTCAAAAGATCAATCATGATATGCACTCACTAATAAGTGGATATTAGCCTGGAAAACTGGAATACCCAAAACATAATCCACACATCAAATGAGGTACAAGAAGAACGGAGGTGTGGCCTCTGGTTCTGGAAAGACTCAGTGTAGCAGTATAAGGCAAAACCAGAACAGGGAAGTGGTGGGTGGGAGAACAGGGGGAGGGAAGGGAGCTTATGTGACTTTCAGGGAGTGGGGGACAAGAAAAAGGGAAATCATTTGTAATGCAAATAAAAATATATCGAATAAAATAAAAAATAGGAGTGAATGCCTTCTCCCCTTCTTTGTGCTAAAGTGGAAATGATTTGTTCATGCTAGATTAATATTTTCTTATCAATCTGTCCATGGGTAATAAAAGAGACTTTGGCATTTCTAGTGATAGGAGAAATAACATCAGGTGATTTTTATTTATAGGACAAACTAAAAATAATTTCTTTCTAAGTTTTTTTTGAAATGCTATTTTGTAGTTCCATCCATTTGTGTAAGAATTTCATGAATTAATTGTTTTAATAGCTGAATAGTACTCCATTGTGTGTGTGTATATATATGAAAGTTTCTGTATCCATTCCTCTATTGAAGGACATCTGGGTTCTTCATCCTGAGAGAGGTAACCCAATCACAAAAGAATACACATGGTATGCACTCACTAATAAGTGAATGTTAGCCCCAAAGCTCAAAATAATCAAGTTCCAATACACCCAGCACAGGAAGCTCAAGAAGAAGGAGGACTTAAGTGAGGATGCTTTGGTTCCTCTGAGAAAGGGAACAAAATTCTCACAGGAGCAAAAAAGGAACCAATGTGTGGAGCAGAGACCAAAGTAAAGGACACCTAAGTGGTGATTCATCCTATAAACAGTCACCAAACCCCAACACTACTATGGATGACAAGAAGTGTATACCAAAAGGAGCATGCCATGGCTGTCTCCAGAAGGGCCCTGCCAGAGCCTTACAAATAGAGGCAGATGCTAGCAGCCAACCATTGGACTGGGCGTAGGGTCCCCAGTGGAGGAGCTGGAGGGTGGGCCGGAGAAGCTGAAGCAGTTTACAGCTCCATGGGAAGAACAATGATTTTGGCCACCCAGATGCCCCAGGACACCCAGGGACTAAACCATTAACCAAGGGGCACACATGGTTCCAGCCAAAACTGTGGCAGAGGAATGTCTTGTTGGGCATCAGTGGGAGGAGTGGTCCTTGGTCAGGTAAAGGCTCAGTAAATGCCCCAACAAAGGGAAATCAGGGTAGGGGGAGAGGTAGGAGTAGGTCGGGTGTATGTGTAGGCAGGGGGTGGGAGGAGGGGTTGGGGGTCTTTAGGGAGGGAGGACATCAGGAAAGGTTTTACCATTGGCAATGTAAATGATGATGATATTTAAAAATGCTATTTTGAAATGAATTAGTTTTAATATTTGTTCTCAGTTTTAGCTTAAACTTATATTGATAATTTTCAACTTTTGAAAAAGAAGTACAATATCCCTCAACTCATAAAGTCTTATTCAGTCAGACAACGAAAAATATGCTAGGTGTGAAAAATTACTGAACTAATTCGTTATAAATTTTATATAGCATGAATAAGTGAGTTGAACGTTCACTAAATATCTTTCAAAACTATTTACTGAGATTTTAGAAAAACAACGATGGATAAAGAATAAACATAATGCTTTAGATCATGAATAAAAGGAGAAATTTAGAGACAAGTGAGTTGGTACTGTCTGGATTCATTTGCAGTGGTTTGGATGAATGTATCTGAGGCGATTATCTTCCATGTATAACAGCTGTCTGAGGACACATTTTTCAGAGCAAGCAAAGGTGAATGATATTCCAGCTGATGAAACTAAAATTAATGCCAAATGTAACCTCTGCTGCACAAGGAAATAGATTGCAAGAGCACTACGATCCAACATTTTTATCAGAGTGCAACAGAAAGACAGCAAAGGTGTCTTCCAAAACAAATTATAATGGAAATCATCTGCCTAAGTTGTCTCACTGTAAACAGCAACACTTTTCATTGGAGATGTACTTCAGCAGTACCAAGTATGTCTCTAGCAAGCAAACAATATAGCTTTAATCTCTGCCTCCAAAACACAACTAAATGGATTGAAGTAAAGAAAGCCTAGGCATGATTTCATCATTGGTTTTATCTGGTTTCAATTCTTTGGATCACGAAAATTAAATCAATAATGGTTAAGTGACATGGATGAAAAGTAACTCCACATATCTGTCTGGAATTATTAAAAAATAGAGATTTTTTTTAAATCTATCTTAAAGCCTACACATAAGACTTGACCATATATGCTGAACACCAGTAGCTTTGGGTAAGATATAGAAGCATGGGGCAGACATGCAAATGCTTGGCTTTCTTCCAGAAAAAGAATTAGTGACATATAGTCCACATTTATGCTTTGTAAAATATGTGGTTAATAAGAAAGATAACAAAACTTAGAAATACATTGTCTTAGCAGGTGTTGGAGAGGGTGTGGAGAAAGAGGAACACTCCTCCACTGCTGGTGGGGTTGCAAATTGGTACAACCACTCTGGAAAGCAGTCTGGCGGTTCTTCCGAAAACTAGGCACCTCACTTCCAGAAGATCCTGCTATACCACTCCTGGGCATATACCCAGAAGACTCCCCACCATGTAATAAGGATACATATTCTACTATGTTCATAGCAGCCCTATTTATAATTGCCAGATGCTGGAAAGAACCCAGGTATCCCTCAACAGAAGAGTGGATGCAAAAAATGTGGTATATCTACACAATGGAGTACTATTCAGCCATTAGAAACAATGAATTCATGAAATTCTTAGGCAAATGGATGGAGCTAGAGAATATCATACTAAGTGAGGTAACCCAGACTCAAAAGGTGAATCATGGTATGCACTCACTAATAAGTGGATATTAACCTAGAATTCTGGAATACCCAAAACATAATCCACACATCAAATGAGGTACAAGAAGAAAGGAGGAATGGCCCCTGGTTCTGGAAAGACTCAGTGAAACAGTATTCGGCAAAACCAGAACGGGGAAGTGGGAAGGGGTGGGTGGGAGGACAGGGGAAGAGAAGGGGGCTTACGGGACTTTCAGGGAGTGGGGGGGCTAGAAAAGGGAAATCATTTGAAATGTAAATAAATTATATCGAATAAAAAAAATTTACCACTGGGGGGGGAAAAAAAAAGAAATACATTGTCTTTCCTAAACTCCACTTCCTTAGATATAGCCTATAATTGTATTTTTCCATAATTGCCTTCAGTTTCTTTTTGAGAATCTAATACCTTAAATGTGCAAGTTCCTGAATTTTTTTCTATAGATTTTAAAGTTTTCACATGTAGATGGCTACTCCTGTTCTGGTCAGTGGAGTAATTTCTAGGTATACATTAGAAAATATGTTTCTTGTCATTTTGTTGGAAAGATATTTGATAGAGCATAGCAAAGTTTTAAACTGAGTACTGTTAGGTGGGTGTTCTATAATTCTGAAAACCTCCAGTCTAACTAATGCTTGAGACAATTTATAATTCTGGTAGTTTATTTAAATCAGTTTTTAAAATAAATAAAATCAATATATCAATAATTATCCTGGTACACATATTGACAGTTATTTTAAGCAAAAATTAAAGTATATTTTAAGTTCTACTAGGATATTCTTCACAAAATTTTAGGCAATTCAAATTCCAACATTGCTATAACACAAAGGATTTTTATTTAGTATAAAATCTAGAGCATTTCATTAACATGTTTCAAGAATATATGATATATCCATATTTATTCATATATTATTCCTAGAGTGTGGACATATATGGACAAATGAGAATCATTTTTAAGATTAAATAGGTTATAAGAAAGTTATTGTGTTGGACTGCATAACTGTCATTTATAAGGATTCATTTCTTTTTATTAAATATTTATTTATTGTCATTTCAAATGTTATCCCCTTTCCTGGTTTCCCCTCTGGAAACCCCTATTCTCTTTCCCCTCCCTCTACTTCTATGAGGGTGCTCTGCTACCCCAATTACTTCTGCCTCTCTACCCTGGCATTCCCCTACATTGGGATATCAAACCTTCACAGGACAAAAGGCCTCTCCTCCCATTGATGCCCAACAAGCCCACCCTCTGCTACATAAGCAGTTGGAACCATGATTTCCTCCATGTGTAGTCTTTGGTTGGTGGATTAGTCTCTGGAATTTCTGGAGGTTCTGGGTGGTTAATATTGTTGTTCTTCCTATGAAGTTGGAAACCCCTTCAGCTCTGTCAGTCCTTTCTTTCTAACTCCTCCATCAGGGACCCAGTGTTCAATCTAATGGTATGCTGTGAGCATTTACCTCTGAATTTGTCAGGCTCTAACAGAGCCTCACAGGAGACAGCTATATCTGGCTCCTGTCAGCAAGGAATTATTAATATCCACAATATATCTTGGTTTGATGCCTGTTTATGTAATGGATTCCAAGTGGGGAAGTCTCTGGATGTCCTTTCCTGCAGTCTCAGCTCCACACTTTGTCTCCATAATTTCTCCCATGACCATTTCATTCCCCATTCTTAGAAGGATGGAACCATCCACACTTTGGTCTTCCTTTCTCTTGCACTTCATGTGATATGTGAATTGTATCTTGAGTATTCTGAGCCTTGGGTGAATTCCAGTTATCAGTGAGTGAATACCATGTGTACTCTTTTTTGGTTGTGTTACTTCACTCAGTATTATATTTTCTAGTTCCATCCATTTGCCTAAGAATTTTGTGAATTCATTGTTTCTAATATTTGAGTACTATTCCATCGTGAAAATGTAAACACATTTTCTATATCCATTCTTCTGTTGAAGGACACCTTTGTTGTTTTCACCTTTTGGCTATTAAAAATAAAGCTTCTGGAGAGTCTCGGGGGGCGGCAGCGGCAGCAGCGGCAGCAGTGGCTGCTCCAGCTGAAGGGCCATCAGCAGTGGAACCAAGGCGTCACAGGGACCAGTTAGGCCCTGCGCCCACGACCACTGACCTTCGCTGACCAGCCGGACAGCAAGCAGCTGCAGTTGTGCGGCGCCTTTCCTGCACGGAGGCCACTTCAGAACTCGGCCTCCCACCAGTCAGGAGAGGAGGATCCATCTTGGTTCCGTACTCCAGGAATCGGACAGACTGAGGTACACAAACATAATCCGAGGCCAACACCGTGGTGGTCTGAGCCCGACGGGCGTTGGCCTGCACCCAGGCCCTGGGCGGGTCGGGGGGCCATCGGGGTGCCAACCCAACCAGGAGGTTTTTTTGCCCAGGCCTGCGAGCACGCCGCCGCCATTTTGCCTGCAGGACGACAGAGAGCTCAGGCGGGCAGACCTGTAACAGGCATAGCCTAAGGCTAACAAAGCGGGGGTCCAGGCCCCAAAAGGCACAGGACTGACCCCAAGAACTGGGCGGCTTGGTGGGCCATCTGTGAGTCAACCCGCCCAGGTGATTGTTAGCAAAGCAGACTCTCCCGGCGCTTTCAGGGAGCGCGGGCGCACACGCCCGCCATCCTAGTCACCTGGCAAACCCAATTAACAGTCAAAGCCATAGGGGAACTTTGCTCGGACCTTGGCCTCCCAGGCTTTTGCCTGGACTCAGGGACTGGGCGGCCAGGCTAACCTTGTGTGCGATAGCCCGGTTGGCAGATCGGCTGCCCAGCGGAGTGAGCTGAACTCAGGGGAGGTCACAGTAGCATACACCGTCGGCACTCCCTGGGAGTGCACACGGGCTCCATCTGCTCCACAGACACAATCTGGGGCAAGGCCTCAGGCAGAAGCCCTTAGCTCTACTCTTTCCGCTTCCGGATCCAGATCAGTCTGGGCGGCAGCATTACATCTCCAAGTCCTGCAAGTGGCTAGCTGGGCTTCCGGGCGGCCAGCTGGGAGAAGTCAGTGTGCTCCAGTGAATCCAGCGGGCCCCAGCGGGAGCCTTCGGGTGCCTGCTTTGGGATCTGAACAGCCTGGGCAGCAGCACACTGTCTACAAGCAGTGCAGGAGGTAAGCTGTGCACCAGAGGCCAACTGGGAAGGGGCAGCTTGCACTGGTGAGTCCAGCACTGACAAGATAAACTAACACCAGTGAGATCTAGATGGCAAAAGGCAAACGCAGGAACGTCACTAACAGAAATCAAGGCAATATGGCAACATCTGAACCCAATTCTCCTCTACCAACATGTCCTGGATACCCCATCACACCAGTAAAACAAGATTTGGATTTAAAATCACTGGTCATGATGCTGGTACAGGAACACATGAAGGTCATACGTAAAGAAATTCAGGAGACAATGGATCAAAAGGTAGAAGCCCTTGCAAGGGAAACACAAAAATCATTGAAAGAAATCCAGGAGAATACAAAAGCCAACAAGGAGGAAATGCAAAAAACACTTGAAGAAATACAGGAGAACTTTGCTCAACAGGCTGAGGTCATGAAAGACGAAACACAAAAATCACTTAAAGAAATACAGGAGAACTTTGGTCAACAGGCTGAGCTCATGAAAGAGAAAACACAAAAATCTCTTAAAGAATTACAGGAAAACACAAACATGCAAGTGAAGGAGCTAAGCAAAACCATCCAGGATCTAAAATCAGAAGTAGAAACAACTAAGAAAACTCAAAGGGAGACAACTTTGGAGATAGAAAGCCTTGGGAAGAAATCAGGGGACAGAGATACAAATATCAACAACAGAATACAAGAGATAGAAGAAAGAATCTCAGATGCTGAAGATTCCATAGAAACCATGGACTCAACAGTTAAAGAAAATGCAAAATGCAAAAAGCTTGTAACCCAAAATATCCAGGAAATCCAGGACACAATGAGAAGACCAAACCTAAGGATTATAGGCATAGAGGAGAGTGAAGATTTACAACTTAAAGGGCCAGCAAATATCTTCAATAAAATTATGGAAGAAAACTTCCCTAACCTAAAGAGAGAGATGCCCATGAATATACAAGAAGCCTACAGAACTCCAAACAGACTGGACCAGAACAGAAATACTTCCCGTCACATAATAATCAAAACACCAAATGTTCTAAACAAAGAAAGAATACTAAAGGCAGTAAGAGAAAAAGGCCAAGTAACATATAAAGGAAGACCTATCAGAATCACAGCAGACTTTTCACCTGAGACTATGAAGGCTAGAAGGTCCTGGGCAGATCTCATGCAGACTCTAAGAGAACACAAATGCCAACCAAAACTACTATATCCAGCAAAACTCTCAATCACCATAGATGGAGAAACTAAGATATTTCATGACAAAACCAAGTTTACCCAATATCTATCCACAAACCCGGCCCTAAAAAGGATAATAGGAGGACAACACCAATACAAGGAGGGAAACTTCACCCTGGAAAAAGCAAGATAGTAACCTTTCATCAAACCCAAAAGAAGTTAAGCATTCAAATTTAAAAAATAACGTCAAAAATGATAGGAAGTAACAATCACTATTCCTTAATATCTCTTAACATCAATGGACTTAATGCCCCAATAAAAAGACACAGACTAACTGAATGGATACGTAAACAGGACCCTACATTTTGCTGCTTACAGGAAACACACCTCAGGGTCAAAGACAAACACTACCTTAGAGTAAAAGGCTGGAAGACAATTTTACAAGCAAATGGTCTCAGGAAACAAGCTGGAGTAGCCATTTTAATATCAGATAAAATTGACTTTCAACCCAAAGTCATCAAAAGAGACCCTGAGGGACACTTCTTGCTGGTCAAAGGAAAAATACAAAAAGAAGAACTGACAATCCTGAACATCTATGCCCCAAATGTAAGGGCACCCTCTTTTGTAAAAGAAACTTTATTAAAACTAAAAGCACACATTGCACCTAACACAATAATTGTGGGTGACTTCAACACTGCACTTTCCTCAATGGACCGATCAGGAAAACAGAAACTAAACAGGGACACAATGAAACTAATTGAAGCTTTGGACCAATTAGATTTAACAGATATATATAGAACATTCTATCCTAAAACAAAAGAATATACCTTTTTCTCAGCACCTCATGGTACCTTCTCCAAAATCGACCATATAATTGGTCACAAGACAGACCTCAACAAATATAAGAAGATCGAACTAATCCCATGCCTCCTATCTGATCACTATGGAGTAAAAGTGGTCTTCAATAGCAACAGAAACAACAGAAAGCCCACATACACGTGGAAACTGAACAATACTCTACTCAATGATACCTTGGTCAAGGAAGAAATAAAGAAAGAAATTAAAGACTTTTTAGAACACAATGAAAATGAAAACACAACATACCCAAATCTATGGGACACAATGAAAGCAGTGCTAAGAGGAAAACTCATAGCCCTGAGTGCCTCCAAAAAGAAAATGGAGAGAGCATACATTACCAGCTTAATGACACACCTGAAAGCCCTGGAACAAAAAGAAGCTATTTCGCCCAGGAGGAGTAGAAGGCAGGAAATCATCAAACTCAGGGCCGAAATCAATCAAGTAGAAACAAAGAGAACCATACAAAAAATCAACAATACCAGGCGCTGGTTCTTTGAGAAAATCAACAAGATAGATAAACCCTTAGCCAGAATGACCAAAGGGCACAGAGAAAGTATCCAAATTAACAAACTTAGAAATGAAAAGGGAGATATAACAACGGAAACTGAGGAAATCCAAAAAATCATCAGATCCTACTACAAGAGCCTATACTCAACACAACTGGAGAATCTGGAGGAAATGGACAATTTCCTTGACAGATACCAAATACCAAAATTAAATCAGGACCAACTAGACCATCTAAACAGTCCCATAATGCCTAAAGAAATAGAAGGAGTCATAGAAAGTCTTCCAACCAAAAAAAGCACAGGACCAGATGGCTTCAGTGCAGAATTCTACCAGACCTTCAAAGAAGAGTTAACACCAATACTCTTCAAACTATTCCACAAAATAGAAACAGAAGGAACACTACCCAATTCCTTCTATGAAGCCACAATTACGCTGATACCAAAGCCACACAAAGATCCAACAAAGAAAGAGAACTTCAGACCAATTTCCCTTATGAACATCGATGCAAAAATACTCAATAAAATTCTTGCCAACCGAATCCAAGAACACATCAAAACGATCATCCACCATGATCAAGTAGGCTTTATCCCAGGAATGCAGGGTTGGTTCAATATACGGAAATCCATCAATACAATCCACTACATAAACAAACTCAAAGAACAAAACCACATGGTCATTTCATTGGATGCTGAAAAAGCATTTGACAAAATTCAGCATCCCTTCATGCTTAAAGTCTTGGAGAGAACAGGAATTCAAGGCCCATACCTAAACATAGTAAAAGCAATATACAGCAAACCGGTAGCCAGCATCAAACTAAATGGAGAGAAACTTGAAGCAATCCCACTGAAATCAGGGACCAGACAAGGCTGCCCCCTTTCTCCTTATCTTTTCAATATTGTACTTGAGGTACTAGCTCGGGCAATTCGACAACATAAGGAGGTCAAAGGGATACAAATTGGAAAGGAAGAAGTCAAACTATCATTATTTGCAGACGACATGATCGTCTACCTAAGTGACCCAAAGAACTCCACTAGAGAGCTCCTACAGCTGATAAACAACTTCAGCAAAGTGGCAGGTTATAAAGTCAACTCAAGCAAATCAGTGGCCTTCCTATACTCAAAGGATAAGCAGGCTGAGAAAGAAATTAGGGAAATGACCCCCTTCACAATAGCCACAAACAGTATAAAGTATCTTGGGGTGACTCTTACCAAACATGTGAAAGATCTGTATGACAAGAACTTCAAGACTCTGAAGAAGGAAATGGAAGAAGACCTCAAAAAATGGGAAAACCTCCCATGCTCATGGATCGGCAGAATCAATATAGTTAAAATGGCCATTTTGCCTAAAGCACTATACAGATTCAATGCAATACCCATCAAAATCCCAACTCAATTCTTCACAGAGCTAGAAAGAGCAATTATCAAATTCATCTGGAACAACAAAAAACCCAGGATAGCTAAAACTATTCTCAGCAACAAAAGGAAATCTGGGGGAATCAGTATCCCTGACCTCAAGCAATACTACAGAGCAATAGTGTTAAAAACTGCATGGTATTGGTACAGTGACAGACAGGAGGATCAATGGAACAGGATTGAAGATCCAGAAATGAACCCACACACCTATGGCCACTTGATCCTCGACAAAGAGGCTGAAAACATCCAATGGAAAAAAGATAGCCTTTTCAACAAATGGTGCTGGTTCAACTGGAGGTCAGCATGCAGAAGAATGCGAATTGATCCATCCTTGTCTCCTTGTACTAAGCTCAAATCCAAATGGATCAAGGACCTCCACATAAAGCCAGACACTCTGAAGCTAATAGAAAAAAAAACTGGGGAAGACCCTTGAGGACATCGGTACAGGGAGAAAGTTTCTGAACAGAACACCAATAGCGTATGCTCTAAGAGCAAGAATTGACAAATGGGACCTCATAAAATTACAAAGTTTCTGTAAGACAAAGGACACCATCAAGAGGACAAATCGGCAACCAACAAATTGGGAAAAGATCTTCACCAATCCTACATCAGATAGAGGGCTAATATCCAATATATATAAAGAACTCAAGAAGTTAGACTCCAGAAAACCAAACAACCCTATTAAAAAATGGGGTACAGAGTTAAACAAAGAATTCTCACCTGAAGAACTTCGGATGGCGGAGAAGCATCTTAAAAAATGCTCAACTTCATTAGTCATTAGGGAAATGCAAATCAAAACAACCCTAAGATTTCATCTTACACCAGTCAGAATGGCTAAGATTACAAATACAGGAGACAGCAGGTGTTGGAGAGGGTGTGGAGAAAGAGGAACACTCCTCCACTGCTGGTGGGGTTGCAAATTGGTACAACCACTCTGGAAATCAGTCTGGCGGTTCCTCCGAAAACTGGGCACCTTACTTCCAGAAGATCCTGCTATACCACTCCTGGGCATATACCCAGAAGACTCCCCACCATGTAATAAGGATACATGTTCTACTATGTTCATAGCAGCCCTATTTGTAATTGCCAGATGCTGGAAAGAACCCAGGTATCCCTCAACAGAAGAGTGGATGCAAAAAATGTGGTATATCTACACAATGGAGTACTATTCAGCCATTAGAAACAATGAATTCATGAAATTCTTAGGCAAATGGATGGAGCTAGAGAATATCATACTAAGTGAGGTAACCCAGACTCAAAAGGTGAATCATGGTATGCACTCACTAATAAGTGGATATTAACCTAGAAAACTGGAATACCCAAAACATAATCCACATATCAAATGAGGTACAAGAAGAAAGGAGGAGTGGCCCCTGGTTCTGGAAAGACTCAGTGAAACAGTATTCAGCAAAACCAGAACGGGGAAGTGGGAAGGGGTGGGTGGGAGGACAGGGGAAGAGAAGGGGGCTTGCGGGACTTTCGGGGAGTGGGGGGGCTAGAAAAGGGGAAATCATTTGAAATGTAAATAAATTATATCGAATAATAAAAAAAAATGGTAGAAATCTGACAAATCAAAAAAAAAAAATAAATAAAGCTTCTATGAACATAGTGGAGCATGTTACCTTGTTATATATTGCAGCACCTTTTGGATATGTGCCCAGGAGTGGTATAGATGGGTCTAGTTTTCTGAGAAGCAATTTGCAAATTCTTTTGGAATAACAAAAACTCATGATAGCAAAAAATATTCTCAACAACAAAATAACTTCTGGTAGAATTAGCATCCCTAACCTCAGGCAGTATTACAGAGCAATAGTGATAAAAACTGCACTTTATTTGTACAGAGACAGGCAGGTAGATCAAAGGAAATCAATTAAAGACCCAGAAATGAATCCTCATGCCTATAGTCACTTGATCTTTGACAGAAGAGCAAAAACCATCCAGTGGAAAAAAGGCAGCATTTTCAAAAATGGTGTTCATTCAATTGGCAGTCAGCATGTAGAAGAATTCAACTTGATCCATTCTTATCTCCTTGTAAAAAGCCCAAGTTCAAGTAAATCAAGATCCTCCACATAAAGCCAGATACACTGAAACTAATAGAAGAGAAAGTGGGGAAAAGCTTTGAATACATGAGCACAGGGGAAATTTTCCTGAACAGAACACCAATGACTTATGCTCTATGATCAACAATTGACACATGAGACTCATAAGATTGTGAAGCTTCTGTAAGGCAAAGGACACTGTCAATAGGACAAAATGGCAACCAACAGATTGGGAAAAGATCTTTACCTGTCCTATATGGAATAGACGGCTAATATCCAATATGTACAGATAACTCAAGAAGTTAGATTCCAGAGAATCAAATAGCCCTATTAAAAATGGGGTAGAGAGCTAAACAAAGAATTCTCAACTTAGGAATACTGAATAGCTGATGAACACCTAAAGAAATGTTCAACATCCTTAGTCATCATGGGAATGCAAATCAAAGCAACCCTGAGATTCCACCTCATACAAGTTAGAATGGATAAGATTGAAAATTCAGGTGACAGCAGATGCTGACAAGGATGTGGAGAAAGAGCAACACTCCTCCATTGCTGGTTAGATTACAAGCTGGTACAACTATTCTGGAAATCAGTCTGGCAGGTACTCAAAACTGTAAGGATCATTTTAAAATTCCTTCTAAATATCAACAACTAAGTCAAAGAAATTCAATTTTCTAAATGGGTATGAATTCTTAACTGTGCTAGAAAATAGAGTTCAAAAGCAAAGATATTCTACTAATTCCCTAACTTGATCTATATGAGTAGTGGGTATTTTTGGTTTTGCCCAACTGGCTCTTCTATTTTAGACCTTCATATAAGTGATACATGACACATCCAGGGTACTACTTTACAAATTAACTCTATGAAATCATTCAGAACATTGTATTTATTCAATTTCATAAATGGTCTTAGGAAAAAGGCAGAAAGCAGAGTCATTCACTGCTGAAAGATAACAAGAGTTGACTCTAAGTTACCAATATTGTTCCTCACTGAAATATCTTGTCTTACCAGCATCTGCACAGCTCTCGGTAGACCATTTTCTAAGCTGCTATTCAAATGTCTCATTAAGATTCACTTATAGCAGTCAACTATTTTCCTACTCCAAACCCCCAAAGTTTTCTATTTCTGTAATAAACAACAACTACAATAAAACACACACACATACACACACACACACACACACACACACGGGCAGGTTTGTCACAGAAGTGATTCACTTCTTGGTACCAACTTAGGCATTAGTCTCTTTCCTATTGCTATGATAAAACACTGTTACCCTGGAAAATTTTATAGGAGATAGGGATTAATGGAGCTTGTGTTTGAATTTATCATGGCAGACCAATGACTTAGTGCCAGGTCAGAAACTCAGATCACACATTTTGATCCATAAGCAGGAACCAGACAGAGTATACTAGTGATGCTGTGAGGCTTTTGAAGCCTTAAATTTATACCAGTGACACATGCCAACCAATGACTCATTTCCTAATTCTTCCCTCAAGACTAATTGTTTGAGTAAATGAGCAGCTATTTTCACCAAAAATACCACATGAACCAAACTCTGGTGTAGCTAATTTTATTGAATATACATACTAACATTAACTTATTAATAAAAGGTTATTTCTCCAGTAAACATCATATAGACAAAAAGACAATCAGAGAAACAATACAAAGAAATGATAAGTTACATCAAATAAGACAACAGATATGTGTATAATACTCCATTTAAACAACCAAAGAGTTGGTCTATAGTTCAAAGACACTTTCTAAAATAAACTACTTCCTCTGACACAAAAGAAATTTAACAAATTGAGAAAAAGTTGAAAGAACAGCAATTTATTTTAGTCAATGTAATTCAAAACTCCCAGCTAACAAGTCAAGAATACAAACTCTGGAGCACATTGAAATCAGTTGTATAAAAGACATGTATAGCTCTAAGTGTTAGGAATTTATATACAAACTCAGAAAGAACATGAATAAATGACTCAAGAATAGAATTCAAGAAAATAAACAAGCAAATCAATAACAACAACAAAACCAATAGAGAAAAGAAACCAAACCCTTATTTAGGAGACAATAAAAACTAATAAAAAATCAAAACAGGCTTTAATGTCAGAAGCAAAAAAAAACAAAAAACAAAAAACAAAAATAAATAAAGTCTAAAACTTGGTTATTTAAAAAGATAAACAAGAGGCTGGAGAGAAGGCTCAGTAGTTAGGAGCACTGACTGCTCTTCCAGAGGACATGGGTAGTGTCTGAAGTCTAAAAACACTACCACCTTTTAGCAGGACAGGACCATGATCTGGCCCCTCCTGTCTTCCCTTTGTACTTGATTTTGCTTTGGGGGGTGATCACTCCAACAACCCACACTAGAGACCCTTGAATTTGCATATAAAAGGCACATACAGCTTGTTAATTTTCAACTTGCATTCTAGGCACAATTGGTAGGTGCAAATATCTCCCTCTTGGAAAAGCATGCCCTTCCTGATGTATTATCTCTGTCTCTCCACATGCCCTAAACTTAGTGGCTAGTCTTACCTAGCTCCTACCAAACATCCTTGGCCACCCTCCTGCCCTCCTGTAGCAAACCCTGCAGGCTCAAGCTCTCTGCAAGACCTCGCATGACTGCTGTGAAGTTCTTCTTCCTCCAAAGCATGGCAGAAAAGCCTCTCTCTCCTTTTCTACATCTCCTTTTCCTCCTGTAACTTGGAACCACCTGTACCTTTTGCCCAGCAATTGCCCACCACACCTCACCCCTCCACTTTCTTTATTGACAGAATAAAGAACCAATTGGGGAACAAGGCCTTAGTACCAGAATCTCCCCTTACACCTGAGTTCAATTCCCACCATCTACATGGCTCACAACTGTCCATAGCTCTAGTTCCAGGGGACCTGACACCCTCACACAGACATACAATCAGGCAAAATACCAAAGCTAATAAACTAAGACCAAGTGCTGATAGTATATACTTTTAGTACTATCACTTGGAAGGCAAAGGTAGACAGTTCTCTGAGTTCCAGACCAGCTTAGCTTGGCTTACAAAGCAATTTCCAAGACAGCCAGGGTAACACAGAGAAATTGTGTCTCAAAGAAACAGAAACAAACACAAAAAGAAAAAATGGAAAGAAAGAAAGAGAGAGAGGGGGGGAGGAAGGAGGGAGGGAGGGAGAGAGGATGGAAAGAAAGAAAGAAAGAAAGAAAGGAAGGAAGGAAGGAAGGAAGGAAGGAAGGAAGGAAGGAAGGAAGGAAGGAAGGAAGGAAGAAAGAAAGAAAAGAAGTCAAAATTAAACAAACAAACAAGATCAACAGACCAGGGTCCCAAATAGCCAAAAGAAATAGATTACCCAAATAAATTGAATCAGGACCTAGCAAGAAAAACACAGAAACAATAATCCACAGTATTATACTGTATTTTAGAACTGGGGTATGTTAGAAAATGTAAAAGAAGCAAATGAATGTCTAGATTTTTCCAATCAACAAAATTAAATCAGGAAGAGATCATTAACTTAAACTGATTAATAACAAATAAAAAGATTGAGATAGTCATTAAGAGTTAGCTTACTTAAGAAGTCCAGGCCTAGACTGAGTCACAGAGACTCCTACCCTATATTCAGAGAAGACCTACAGAAGCAGCCTGCACTTGTACAGAAGCAGCCTGCACTTGTACATACATGAACCTACCAAAAAGTGTATGCTGATCTGCATTCTAACTATAGATTTAAAAAACCTCAGTAAAATGATTGCGACCCATACATAAACATGTATCACATGCAAAATTAACTATATAATTGTAACTATATAATAAAGTTGGTTTGTACTGGAGATTAAGGGATAATACAACACAAGCAAGTCAAAAAATGAATGGTTTATAAATACACATGATAATTTGAATATACACACAAAATGCATTTGACAAAATCTAACATGTTTCCATGGCAAAAATATTAGAGAAAATAGGACTGAAGTAAATGTATGCATAATAAGGGCTATATATGTTGAAAATAAAGCCAAAATCATTCTGCATGAAGAAAAACTTGCACAATTCCACTGAAATCATAAATAAGACAGTACTATACTCAATCCCCACTTCTTTTCAATATAATGCTAGCTAGAGCAATAGAGCTAGCGAGGAAAAATTAAACAGGTACAAACAGAAAATATGTCCAACTATCTCTGTTTTAAAATTATGTACATAAAAATTTTACAAGCAAATAAATAAACCAACAAAAAAAATCTTGAAATTATCAACAATTTGTTCAAAGTGTCAAAAGCCAGTATCAACTTTTAAAAATCAATAGAATCATTATATATTAATAGCACAATCTAAAAAAGAGAAATATACACATTCTTGTTTACAGTAGCCTCAAAAACTATCTAGGAATAAAGCTAACAAAGGAGATGAAAGACCTCTACAGTGAAAATTTTAAATCTTCAATAGATACTAAAGATTAGAAAAAACTTCCATATCCATATATTAAGAGAACTAATATTGTTAAAATGATCTTCCTCCTAAAGGTTATTATAGATTCAATGGAATTCCAATCAAAATTCTCATCTCAGTTTTCAAAACAATTAAAGTTATTCTATAATTCAGTTGGAACCACAAAAACTTCAGATAGCACTAGCAGAAAGAGAAATGGTGAGGTACTACCAATACATATTTCAAAATACATAATAGAACCACAGTAATAGAAACATAAAAGTACTAGATGAAAACAAATGTCACAAAATAGAAATCCAAATACAAGTACAAATAACTATAGCTGTGCTAGTTTAAAAATGAATGGAATGTATAGGCTCATATATCTGAATATTTACTCCTCATGGTTCTGACATAATGAAAATACACTTAGCCTCTGGCGCTGTAAGCAAGACCTTAATTCAATGCTTTCTTTTTTTTAGAGTTACCTTGTGTGGGGCGGTTCTGATTCTAAGGTCCTGTTCCCCTATTGGTTCTTGATCCATCAGTAACAAAAGCCATGAGCCAATTTTTGGGCAAAAGGTACAGGCGGGAGTTCCTGGAGGCAAGCAGAGAAACACAAGGAAGGAGAGATAGAGTTTGCCATGCCTTGGAAAGAGAAGAACCAGGTAGCCATGTGAGGTCATGGGAGTAGCAGTGGGCTGTAGCTGCTCCAATAGGTAGGTGGTCAGAGATGTATAGCAAGGGCTAGATTTAACTGACCAACTAAAGTTAAGGCAGGTGGGAGGAGCAGACCTAAGATTAATGATAAGGGTATATTTTCCTGGAGGGTTATAGTAGTGCCTAGGAATTGTGCCAATAATGTAAGCTGAAAGTGAACAACTCTGTGTGTCTATTATCCATGCATTCAAGAGAAGCAGGGAGGGAGATTTATAGCAGAGTCCATGCCTGATCAAATGCAGGGCAGCAGTGAAGGACATAGCTGCATAGAACAGCTAAAAATGGACATGTGACTTTTAACAAGACACCAAAAGCAAATAGTAGAGAAAAGGTATCATTTTCAAAAAAGGTGTCTAGAAAACTAGATGGTCATGAGCATTAAATTAGACACATACATAGCACTTTAAACAAAAACTAACTTCAAATGGATTAAAGACTTGAATGTAAGGTCTGAAACACTGAAACTGCTTTAAAAAAACAAAAAATGACATGCTACAAGATATAGGTGTAGAAAAAAAATCAAATAGGGCTTTATTTATCCAGGAATTAAGACCAAAAATTGACAAATTAGATTTTATCAAACCAAAAAATGTGTATACAGCTAAGAATATTATCAGTCAGGTAACAAGGAAACTAGCAGATTAGTAGCGTTTTATTGCCAGCTATATCAGACAGAATATAAATGCCCATGTATAAAGAACCCCAAGAACTCTTGTTTCCAAAAGACACTTAAAAATAGTCTAATATATCTAATGAGAATGCTTAAAAGAAGTAAATTTATTTTAAAACATATTTTAAAATGGTTTTCATCCTTAGAACTTAGGGAAATTCAGAAATTCAAATGAAAACAACTTTGAGATTTAATCTTGCAGGAGTCAACTTTGTTAAAGTAAAGAAATAAACAAACAACAACAACAAAGTAACCAATAGCAAATGCTGCCAAAAATAGAAGAAAAGGGAATTTCTTATTCACTGTTGGAGAGGTTGCAAACCACTGGAAATCAGTATGGAGAACTCAAAAAAAAAAAAAAAATTAAGATCAAATTGACACATGGCCTACTACCAGGCATGAGACCAAAGAATTAGCACAAAACCCTGCTAAGTATTGTTCATTGTTACTTAACAACATGTAAGGAATGGAAACACCTAAATATTGTTCAATTGAAGAATAGATAATGAAAATATTGTAATACATACTATGGGACAGAACTCCACTGTAAGGAAAAAATGAAATCTGTATCAAATAGAAAAAGCTAGAAAACGTAGCAATGAAAGAGTTACCCCAGAAACAGAAAATGAAATGGCATATAATCTCTCCCAAAGGAGGCTCTTCATTCCAAATCTTCAGAGGCAAGAGGACAACTTTCAGCAGCAACATATACCAGGAAAGTAAAAAGGTAGCATGAGTATAGGCACATGAAGAGGTGTATTGAGTGCAGAGGTGAGATCTCCACCTTCTCCCTCGACTGGACCAGCTAGAAGCACACAGGGCCAAGATCAGTGGAACAGCTGGGACAGAAGTCTTCCTGCCCACCACCATTTGCACCAGGGAGCCAGGAAACTCCACAGTCTTCTGTGCATAGTCCACCAGGGGAGAGAGATCTCCCAGCACTGCTTTCACTTTTGAGTTCAGAGGACTAAGGACACAGGCTTATAGGCCCACCAGAGGAAAAAACTCCAGCCAGAGACAACATTACCAACTAGCACCAGATGGTGAAAGGCAAGCACAAGAACCCTACCAACAGAAACCAAGGCCACATGGTAACATCAGAACCCAGTTCTCCCACTACAGCAAGTCTCGGATACCCCAACACACTGGAAAAGCAAGAGTTGGATTTAAAATCGTATCTCATGATGTTAATAGAGGGCTTCAAGAGACTTACATAATTCCCTTAAAGAAATACAGGAGACCTGAGACCTGTTAAACCACTGTATTCTGTCTCTCAAATACAGAGGACAGACAAGAGAATCCATTGCCTTGTCCATCACAATGTACTGGGAATAAATATATTGGAAATGTCAGGAACAGGAATGACAGAGATAGGAAGTAAGGATCTGAAGACATCTGAAGAATCTGGGAAACCTTTAAACACTTGTAATAGGAGAATAAGGAATTTAATACTAAAGGCAGAATTACAAAGAGAAAATTAGTGTAAGTTGGGACATTAAAATATATTTATTCAAATGAAGCTTTGAGTAAGAAAGGGTAGGCACAAATATTGTGGTAGCTCTCATTAATTAATTAGAAACTCTAAACATCAGCTAAATTTAGGTGACAATCTCTGTAGCTGCAGGAATAGATTCCTGTGAACTTTATTCATTGATTCTTGATATGGTTAGTTGGGATTTCAACTTCACCATTTAACACATGCGAGAGATTCAAACGCATAACAAGGAAAAAAGAAGGGAAGGAAGGAAGGGAGAGAGAGAGGGAGGGGAGGAGAGGAAGGAGGGAGGGAGAAAGAATGGAAGAGAAAAAGAGAGGGAGAGACAAAGGGAGAGAGGAAGGACAAGAGGGAGGGAAAACAAAGAGAGAAAAAAGGAAAAATTTAAAAATAAAGTAACTATTATGTCACTATAATGATAAATAAGTAGAATGCAATTAGGGATTATACTGGTTTAGTAAAGTGGCATTGGTTGTTTTCCTCCAAGATTCATGGCTTCTTTAGCCTGGGGTAGTTGAAGATTCCAATAGAAGGAATGATTTTCTTCTTATTGGGTGGGCATTAAGTCCAAGTACAAAACTGTTGGTTAATAACAAGGTATAAGTGTTATTACTACACTCTTAAGAATTTTGAACATTACAGGTGATTGTTTGGTTCATAGGTATGATAGCTAGGTAGATCTAAGAAACATAATAGAATAAAAGGATAGTTTTCTTAATTTTGTTTTTTTATTTTTCTGTGTGTATGTGGAAATGTGCTTTTATGGATATGTATGATGTTTGTATTTTTGCACATTTGTGGATATGTGTGAGTCTTATATGTGTGTGTGTGTATGTGTGCATGTGTGTCTGTGTGTGTGTAAGAGAGTTTGTGTGATTTTGTTTGTGTTGGAATACAACTTCTAGGAGTTGTTTCACTCTTTCCACCTGTTTCCACCATGCTATCTTGAGACAGACATCATTGAGCCATAAGACCAGTGTGATAAGTTGCCTTTTATAGACTGATTTTTTACTATTTCAAGAAACAGACAAAAGAGTAAGAGAAAGTAAGGACATCCTTCAATAATCTATTGGTTTATTCTTAATTATAATAAAAGTACAAAATGTCAATATTCTTATCTTCAAAGACACTAAGCTTAAAGGTACAACATTTTTAGAAGACACACACATTAAAATATTTAAATACATCTTAGAGTTACATAGTTCATTGATTTTCCCACATGGGGGTGTGTTGGGGTATATTGCACTTGTTTAAAATAGAAAAAAGAAACAGCAACCACAAAATAACTGTGTATTTTCTTTCCAAGGAAGGGCGGAATCTCCTTTACATTATTGGCCCCTCCGATCTGTAGATGCCTTGAAGAGAGTTGCGTAAAGCATTATTTTGTTTTAAGTAGGTTGTGAACACTTACTGATGGTATTAGACTCTTAATAAGTATAAAGGATAGTTTAACTCATCTCTCCAAACTCCTATCAGTGCTTAAACAGTTTTCTCCTCCAAGAAATTTTAGGAGACTTAGCACACACACACACATACACACACACACACACAGAGAGAGAGAGAGAGAGAGAGAGAGAGAGAGAGAGAGAGAGAGAACAGAGAGACAGAGAGAGACAGAGAAAGAGACAGAGAGAATGAAAGACAGAGAGACAGAGAGAGGGAGAGAGATAGGGAGAAGGGCAGGAACTGGGACAGGGAGATGGGGAGAGAGAGAGAAGATGTGACAGGAGGGATGGAATTTATCTCCTATGCTTATTAAACTACAGTAGCATGAGAATATATATTCCTAAACAAGCAGACATGGGCTTTCCAATTGTTTGAGAGGTCATATCTCCTTCAGTTTATTTGTATAACACCTAGGCGATGATTCCCAAACCAGACACTATACTTTGTTGTTATATTTTTAAGATCATTCAGTGCCATCAACAATATCATGTTCTCTTGAGGAACTTGGAAAGATTTACATATTTACAAAAGATTTTTGTATGAAATAATGAATATAGTTATAGTTAGTATATAAGGAGACAGGGAATTATTTCTAAATGTATCTTTCAATTTTTGAAAAAGCTAGAACAAAAACACATTTATTATAAACAGGAAACAAAATGTAAACATATAATAATAATAATAATAATGCTATATGAAAAAGAACTAATTCTGGCTTAGAAATCTTGTGCCTAATACAAATGATCAAAAAGACTTTTTGCATACCAGAAAAAAAACATGTCGGTTACAGTATGACTTTTGGTTCCCCAGGTAAGATTCTGCTTTTTAAATTTTATTTATTCATTTATTTATTTATTTATTTATTTATTTATTTATTTATTTATTGCTTTTGTTTTGGAAATAGATTTCCCCCTTTAATTGAAAGGGAATTTGTTCAAGTACTATATCCTCACTCCTCCAAGATCCTCACAACCTCCCCTCCCATCTGGGCTGACTACAACTCTGTCTCTTATTAGAAAACAAACAGGCTTCTAAGGGAAAACAATGAAATATAATATAAGATAAAACAAAAACCAATACCTCAGATTGGACAAAACAACATGAAGGAAAGGAGACCAAGAGAAGGAACATGAAACAGATCCACCACTGACATACTAAGGAATATCATAAAACCACTAAACTGTAAGGCATGATATATACTCAAAAGGCATAAAAGAGAACAGGCTTCTAAGAGATAAGGACAAAACATAACAGAATAAAATGTAAGATAAAACAAAACCATCACATCAAATTTGGACAAAGCAAACAGAAAGAAAAGAGCCCCAGAAGAAATCACAAAAATGAGAGATCCACTCATAATCACATGGAGAAATCATATAAAAACACTAACCTGAAACCCATAGTATATAAGAAAAGGACAGCGTGCTGCATTGTATAAACTCAGTGATTGTTGCTTCAGTCTCTGAGTTCATATTAGCTTTGTTCAGTTAGTTTATAGGGCCTTATTCTCCTTATGTTCTTTTCCCCTCTGTTTTTGTGTTTGGGGCATAGATGTTATTAATCGTAATATCCTATGGGTGTTTTTTTCCTTTGATGAACAAGTAGTTTATTTCTTTATATCCTCTGATTAAGTTCAAGAAGTCCTACACATAATTATGTGACAATCCACATGAGGGAAGAGAATTTACATACATGAAGAGGATCACATTTGCCTTATTAAAAGCAACAGCCCTGTGAACCTGATTAAACCTAAACACAATCTCTTCTCATTCTACATTCCTACTCATATTTCCTAAAATGAAGATAGTAAAAAGGCAAATTTGCCCTACTTTGTTTTCAGTTGCTGTGACAAAACTGCAAAACATTTAGAAAGAAGGGTTTGCAGTATCTTCATGGTTAAAATATACCATCAAGCAATGCCAAGCCAGGAACTCAATTATAGCCTGGAAACAGAAATAGAAACAGAAACCATAGAATAATGCTGCTTACTAGACTCTTCAGCTACCATACTGAAAAGGCTCAGTGCATCTGCTGAGGGATGGTATTGCCCAGAGGGCTTGACCCTCTCCTCATTTGGTGGTAAAGAAAATTCTCCACAGATATTTCCATAAAACAATCCCATTGAGTAACCTCCTCATCTGACACCTTATTCCCATGTGTGTCTAGGTTTGCTTCCAACTGATTTAAACTGTGATACAAAATAAATATAAAAACAAAATTTTGAAAATAATTCCAGGATTGTATTTCAAGTGAAGAAAAGAATTATTTAGGATAAAAATTATCATTTATTAGATTTCAACATTCAAAGCCTTGAAAATGAGGTTGAAAGAATTGAAACAGATTCAAAACATGTCATTAGTCAACAGAAAGAAGTAGCCACAACATTCACTCCACAGATGGAAATTAGAGTCCTTAAAGATCATGCCTATGATGTCTAAGGCAACCTATAACTTGTCAAATTAAAACATTTGTCTTTTTATTGTTGGGAATAGTCTTCGCTATCCTGGGTATTTTGTTATTCCAGGTGAATTTGAAAATTGCTCTTTCTAACTCTATGAAATATTGAGTTTGTATTTTAATGTGATTGCATTGAATCTGTAGATTGCTTTTGGCAAGATGAATATTTTTACTATATTAATCCTGCCAATCCATGAGTATGGGAGATCTTTCCATCTTCTTTGGTTTTCTTCGGTTTCTTTCTTCAGAGACTTTAAGTCTTGTCATACAGATCTTTCACTTGTTTGGTTAGAGTCACACCAAGAAACTTTATATTGTTTGTGACTATTGTGAAGGGAGTTGTTTCTATAATTTCTTTCTCAACCTGTTTATCCTTTGAGTATATGAAGACTACTGATGTGTTTGAGTTAATTTTATATACTACCACTTTGCTGAAGTTGTTTATTAGGTTTAGAAGTTTCTTGGGGAATCAGCATCCTGGACCTCATGCTGTACTACAGAGCAATAGTGACAAAAACTGCATAGTATTGATACAGTGACAGGCAGGTAGATCAATGGAATAGAATTGAAGTCCCAGATATGAATCCACATACTTGATCTTTGACAAAGGAGCTAAAAGCATCCAGTGGAAAAAAGATAGCCTTTTCAACAAATAGTGCTGGTTTAACTGGAGGTTAGCATGCAGAAGAATGCGAATTGAACCATTCTTAGCTACTTGTACAAACCTCTAGTCCAAGTAAATCAAGGGCTTCCACATAAAACCAGATACACTGAAACTATTAGAAAAGAAAGTAGGGAAGAGACTCAAGCACATAGGCACAGGGGAAATTTTCCTGAACAGAACACCCATAGCTTGTGCTCTACAATAAAGAATTGACAAATGGGACTTCATAAAATTACAAAGTTTCTGTAAGGCAAAGGACACTGTCAATAGGACAAAAAGGGCAACCAACAAATTGGGAAAAGACCGTTCTTTACCAACCCTAAATTTGATAGAGGGCTAATATCCAATATATATAAAGAATATAAGAATTTAGCCTAATATATATGTTGAGGTAATATAAAACATTTTAAGAGACAATATTGGAAAAATGGACTGAAAATATTAGTGTTATACCACAAGATTTTTTACTTTGTCCAGTGTCTGAGTGTGAAAATCTCACAAAACATTGATCAATTACATGTAAATCTCAACTTAAATTCCAGTCCATCAACCACATGAAAGTTCATGCTTATTTCCTTTTTTTAGTAAAATATGAATAGAAGGAAAATCCTACACCAGAAAGATTTTTTTCAGGATAAAAGCATAATTATGCACAGAAGTAAAGAGTGGCTCCCTGCCTAGACTCCTGTCTTCTTTTCTTCTTCTTATGCAGTTTATAAATTTGCCTTCACATGTTGTTGCAAATGAACTGCATGTTTATAAAGTTCTACTCTAAATAACTACAGTGTGTTCTCCTAAACTACAGCTGGACCCTTACAACAGCAAACAATGACCTTGCCAGTGGGGCCTATTTCAACCTAGACCCTAAATCCCAGAGCATTAAATTTTAGAACAGTGCTTCTTAATCCTGATTATAAATAATAATTGTGATTAAAAATTTTCAAGGATATAAGTAACAATTATGTTTTTAATGAACATATGTGATTTCTCATCAAAGCAAGCTACCTTCATCATGTTGATACTCAATATATTTTTTAAATGCTGGATTACATAGGGATGACATAAATATCCTCTTAGTAATAACAGAAAAATCTCTGATAGGGTCAGCCAAATCAATATAATTAGTGAATGGAAGGTGATTTTGAGAATCAAGTAGATCTGAAAGAAAAGAGGGAAGGAAACTCCAAGGGATATGTGATCAGTATTCAGTATATCTGAGTCATTGTCTTGCTCTTCCTTTCTAATAGTTTAGTGTCTACATGTCCTCGTAAAGAAATCTATTAATTTACTTTATTCATGTAGTGACATCTTGATTCATGTGTGTTGTCACTATCCTACTAATAGATGAATTGTCTCAAAAAGGGGATCTAGATACTGTTTATTTCCTAGATACAGGTTCCAATTTTAACACAAGTCAATCTTGAGAATGGGTTAATGAGCAGTCAGGGAATCAATGGAAGAGAAAACTACTGTCTCTTTTCATTTTTTCTCTTTTTTATTATGAGATAGTCTATTTCCTCATTTTCCCTCTGAAAACCTCCCTCACATCCTCCCTCCCTCTGTGCACTAACTCACCAACTCCCACTTCCCTGTCTTGGCATTCCTGGGGCATCAAGCCTTCACAGGACCCAGGGCCTCTCACTGAAAACAACTGTCTCAAATGAGCCACACAATAAGTAAAGGCTCTTGGTTAGTTTATCAGCACATATAAGATCAGCACATATAAGCACATATGAGTCATCAGCAAGGCAGCTGAGCAGAGTAGACTACAAAGTTAAAATATGAAGCAACAATAAAATATAGTTTTTTAATCCCAGGATATAATAAACACTATTTCCCACATCATACACAAACCCTCTTGCCCTTTTTAGTACAAATGACAGGTGTGCTTCCACCTCATGGCTTCCCCACACTAAATACACAAATACAAAAGGCCAGTAGAGAGTTCCTGCCAGGAAGCCAGCTGTATCGTAGCTATAAAGCTCAATAAATGCTACTACTCTGGCAAGTGGACCATTCAGATGAGCCCACCATCCCCTCCAAGATCTTTTTTACTATTGCTTTATTCATGAATTATTTAAAAGTCCTTTTGTCTTTCCTCTGGTCTCCATTGCACTTGGGGAAGCTCTTCTAACTATTATCCCCTTGTCTGATAACCAAGGAGCTTTCCAACTGGATTTAAATTCACTTTGGCAGATACTAAAGTCTTTTCCAGTACTATTATGTGTTATTCATGAACTATTTTCCCAAATGAAGTTTTACTGACTAAGTTAGTGATTTCCTTTAGAGCGTCTATAACCTTGATTATAGAGGCCAAAACACTTGTTCCTATCACAGTGAAAACATGTCTTTATGATGGTGATGAGAAATGGAGGATCAAATGTTCTTTCCACCCCAGGACCTTCCTGGAACCATTTCCCATTTCTGAAGAACAGACTGCTGGTATTAAACTTGACCAGAATTCTTTATTCTGTTTGTTTAGTAAAGATGGAACACATGCAATATTATAGGAAGAGAGAACAATAATTATATTTTAAATTAGTCATGGCCTTCCCAGTTACTACAGCTTCTAGTAATAAAATATCTTACAGGTCAATGTAACAGTGGAAGGATAACAGGCTTTGAGCAGGTAATACTTTTGTACGGCATGACAGAAGTGCTTGACTTTCTTAATTAGTTTTGCTGGAGTTATTCTGCCCAGTTTACCTCCTGATCCGACCTTGGTAATGAAATCTGAGTCATGTCCCTATTATTCTTGCCTAAACACTTCCAATGACCCAGTCGATAGTTATCCCCCCAATCTATCTTCTCCTTAATTCATGCAATTCATTACTGCCACACTCATCTACCAGAGGGATGGTCCTAATTATGTCATCTACCACAGGTTAAAACAAAATGAGAATTTATCTGTCTCCTGCTTATAGAGCGAAAATCAAAGCTGTAAAGGAGCTTCAAATGAATCTGATCTATATTCAGCCTCTTCCCAGTAATGGTCATCTTTAATCTAACAATACAAAAACCAATGAAATGTACACTATAAAATCTCATCCATAATAGCAGGTACCTTTACTTTTTTACTATTTTCCCATATTTGTACTATTTCCCATATCTGTCTCTTTTTGGAAACATAAAGTGAAGATACAACTTACTTGCATATATAAAATATATTTTTATTCGATATATTTTTATTTACATTTCAGATAATTTCCACTTTTCTGCCACACTCATCTACCAGAGGGATGGTCCTAATTATGTCATCTACCACAGGTTAAAACAAAATGAAAATTTATCTGTCTCCTGCTTATAGAGCAAAAATCAAAGCTGTAAAAGAGTCCCATAAGTCCCCTTCCCTCCCCCTGTTATCCCACCCACCCCTTCCCACTTCCCTGTTCTGGTTTTGCCCTAAACTACTACACTGAGTCTTTCCAGAACATGGGGCCACTCCTCCATTCTTCTTGTACCTCATTTGATATGTGGATTATGTTTTGGGTATTCCAGCTTTCTAGGTTAATATCCACTTATTAGTGAGCGCATACCATGATTGATCTTTTGAGACTGGGTTACCTCGTTTAGTATGATGTTCTCCAGCTCCATCCATTTGCCTAAGAATTTCACGAATTCATTGATTCTAATGGCTGATAGTACTACATTGTGTATATATACCATATTTTTTGCATCCATTCTTCTGTTGAGGGATACCTGGTTTCTTTCCAGCTTCTGGCTACTATAAATAGGGCTACTATGAACATAGTGGAGCATGTATACTTATTACGTGCTGGGGAATCCTCTGGGTATATGCCCAGGAGTGGTATAGAAGGATCTTCCAGAAGAGAGGTGCCCAGTTTTCTGAGGAACCGACAGACTAATTTCCACAGTGGTTGTATGAATTTGCAACCCCACCAGCAGTGGAGGAGTGTTCCTCTTTCTCCACATCCTCACCAACACCTGCTGTCTCCTGAATTTTTCATCTTATCCATTCTGACTGGTGTAAGGTGAAATCTCAGGGCTGTTTGGATTTGCATTTCCAAAATGACTAATGAATTTGAGCATTTTTTAGATGCTTATCCGCCATCCCAAGTTCTTCAGGTGAAAATTCTTTGTTTAACTCTGTACCCCATGTTTAAATAGGACTATTTGGTTTTCTAGGGTCAAACTTCTCGAGTTCTTTGTATATATTGGATATTAGCCCTCTATCTAATGTAGGGTTGGTGAAGATTTTTTCCAATTTGTTGGTTGCCAATTTGTCCTTTTGATGGCATCCTTTGCCTTACAGAAACTTTGTAATTTTATGAAGTCCCATTTGTCAATTCTTGATCTTAGAGCATACGCTATTGGTGATGTGTTCAGAAATTTCCCCCTGTACCGATGTCCTCAAGGGTCTTCCCCAGTTTCTTTTCTATTAGCTTCAGAGTGTCTGGCTTTATGTGTAGGTCCTTGATCCATTTGGAGTTGAGCTTAATACAAGGAGACAAGGATGGATCAATTTGCATTTTTCTGCATGCTGACCTTCAGTTGAACCAGCACCATTTGTTAAAAAGGCTATCTTTTTTCCATTGGATGTTTTCAGCCCCTTTGTCAAGGATCAAGTGGACATAGGTATGTGGGTTCATTTCTGGATCTTCAATCCTGTTCCATTGATCTGCCTGTCTGTCACTGTACCAATACCATGCAGTTTTTAACACTATTACTCTGTAGTATTGCTTGAGGTCAGGGATACTGATTCCCCCATAATTTATTTTGTTGTTGAGAAGAGTTTTAGCTATCCTGGGTCTTTTGTTATTGCAGATGAATTTGAGAATTGTTTTTTCTAACTCTATGAGTTGGGATTTTAATGGGTATTGTGTTGAATCTGTATATTGCTTTTGGCAAAAAGGCCATTTTAAATATATTAATCCCGTCAATCCATGAGCATGGGAGGTTTTTCGATTCTTTGAGGACTTCTTCCATTTCCTTCTTCAGAGTCTTGAAGTTCTTGTCATACAGATCTTTCACATGTTTGGTAAGAGTCACCCCAAGATACTTTATACTGTTTGTGGTTATTGTGAAGGGGTTCATTTACCTAATTTCTTTCTCAGCCTGTTTATCCTATGAGTATAGGAAGGCTACTGATTTGCTTGAGTTGATTTTATAACCTGCCACTTTGCTGAAGTTGTTTATCAGCTGTAGGAGTTCTCTAGTGGAGTTTTTTGGGTCACTTAGGTAGACTATCATGTCATCTGCAAATAATGATAGTTTGACTTCTTTCTTTCCAATTTGTATCCCTTTGACCTCCTTATGTTGCTAATTTCCCGAGCTAGTACAACAAGTACAATATTGAAAAGATAAGGAGAAAGGGGGCAGCCGTGTCTAGTCCCTGATTTCAGTGGGATTGCTTCAAGTTTCTCTCCATTTAGTTTGATGCTGGTACCAGTTTGCTGTATATTGCTTTTACTATGTTTAGGTATGGGCCTTGAATTCCTGTTCTCTCCAAGACTTTAAACATGAAAGGATGATGAATTTTGTCAAATGCTTTTTCAGCATCCAATGAAATGACCATGTGGTTTTGTTCTTTGAGTTTGTTTATGTAGTGGATTGAATTGATGGATATCCATATATTGAACCAACCCTGCATTCCCAGGATAAAGCCTACTTGATCATGGTGGATGATCGTTTTGATGTGTTCTTGGATTCGGTTGGCAAGAATTTTATTGAGTATTTTTGCATCGATGTTCATAAGGGAAATTGGTCTGAAGTTCTCTTTCTTTGTTGGATCTTTGTGTGGTTTTGGTATCAGTGTAATTGTGGCTTCATAGAAGGAATTTGGTAGTGTTCCTTCTGTTTCTATTTTGTGGAATAGTATGAAGAGTATTGGTGTTAAGTCTTCTTTGAAGGTCTGATAGAATTCTGCACTGAAACCATCTGGTCCTGTGATTTTTTTTTTGGTTGGAAGAATTTCTATGACTCCTTCTATTTCTTTAGGCATTATGGGACTGTTTAGATGATCTATTTGGTCCTGATTTAATTTTGGAATTTGGTATCTGTCAATGAAATTGTCCATTTCCTCCAGAATCTCCAGTTGTGGTGAGTACAGGCTCTTGTAGTAGGATCTGATGATTTTTTGGATTTCCTCAGTTTCTGATGTTATATCTCCCTTTTCATTTCTAAGTTTGTTAATTTGGATACTTTCTCTGTGCCCTTTGGTCAGTGTGGCTAAGGGTTTATCTATCTTGTTGATTTTCTCAAAGAACCAGCTCCTGGTTTTGTTGATTTATTTGTATGGTTCTCTTTGTTTCTACTTGATTGATTTCGGCCCTCAGTTTGATGATTTCCTGCCTTCTACTCCTCCTGGGTGAAATAGCTTCTTTTTGTTCCAGGGCTTTCAGGTGTGTCATTAAACTGGTAATGTATGCTCTCTCCATTTTCTTTTTGGAGGCACTCAGGGCTATGAGTTTTCCCCTCAGCCCTGCTGTCATTGTGTCCCATATATTTGGGTATGTTGTGTCTTCATTTTCATTGTGTTCTAAGAAGTCTTTAATTTCTTTATTTCTTCCTTTACCAAGGTATCATTGAGTAGAATATTGTTCAGTTTCCACGTGTATGTGGGTTTTCTGTTGTTATTGTTGCTATTGAAGACCACTTTTACTCCATAGTGATCTGAAAGGAGGGATGGGATTAGTTCTATCTTATATTTGTTGAGGTCTGTCTTGTGACCAATTATATGGTCGATTTTGGAGAAGGTACCATGAGGTGCTGAGAAAAGGGTATATTCTTTTGCTTTAGGATAGAATGTTCTATATATATCTGTTAAATCTAATTGGTCCAAAGCTTCAATTAGTTTCATTGTGTCCCTGTTTAGTTTCTGTTTTCCTGATCGGTCCATTGAGGAAAGTGCAGTGTTGAAGTCACCCACAATTATTGTGTTAGGTGCAATGTGTGCTATGAGCTTTAATAAAGTTTCTTTTACGAAAGAGGGTGCCCTTGCATTTGGAGCATAGATGTTCAGGATTGAGAGTTCTTCTTGTTGTATTTTTCCTTTGACTAGCAAGAAGTGTCCCTCAGAGTCTCTTTTGATGACTTTGGGTTGAAAGTCAATTTTATCTGATATTAAAATGGCTACTCCAGCTTGTTTCCTGAGACCATTTCCTTGTAAAATTGTCTTCCAGCCTTTTACTCTGAGGTAGTGTTTGTCTTTGACCCTGAGGTGTGTTTCCTGTAAGCAGCAAAATGTACGGTTCTCTTTACGTATCCAGTCAGTTAGTCTATGTCTTTTTAATGGGGCATTTAGTCCATTGATGCTAAGAGATATTAAGGAATAGTGATTGTTACTTTCTGTCATTTTTGACGTTATTTTTAAAATTTGATGGGTTAACTTCTTTTGGGTTTGATGAAAGGTTACTATCTTGCTTTTTCCAGGGTGAAGTTTCCCTCCTTGTATTGGTGTTTTCCTCCTATTATCCTTTGTACGCCTGGGTTTGTGGATAGATATTGGGTAAACTTGGTTTTGTCATGAAATATCTTAGTTTCTCCATCTACAGTGATTGAGAGTTTTGCTGGATATAGTAGTTTTGGCTGGCATTTGTGTTCTCTTAGAGTCTGCATGAGACCTGCCCAGGATCTTCTAGCCTCATAGTCTCAGGTGAAAAGTCTGCTGTGATTCTGATAGGTCTTCCTTTACATGTTACTTGGCCTTTTTCTCTTACTGCCTTTAATATTCTTTCTTTGTTTAGTACATTTGGTGTTTTGATTATTATGTGACGGGAAGTATTTCTGTTCTGGTCCAGTCTTTTTGGAGTTCTGTAGGCTTCTTGTATATTCATGGGCATCTCTCTCTTTAGGTTAGGGAAGTTTTCTTCCATAATTTTATTGAAGATATTTGCTGACCCTTTAAGTTGTAAACCTTCACTCTCATCTATGCCTATAATCCTTAGGTTTGGTCTTCTCATTGTGTCCTGGATTTCCTGGATATTTTGGGTTACAAGCCTTTTGCATTTTGCATTTTCTTTAACTGTTGAGTCCATGATTTCTATGGTATCTTCAGCATCTGAGATTCTTTCTTCTATCTCTTGTATTCTGTTGTTGATATTTGCATGTCTGTCCCCTGATTTCTTCCCAAGGTTTTCTATCTCCAAAGTTGTCTCCCTTTGAGTTTTCTTAGTTGTTTCTACTTCTGATTTTAGATCCTGGATGGTTTTGCTTAGCTCCTTCACTTGCTTGTTTGTACTTTCCTGTAATTCTTTAAGAGATTTTTATGTTTTCTCTTTCATGACCTCAGCCTGTTGACCAAAGTTCTCCTGTATTTCTTTAAGTGTTTTTTGCATTTCCTCATTATTGGCCTTTGTATTCTCCTGGATTTCTTTCAATGATTTTTGTGTTTCCCTTGCAAGGGCTTCTAACTTTTGATCTCCTGAATTTCTTTAAGTATGTCCTTCATGTGTTCCTGTACCAGCATCATGACCAGTGATTTTAAATCCAAATCTTGTTTTACTGGTGTGATGGCGTATCCAGGACATGCTGGTAAAGGATAATTCGTTTCAGATGTTGCCATATTGCCTTGATTTCTGTTAGTGACATTCCTGTGTTTGCCTTTTGCCATCTAGTTCTCACTGGTGTTAGTTGGTCTTGTCAATGCTGGACTCACCAGTGCAAGCTGCCCCTTCCCAGGTGGCCTCTGGTGCACTGCTTTCCTCCTGCACTGCCTTGAGTCAGGGTGCTGTTGCCCGGGCTGTTCAGATCCCGAAGCAGACACCTGAAGGTTCCTGCTGGGGCCCGCTGGATTCACTGGAGCACACAGACTTCTTCCTGATGGCCACCTGGAAGCCCCTCTTCCCTCTTGCAGGACCTGGAGATGTGGTGTTGCTGCCCAGGCTGATCTGGATCCAGAAGTGGAGAGATCTGAGTGTTCTCGCCAGAGCCCTCAGGCCTAAGCTCCGTGCCACAGGAGTGAGCTGTGCTGTGAGCTCCCAGACTGCCTCTGGGTGCATACCAGGTCTCCCGCACTTCCTGGAGACCGAGTGCTGTGGCTCAGGCTGTTCAGATCCCAAAGCAGGCACCTGAAGGCTCCTGCTGGGACCCGCGGGATTCACTGGAGCACACGGACTTCTCCCCGCTGGCCGCCTGGAAGCCCCTCTTGCCTCTTGCAGGACCTGGAGATGTGGTGTTGCCACCCAGGCTGATCTGGATCCGGAAGCGGAGAGATCTGAGTGCTCCCGCCAGAGGCCTCAGGACTGGAACCTAAGCTCCTTGCCACAGGAGTGAGCTGTGCTGTGAGCTCCCAGACTGCCTCTCAGAAACAAAAGATTTAAAAGTAACATAACTTTAATTTCTAGACCTGAAAAAAAAATAAAACAAATCTTTTGTTTTTTAAATCTAGTTAGCAAAAGAGATACAGTTTAATATCCAAATAGTTTGGGTTCAGAGCTCTTGATAATTTGTGCCTTTAAATATAATTTTGAGAGAAGTAACTCCTATTTTTAAGGCCTGTAGTTCATTTTAAAATAGTTTCCCTCCTATTCCATAGAAAGCATATGAGAATTGTGTAGAACAAATATATTGGCCACTAAACTGGATGTTTATGTAACAAGCGGTATAAAATAATTCAGAAGGTAGTCAATACGTCCTTAGAGCCCTTGGAGAAATTTTAGAAGCAGAAGGTAAAATATCCCTGATGTGAAGCTCCAATAATACTGCATCTTGTACCTGACATGGCTTTAATAATGTATGACAAAAACATGGTGTCAGCTTTGAGGAGCAATGGGGGGCATTTTACTAAGTGAGAAAGATTTATGGATAAACTCACTGAAAAGGAGTTATAGTGGATCATGTTTTGCTTACAAAGGTGCAGAGAACAATATTTTCTTTTCTCTACTTTGTCAAAAGCTAATTCTCATTTGTCTCTGTTGTACAATTCATACATAGTGACCATTGCTCCATAAATTCATCAATATGGACTACAAAGCTTAAGTCAAGATCTGAAAGCTTATGTAAAAAGTTGATAATCTGTCCTGTAAAAGGCCTAAGAAATATTAATGGGAATATCTTGGTGCACAGGGGATCTGGTTTCCATTACAAAAGTGATTGGCCATCAGTCATCGTCACAGTAGGTCATTTGGAAAAAAAATTCCAGGGCCTAAAGAGGCCAGAAAACACACACACAGACACACACACACACACTAGTGAGACAGACAGAGAGGCATATACAGAGGGAAACCCACACAGAGACAGAGAGAGGGACAGAGAAAGAGACAGAGAGAGAGGCAGAGAAAGAGAGAGACAGACAGAGAGAGACAGAGAGACTGAGAAATCAAAGCTACCAGGACAAAAATCATCTGCCTCTGAATTGTTTCACTAGACTTCAGCGTGATCTACTGGAAGAACTTCCAGCATCAAAGATAAAAGAAAATAAAGACAACAGAGCCTCCCTAGTATCTGTTGCTCATTATCTTGTGGCCCAAATCGCTTTTAAGGATAGGCAGCCCCACCTCACACCAGTCAGAATGGCTAAGGTTAAAAACTCAGGAGACAGCAGGTGTTGGCAAGGATGTGGAGAAAGAGGAACACTCCTTCACTGCTGGTGGAATTGTAAGATGGTACAACCACTATGGAAATCAGTCTGGTGGTTCCTAAGAAACTGGACATGACACTTCTGGAGGACCCTGTTATACCTCTCCTGGGCATATACTTAGAGAATTCCCCATCATGCAATAACGACATATGCTCCACTATGTTCATAGCAGCCTTATTGATAATAGCCAGAAACTGGAAAGAACCCAGATATCCCTCAATGGAAGAATGGATACAGAAAATGTGGTATATACACACAATGGAGTATTATTCAGCAATTAAAAACAATGAATTCATGAATTTTTTAGGCAAATGATTGGAACTGGAAAATATCATCCTAAGTGAGGTAACACAATCACAAAAGAATACACATGGAATGCAATCATTGATAAGTGGATATTAATTAGCCCTGAAACTCTGAATACTGAAGATACAATTAGCATATCAAATGATTCCCATGAAGAAGGAAGAAGAGGACCCTAATCCTGGAAAGGCTTGATTCAGCATTATAGAGGAGTACCAGGACAGAGAAAAAGGAGGGGGAAAGATAGGAGAATGGATGGAGAGAAGAGGACTTATGGGACATATGGGGAGGGAGGAACTTGGAAGGGGAAAGCTTTTGGATTGTAAACGAAGAATATAGCATATATATATATATATATATATATATATTTATAAAGGATAGGAGGCCCTTGTCATTGTTTGAAAAGAAGAGTGCTGGTCCACAGCCACATACTCTGTGTCTCATATACCACTTTACCACAAGACACATTAGATTATCCTGCAAGTTCTACAGAGCCTGATTCAGTTGCCACAAACTTCAACTCCTTCCAGTTCTACTTTAGTCCATGCTAGATTCTCCAAGGACTCTGAGAATATATTGATTCCCTTCTGTGTTTTCTTTTTTCTTTTTTTTTTGATATATTTATTATTTACATTTCAAATGATTTCCCCTATCCTGGATCCCCCCTCCCTGAAAGTTTCATAAGCTCTCTTCCCTCCCTTGTTCCCCAATCCACCCCTTCCCACTTCCCTGTCCTCGTATTCTCCTACACTGCTGCACTGAGCTTTTCCAGGACCAGGGGACTCTCCTTCCCTCTTCTTGGGCAACATTTGATATGTGAATTATTTCTTGGGTATTATCAGCTTCTGCGCTAATATCCACTTATCAGTGAGGCATACCACATGTGTTTTTTTATGACTGGGTCTCCTCACTCAGGATGACATACTCCAGTTATCCCCACTTGCCTAAGTATTTCATAAATTTACTTCTTTTTAATAGCTGAGTAGTATTCCATAGTGTAAAGATGTCTATAGAACATTTCATCTTCAATGCCTGTGTTTTCTATGCATGCCCTTATGTCTTCTAGCAGAGGAAAGACAGGGTTTGCTCTGACTGTTTCTAATGAAAAATCCCTACAGAAGACACAGATTGAATGGGTTGAGAGGGAAGAAATAAAAGAATAAAAGAATCCAGTTCATCAAAGGCAGAATATGACCCCATTATCCACCAAATAAGTGTCCATTGAGTATTTTAGAAATTCTTTTTTAATCATTCTAAAATTCTCTTTGATCTATAGCCTGCCTTCATTCACTAAACTCATTCTCTCTGAACAAGGGTAAGCTCACCACTCCCTTAACCATTCATTTCGAAGAGAGAATATAGAAAATTTGTGGCCTCACTTAACTGATGTAATATATTTTAATACCAAAATATTGTATGAATCTAATAAAATATCATTTTTACAATAATTTAAAGATAATTATTACCTTGTCTACAACTTCAAGTTTCCTCAATTTCTACCAATCACTTCTTTACCTGTATGTCCTTCAAGTTCAAAATCTATGAAGAAAAGTTAATTCTTATGATTGATTATTTTTGGGGGTGCTTCTTTCTTTGTTCTTTTTTTTTTTTTTTTTTTTTGGTTTTTGGTTTTTGTTTTGCTAGTGTCAAGGAAATAGTAGCATCTTTGAGTTTTCATCTGACAGCTACAGGGACATTGAAGAGTTAGTCTTTAATTTTGTCAAATTTACTGTGCTGCCATAATCAGCCATTCTATGGGACATGGATCTGGAGAAAACAAAAAAACATAGCTCCTGTTTTCACAGTATGGAGCTTCTAATATAAAAATGGCCCAGCACAAAGAATAATTTTTGCAGAGTTTACTTTTTTATTCTCTCAGTATACTAATTTCATATGTATTCTTTCTAGCACAATATTTAGTAGGGCAGGATAATAAGAAGATGAAAAAAGCTAGGCAGTATCAGTAAAAATCTGTTAGAAAATGCTAGAATTATATTTTGTACCTAAAAGATTGTAAATTTGCTAAATAATTATCAATAGATGGTTGGTAGAAATAATTCTTTTTAATTGTAATTTTAAGGGTTGAATATTATGACACAAGAATTAAAACACAATAAGAGCATGGTTAAGTACTTAATAATTTGTTTTAAATGAATTTATAGTTCATTATTTGAAAAATAATGAAAGACTTCAGGGACTATAAAAGTGACCTATTTGAAAGATACATCCACTGATGGCACAAGTATTATGGGAGTAGCCAATTACCTTTTCCTTGGATATGAAGCCTGATTTGTGAACAGGAATGCCTATGTGGCACTGTTAATTATACTATGTGTACCATTGGGGGAAAGCTACTCTTATTCTACTGCTTGAGGAATATTTAATGACTCCAAATGCCATAGTACTATGACTGTAGATCAGAGTCTCATTCAAACCACATCAGTAAAGCTTCTGTTTATATCAGATGCTAATTAATACAGAGATCCAGAACCAGACAAGTTGTATAAAAACAGACTTTAGAGAAAGCATGCAACAGTGAGTGAAATAACTGTAATGTCTATAACATACACACACACACTCACACACACACACACACACACACACACACACACACACACACACACATCTACCCAGAAGGGTCAGGATCAGTACAGAAGAGGACACAAAGATCTAAGAGGAAAGGTTATGGATAACTCCAAAGAAACAGTATCATCCAGCCCTAACAATACAGATGAACTCATGGACTATGACATTATACATAAGACCTACAGGAGTTCAAACAAAACTTCCTGCATGGAGAAGTGAAGGTGAGCACGAGTCTCATTTCTGGTCAACTCATGCCTGGTGAGAAATTAAGAATTAGATTTTCCAATGAAGCATCACTGGGTACATTAATTATAGTTCATAAATCCCATGCCCTGGAGTCACAAAACAAACACCTGATTTTTTTTATTGTTGTTGTACTGTTTTGTTTTGGATTCTCTCTCTCTCTCTCTCTCTCTCTCTCTCTCTCTCTCTCTCTCTCTCTCTCTCTCTCTGTGTGTGTGTGTGTGTGTGTGTGTGTGTGTGTGCTGTTTTTTTAAGCGGAAGAAAAATTTGAAGTTGGATAAATAAGGAGGGAGGGAATCTTGAATGACTGGGGAGAAGTTAAAGAATATAACAAACACATTGTATAAGAATTTAAAATAATAAATAAATAAATAAATAAATAGGAAAGACATAGTCAGATCAAATCCTGTGAGAGTCTATGAATCTGTGTGTATGCGAGTGTGTGTGTATGGGAAAGGTGGGGTGGAGTGGAGTTGTGTGTGAATGTATATAAAGAAAAAAACTAGGTCCAGTCCTTTCTGCTTGGGCAAACTGCTAGCTAGTCTGCTCTCTTGGATACACCGAATCCTGAGCGAGCCCAGAAGATCCACTACACTCAGGGTAACTGACACCACAGACTGAGGCATCCCAGGAGATCTGCTGCACACAGGGCAACTCGGATCCCAGGAGATCTAATACACACGAGACAACTGAATAACTAATCACCAGATTGTCTGCTCCCCTGAAGACAACACAGCTTGAAGGCATCCCAGGAGCATCTGTACACAGGGCAACTGGGAAACAGACACCACAGTCTGAAGACCTGGGAAATCTATGGATTGCAGGGCAACTAACCCAAAAGACTGAAGCTTCCCTGGAACTCTGCTGCATACAGAAAAACAGTAACCACAGTAGTCATTTGATCCACTGGAGAACATCTTCTCACAGGACAACAGCCTGACTGCTCCTCTGAAGACCAAACAGTCTGAAGACTTCCCAGGAGATCTACTATAGCCAGGGCAACAGATCAGCATCTTCTCTGCCACTCTGAAGAGCCACTAATTAGAAGGCCCCACAGGTGACCTGCCACAGATAGTGCCACAGGCTTACCTGAAGACCTGAAGCAACCCAGGGATGAAAGAGTCAGATTCCAGACAGAGTCACCCAGACCAGCAAATACCAAGGACAACCAACTGTCAAGATGAAAGCACAAGACCATAAGCAATAAAAGCTAATATGTATGTGCATCATCAGAACTCAGTTCTCCCAACACAGCAAGCCCCGAATATAAAAACAGATCTAAAAATCAGGAAACTGACCTAAAATATGATCTTATGAAGATAATAGAGTCTTTTAAGGAGGATGTAAAAAAATCACTGAAAGAAATACAGGATAACAAAATCAAACAGGTGCAGGATTTGAATAAAGCAGTCCAAGACCTAAAAATGGAAGAAGAAACAATAAGGAAAACACAAATGGAGGCAAACCTGGAAATGGAAAACCTAGGAAAGAGGTCAGGAATTACAGATGTAAGTATCACCAACAAAATACAAGAGAAAAGTCTTGGGCATAAAAGATAGATACTGTAGATGAGATTGACAGTTATGTCAATCTCATCTACAGATGAAAAGAAAATTTCAAAACACAATTTTGAAAAGAAAAGAAATTTCAAAATACAAAAATGTCCTAACTCAAAGTATGTGGGAAATTCAGGACACAATGAAAAGACAAAATCTAAGAATAATTGGAATAGAGAAGAATGAAGATTCTCAGTTCAAAGGACCTGAAAATTTCAACAAAATCATAGAAGAATACTCCCCAACCTTAAGAAAGAGATGGCCATAAAAGTATAAGAAACCTACAGAATACCAAATAAATAAAACCATAAAGGAAAATCCTCTCATCACATGATAATTAAAGCACTAAACCCACAAAACAAAGAAAGAATATTAAAAGCTGGAAAAGGGCCAAGTAACATACAATGGTAGACCTATCAGAATTACACCAGACTTCTCAACAGATAATATGAAAGCCAGCAGAGCCTGGTCAGAGGTCATGCAGACCCTAAGAGAACACAAATGGCAGCCCAGGCTACTAGATCCAGCAAAACTGTCAATCAACATAGGTGGAGAAAACAAAATATTCCATGACAAAACCAAATTCAGTGTCTATTTACCAATCCATTCCTATAGAGGATTCTAGAAGGAAAACACCAGCACAAGGAAGGTACCTACACTAAAGGAAAGACAAGATATTAAGCATCTCAGAACAAAGCCAAAAGGAGAGAACTACAAGCATATAAAGTCACCTACAAAAGCAAACATACCAGGAACCAACAGTCATCTTTCTTTAATATCTCTGAATGTTCATGGACTCAACTCACCTATAAAAGACATAAGCTAGCAGAATGGATACACAAACAAGATCCAGCATTTTGAAGCATACAGAAAAACACACATCAATAACAAAAACAGATAATATCTCAGAGTTAAAGGATGGAAAAAATCTTCCAAGCAATTGATCCCAAGAAATAAGCAGGAGTTGCCATCCTAATATCCAATAAAATAGACTTTTAACCAAAAGTTATCAAGCATGATAAAGAAGGATACTTCATATTCATCAAGGGGAAAGTCCACCAAGAGAAAGTCACAATTCTGAAAATCTATGCCCCAAATGCAAGAGCACCCACATTCATAAAAGATACTTTATTAAAGCTCAAAATACCCATTGAACCCCACAAAGTGATAGTGAGAGACTTCAACACCCTCACTCTCTCAATGGAGAGGTCATTGAAACAGAAACTAAACAGAGACACAGTGAAACTAAGAGAGGTTATGAACCAAATGGATTTAATAGATATCTACAGAACATTTTACCCTAAAGAATGCAACTTCTTCTCAGCAACTCATTGTACCTTCTCCAAAATCTACCATATAATTGGTCATAAAACAACCCTCAACTGATACAAGAAGATTGAAATAATTCAAGGCATCTTATCAGATCATAATGGCCTAAAGCTGGTCTTTCATAACAGCAAAAACACAGAAAGTCAACATACCCATGGAAACTGAACAACTCTCTAATCAATGTTAAACTGGTCTGGGAAGAAATAAATAAATAAAAGACGTCCTGGAATTTAATGAAAATGTTTACCCATCTTACCCAAACTTATGAAACACAATGAAAGTGGTGCTTAGAGGAAAATTCATAGCACTAAGTGCCCTGATAAAGAAACTGGAGAGATCTTATACTTGCAACTTGACAGCACACCTGAGAGCTCTAGAACATAAAGGAAGCAAACACTCAAGAGGAGTGATCAAACTCAGGGCTGAATCTACCAAATAGAAACACAAAGAACAATATAAAGAATCAACCCCCACCCCACCCCAAAAAAACAAAAATTGGTTCTACGAGAGAATCATCAATATAGATAAAGCCCTAGTCAAACTAACTAAAGGGCACAGAGACAGTATCCAAATTAACAAAATCAGAAGTGAAAAGTGAGACATAACAACAGAAATGGAAGAAATTCCAAAAATTACCAGATCCTACCACAAAAGCCTATACTTAACAAAGCTGGACAATCCAGTTGAAATGGGTGGTTTTCTAGACAGATATCACACATCAAATTTAAATCATGAGCAGGTAAACTATCTTAACAGGCCCATATCCCGTAAGGAAATAGAAGAACTCACTAAAAACATCCTAACTAAAAGAGGCCAGGGCCAGATGGATTTCTGGTATAGAATTCTAACAGACCTTAAAAGAAGATCTGATTCCAATATTTTTCAAATTATTCCATGACATAGAAACAAAAGGAACACTACCTAATTTATTCTATGAAGTCACAATTACTCTGATAACTAAACCATAGAAGTACCCAACCAAAAAAAAACAAAAAAAAAACAAAAAAAAAAACTTCAGACCAATCTCGTTTATGAATATTGATGCAAGCAAAAATGCTCAATAAAGTTTTTGCAAACTGAATCCAAAAATACATCAAAACCATCATTCACCATGATCAAGTAGGCTTCATCCCAGGGATGCAAGATTTATTCAATATACAAAAATTCATTAACGTAATCCACTATATAAAGAATCTCAAAGAAAAAAAATCACATGATCATCTCCTTAGATACAGAAAAGGCACACACCAGCTGATATGAGGCCCCCAACATATATACAACAGAGTACTGCTGGGCCTGGGTTTAGTCAGAGAAAATTCACCTAACCTTCAAGAAACTGGAGGCCCAAGGGAGTTTAGAGGACTGGTTGGGTGGGGAGATTGGGTGGGAACATCCTCTTGAAGACTGGGGGTGGGGGGCTGGAAGGAGGTATGGGAACTAGAACAGTAGGAGGTGTACCAGGAGTGGAGTAAAATCTGAAGGTTAAAACAAATAAATAAAAAATAAGCAAAGAAAAAATAATGGGACATTAGAAAATCTCAGACTAGTAGCATAAAAACTAATGAACTAGTATTAACACAGATCTTAAAGATTATGTACAGAACAGCAAGACTCAGAAAAATATTTAACTATATTTTTTCTTATATAGATTTTAAAATATATATTAAACATATTTATTGGGACTCACGTGAGGTCATTTATTGGCTTCATTACATTTTTATTGCTGTGTAGAAAAATCAAGTGTAAGGTAACATATAAAAAACGCACTTAATTAGGGTCTTGCTTAGAGATTTAGAGATTAGTGTCCATATCATTACGCTATGGAGATGGTGAGAGGTAGGCAGACATGGCGCTGGAAATATATCTTAATTCAGAGGCATCTGAGAGAGAGAGAGAGAGAGAGAGAGAGAGAGAGAGAGAGAGAGAGAGACTAGGACTGGGACTGGGACTAGGACTAGAACTGTTTTTTTTTTGTTGTTGTTGTTTTTTTGTTTTTGTTTTTGTTTTTGTTTTAGAATTTCTGAGTCATTTTCAAGATTTTATTGGTTGTCAAGATTTCCTTTTATTCTGCCATAATAAAATCTACATCATGTAACAATGCCATTTTAACTACGTTGAAGTATATAATTAAACACATTGGTACAGGTATAGTCACAGTATTGTCAACCGTCACCAATACCCATCTCCTGAGATCATCAACGTTGATGTTGAAACTCTGCCCATTTGACAAGAACACCCCATTCTTTTCTCTCCTGGACTTCACAAAATAGCATCCCAAATATCTTTCTGTATAAATTTAACTGTTGCAGTTACCTCGTACATAGATACCTTGTACAGATGGAATAATACAGTGTCTGATCTTTAGTGTTATCCCTTCTGACTTATTCCCTTTATCATAACGTCAGGTTCATCCATGTCATAGCATACATCAGAAGTCCAGTCTCAATGATATGCTGCTGTGTGTAAAATGACGTATTTTGTCTACCTACTCATCTACTTATAGATGTTTGAAGGGGTTTCACCATTTGGCTATCGCAAACTCATATTTGAATTACTTTCTATAGTTGCTTAGGCATAGTGATGACATACAAATAATCTTATCTCACAATTCAATTGTCATAATTATGTTTTTATAATTTTGTTCATGGGAGAAAAAAATCTTATGACCTTAAATAACTCCTTTCATTGTTAGCCAGTTAGGTCCATTGTCACCTGCTTACAGTTCCAGTCTTATAGATCAGAATATTGTTCTTTCCTTTTCATTTTCTTGATATTTCTTACTGCAAGTTTTTTTTTGAAAGACATGAAAGATGCCTTGAAATTGATCTTTCTCCAACAAAACACCACCACTTAATTCTTGTAATCCTTCCCAAACAGTCCCACCTGCTGGTGACTAAATATTAAAATACTGTTGCACATGGGGATCATTCTCATTTAAGCACCTCATTCAAGAACTAATATACATTAAATATACAATAAGATGTCCATTGGATGGGTTGAAAATGTAGAGGTAGGAGCACAGAGGGCTTCAACTATTTTTATGATATATTATTTCATTAGCTGAGTGATGGGTACACTGGGATCTGTTATACTATTTTCTTTGTGTGTGTGTGTGTGTGTATGTGTGTGTGTGTGTGTGTGAAATAATTCAAAAGAATCTTTAAAATCCAGTGTCTGACTAAACAATATGATATAAGAAGAAAAAATGAAGCACAAAGTCCCTATTTCTAAACTTATAAGGAAAAGTTCATACTCATTGACTTCATATGTTTTATCTTTTCCACCAAAAATGGCATAGTATGATGAATATAGACCAAGTAAAAAGGAAATTGAAATATTTTTAATAAATCAAAAACTATGTTGTTCATTCTTTATTAAAATGCACTGTCAAGATTTTTAACAATATTAAGCTTCTGAAAATCTGGAAAGAACCAGTTATCTAAGCTAGAGAAATATTGGTGTTATATGGCAGCATGTAACTTTTGTTGATGACCCATGACAATATATCATAAACAAAATGTGTTCAGTAGGTGAGGTGCCATCTGCATCATGGTCATGTATCATTAACTGACATCTTGTATAAATTATGCAATCAATTTTTTTACTCTCTCCTTTTTGCATTAAAATTACTCTACTGAAAATACAAAGATCTGGCACAGGATTGATTGATGTGCATAATTATTCTCAGTGTTTACTTGTGTACACATAAAAATGTTCCCAGCCCCATGGAAAGGCTGGAAAATGAGGAAAATAAGAGCAAGAATCCAGCCATTCTGTTAATGTAATTAGACAATCTGAAACCCAAGAACCGAAAATTGGCGGTTTTTTTTTCATTTCCTCTCTACCATACCAAGTACTTTGCCCTATATTCTGCAATTGGCAGGGCATGAACACCACCCCAAAATACCTAAAGTTTCCACCGTGAACGTTGTCATAAATTGATTTTAATTTGATCAAATAGGAATTTTAACTCAGATATACTGTATTTTTTTCTTAACCTAACACCTTTTCCTGAAGTTTGATGGATCAAAGGAGGCATGGTTTAAGTATTACAACATTATGAAAAGGCATATGAGTGCCACTTGCAAGTCTTCAACTGGGCTAAAATCAATCTGACTTTATCTCTTCAGCTGATATCCTGTTTTCTGTCTTGCCCTGTTTTGTTTTCATTGCTGCTCTTTTGGGAGTATAATAGCCCTTCCCATACTCCCCTGTCACTTTCATGGTTCTCACATGTAAAATTGGCCTTTCAGGGACTTACTCTGTACTACAATATACATGAATCCCATCTAAAACTTCAACCATGAGCTATTTTCTTGGTACTTTTCCCTCATACAGCTAAATGCTAAAACTGCATCCTATACCCAAGTTCTCATTTTTGCTTCACCTACGGGCCAATTTGGGATATTTTTGCATTCCTATCTGAAATTCTTATCTCTATTCTTTTTCATGATGCATAATTGTACTTGTGTTTCTTTGATCATACATGTTTTATTACGCATATTTCTCTTATGCATATGACAAATTAACATGTTTTTTCTACTGTATATCTAAGATGGAACAAGTACAAAGGATCCAGATATCAGAAGACATTCTTATGTATCTTTTTAGATGAGAAAATTACTGTCTGCAACCATCTCTGCCTGAATGTGTTATGCTGTTTTTACAGCCAGAGCAGATTTTTTGTGAAAGGAGATTTGTACAAAAGCATCTCCTTTCAGATAGCTTCATTGAAATCACTCAACTGACTTTATTCCATATATTTAAAACCATATTTGAAAAGCCACAACAACTATGAGCTCCCTGTGCTTCCAGGAAAGGGAGAAGAATGAGAGATAAAAAGAATTACCATATCTCATAGTTTAACATGAAAGTACAATATAGTCTGTTGCAAATGATGCCTGTCATTGCTGCTGCTGTTACTGCAGTCATCATCATTTTCATTATTCTCTCATACCTCCTTATTAGCATTTAGTTGGCAGAATGCTCCCACACAGTTTGGAAGGATGCTGTTGGCTCATAGTATCACAAGATGAGGAAAGTGGCCTATGGAGAATTTAGGTAAAAGATTCATGATATTAAGCTTCACACAGGCAGAAAAAATATATATAACCCCATTACAGAAGTAGGCTAAAATTGCAACATTTGACTTATCTAAAGTAACATCCTCCAGCCTAGATAAAATAGAAATTAAAAAAACTGTGTGGAAAAAGAACTACTCTTGTCAGAGAATTTGTCACTAGATAAGTGACAGCTCACCTCAGACAATGGGATTTCAAATTACATGCTAGGCCATAGCTCTTGTCTACTGACATGATTTTTCAAAGTTACAAACAGGGTGACGGCAAATATTTTGCATTTGTTGTAAAAACTCCAACACAGTAAAGAGAATGTACTAGATACTATGGGTTGTTTGTTTCTTAGATTTTAATTGGAGCAAATTTGGACTTAATTGATGACAACAAAAAATAAAAAAGAGATTAAGGAAAGTTATTAAAAGTAAACATTTACCAAAAGACTTGCATTCTTTGGAATAACAGAACTTGGTGCTATAACCACTATGTTTCAAGTGCCTCATTTATGCTCCTAATAATACTTCTAAGTGTAAGAAAATGCATAATGTGTTCAGGAAGTTTCCACCTGTGCTCAAAAATCTGAGGATCTTCCAAAATTTCTCTTTGATTAGGTTCAGCATATCTGATTGTATGTGCAAGTTCTTGATCCACATGGACTTGAGCTTTGTACAAGGAGATAATAATGGGTTAATTTGCATTTTTCTACATGCTGACTACCAGTTGAACTAGCCCAATTTGTTGAAAATGCTGTCTTTTTTCCACTAAATAGTTTTAGCTCCTTTGTCAAATATCAACTGACTATAGGTGTGTGGGTTCATTTTTGGGTTTTCAATTCTATTTCATAGACCTACCTGCCTGTCTCTGTACCAATGGCATGCAGTTTTTTATCACTTTTGCTCTATAGTATAGCTTAAGTTCATGAATGGTGATTCACCCAGAAGTTCTTTTATAGATGAGAATAATTTTCGCTATCCTGCATTTTTTTTGTTATTCCAAATGAATTTAAGAATTGTTCTTTCTAGTTCTATGAAGAATTGAGTTGGAATTTTGAAGGGGATTGCATTGAATATGTAGATTGTTTTTGGTAAAATGACCATTTTTAGTATATTAATCCTGCCAATCCATGAGTATGGAAGATCGTTCCATCTTCTGAGGTCTACTTCGATTTCCTTTTGCAGGGATTTGAATTTCTTGTCATACAGATTTTTCACTTGCTTGGTAGAGTCACCAAGCAAGAAATTTTATATTATTTGTGACTATTGTGAAGCGTGTTACTTCCCTATTTCTTTCTCAGTCCTATTATCCTTTGAGTACAGAAAATCTACTGATTTGTTAAAGTTAATTTTATATCCAGCCACTTTGCAGAAGTTGTTTATTAGCTGTAGGAGCTCTGTGGTAGAATTTTTGGGGTCGTTTATGTATACTATCATATCATCTGCAAATGGTGATATCTTGACTTCCTCCCTCCCAAATTTTATCTCTTTGATCACTTTTTGTTGTCTACTTGTTCTGGCTAGAACTTTGAGTCCTATATTGAATTGGTAGGGAGAGAGTGGACAGCCTTTTCTTTCTTGTCCCTGATTTTAATGGGATGGCTTTGAGTTTTTCTCCATTTTGCTTGATGTTAGTTATTGGTTTGCTGTATATTGCTCTTATTATATTTAGGTATGGACCTTGAATTCTGGATCTCTCCAATACATTTAACATGAATTGATGTTGTGTTTTGCCAAAGGCTTTTTTCTTCACCAATGGCTTATGCTTCAAGATCAACAATTGACAAATAGGACCTCGGCTTCTGTAAATCAAAGGAAACTTTCAATAGGACAAAACAGCAACTCATAGATTGGGAAAATATATTTGCCAACCCTACATCCAATAGATGACTAAATCCAAAATATACAAAGAGCTTAAGAAGGTAGACTCCAGAGAGCCAAATAACCCTATTAAAAACTAGTGTACAGAGCTAAACAGAGAATTCTTAACTGAGGATCCTCAAATGGTTGAGAAACACTCAAAGAAATGTTCAACATCCTTAGTTATCAGGGAAATGCAAATCAAAACAACCCCAAGATTCCATCTCACACTAATCAGAATGGCTAAGATCCAAAACTCAGGTGACAGCAGATGCTGGCAAGGATGTGGGGAGAGAGAGCAACACTCCTCCATTGCTAGTTGGACAGCAAGCAGGTAAAACTACTTTGGAAATAAGTCTTGTGGTTCCTGAGAACATTTGAAATAGTTCTACCTGAAGACCTACCTGGGGACATATCTTGTCTGCAGACAACAACCCCAACACTGTTGCCATGATCAAGAGGCACTTGCTGACAGAAACTTGGTGTGGCCATTCCTTGGGAGGTCCTGCCAGCAACTGACCAATGGATGCTTGGATCTAACCATCAAACTTAGTTCAAGGAACCTGGTGGGGGAACTGGTGGAAGGATTGGAGGGTCAGAGGTGGATTGCAACCCCATTGAAAGAACAATGTAGAACAATAACTGGCCTGATCACCCAGTTCTCCCAGAGTGTAGACCACCAACAAAAGAGTGTACCTGGAGGGATCCATGGCTCCAGGTACATATGTAGCATAGGATGGCCTTGCCTGATAGCAATGGGAGGAGAGGCCCTTGGCCCCAGGTAGGTTTAATGCCCGAGTCTATGTAGATGTTGGAGTGATGGGTTGGGAGAGTATGGGTGGATGGGGAGCACCTTCATACAGGCAAAGGGTAGGGGGAGGGCAGATGTGGGATGGGGGCTGGTAGAGGGCTAACCAGGAAGTAGTATATCATTTAAGATGTAAACAAATAGAATGATCAATAAGAAAGAAAGAAAATGCATAAGCATGATTATATAGGAGTAGAAATAAAGAACTATTTTTGAAAAGTTGTTTCCTTTTTGAATATACAGTGATTGATAATATGAAGGTTAAGCATCTAACAGTCATGCAACTCTCTCAAAATTTTATTTACATGGAATATTCTGTATTTGAAATCTTATTGTTTTTAACTATGTTAATAGAGATGAGATCTGCATAAAGAGTTTGTGTGTGTGTGTGTAACATATATTTTAACAATGATTTATATTTTACAATAGTTTATAAGATACCACAGTGCAAAGTACAACCAAAAGATCATATCATGTATCTTCCAAATTCAAGTATTAAAATCAAAACCCCAGTGTTACTAAATGATTAGACATAGGTAATTAAAATGGTCTTATGGTTGGAAGCCATGAATGGTATCCGTGTCTTTATAAAATGGACTTGAGACCTCTCATTTAATCTCCAGAATGATAAATACAGTAAAGGTGCACAGTATGCAGCAGGAAGGATGATCTCACCAGAAGCCAACAGTGCAGACCACCTGACTGAAGCATCCACATCCAGAACTAGGAGAATTTCTGCTCTTCAAACCCAGTGCTATTTTGTGACTGCAGACAGGACAAAAGCTCATGACAACCATGAATCAAATGCTTTAAAAAATACCATTTACACCCCCAAAAAATTAAAAGTGTGGTAATAAATTTATTTGGAAAAACTGTCTCCAGTATGAAAACTTTTGGCAAATGAATTTGGACTTCTCTCGTGAGAACTGGGCTTTCAAGGAGGCTTTATGCATTAAAGAGACTAGAATATCTACATGAGTTTTGATACAGAATACAAAGTGTATAGCACATAAAAGTCACTGAAATATGTTCTTGAGTTTTGATACATTGATCACCAGAATCATAATCTAATAAAAATTCAAATTAAATCAAGTAAGATAGGTGCCAACTGATAGAAATAAATCTATAAACTCTCCATTATTATAAATCATTATTATACATTAGTATTATTGTATAATGTTCTTTTTAAAATTATTGTTATATTTTGTGAGGGTGAAGGGAATATATTCTACAGCATACAAGTGGCAGCCATAAATTACTCGCAGTAGTCCATTTTCTCCTCCCTCCATGTGAATCCTGGAAATGTAACTCAAATCATCAGTCCTGATACCAAGCACATCTAACTGCTTAGCCATCTTGCTGAACCCAGCTTCATACTACTTATCTTAATAAATGATCACTTTGGGCATATGTATAATACAAGAGAGACAGCTATTGACTAAACAAGTCTAGATTACACAACTGCTCAAAAAATGCACTTTCACAAATATCCTGATGACCAGTGTGCAGAGGAAATCTCAACAGGATGTATTCGAGTTTTTCAACAAGTGTCAAATAAATTTAATCCTGTTTCAAATAGGAAAAGGACCACAGAGTATGTAAAGAAACCTGTGTGATATCATCTTCATCCTCTCTAGCCTCCCTAATTGGTTGCTACCATCTCCTCATTCTACAAAGTCCATCAATTCTCCCTCCCTAGAAGTAAACAAAGAATCCTTCAAGAACTAGTCAATGCCTACTTTTTCTCTGCAGCATTCCTGAAACTGCCCTAGACAGTCTTTTTCTCCAGCAGATATACCTAATTACAGCACTCCATTTGCACCTATTAAATCATTTTTAAAATATAATTATTGGTTGCATAGAAATTAGAGACAATGTCTTATGTGGACAGTTCCATGTCATCATTTCAAATTATTGAACATGCTTGTAATAGCAAAACAATTTTATATAGCCAATCCTAAACCAAGAGCATAAAGATTTACTCAGCATAGATCTCTTGCACATTGGTACAGTTTCAGATAAATTAATAGAATCAACATCTTAAAGAAATCAACAGCAATGAAAAGTGATAAGATGGCCTTTAAAAGCCTTGTTTTGAGGGGTGCAGAGTGGCTTACTTGATTTGATAAAGTGTTTTCTAAACAACCATGAAGAACTAAGTTGAAGCCACATAAAAGCATGGGTACACTGACAATACAACAATTTCATCACTGAGGAGCAAGAAGCAGATAGATCCCTGGAGCTCATTAACTAGATGTCCTAGCTGTAGTAGTGACTTCAAACTTTAGAAAGAGGCCTTGTTATCAAAAAATGGGCAAAGGTGATTGCAAACATCAAACACCAACATCCAGCCTTCACACGTATACACACCTTCATGTTCACCCACATGCACATAGGCACACAATACACTTACCTATAAACCAATAAAAAAAGTAAAAACAAATGGATAAAGAAAGGAACCCAAAGGCTAAAACAAGGCTCTTGTTCTTGTAAAACATGGTTCTTGTAACCATGTTGTGCTCTTCAAAAGAAAGAGCCATAGCAATCTCAGTGTATTGGGTGTGAATCTAAGATAAGAAGGAGCGTCCAGCAATGTCTGAGGCAGTCCTCTGCCTCTGGAATCAAGATGTAACCAGGGATGTATAGAAGGGCAGACAGTCTTGGTGAAGGAGGAACTTTGGGCAGAGTCTTATGTGCCATAGTCAAGTGAGTCTCAGAAAAAAAAAAGCGCCAAAATTAAAATAATTTTAAAACACTTTCAAATTCTCATTTATTTATTAAAAAATTGACCATTTAAAGTTATTTTTGAGGAATAACTGCCATTAATAAATATTCTTGGCTCATGAACACAGAGGAGCAATCAGGTAGTGTGACCTGAAGAAGTTAGTAGAGCACAGAGTTTCTTTGGCAGTATCTTAGTTGCTAGTGTCTGTGTTTTTGAAAAAGAATCACTAGATGAAGAAATGTCTAACAGAAATCTCTGATGCTTTCACAAAGTTTACAGTGAGGAACCTCACCCATTTACTTGAAAAACACTTTACCTTAAAGTCAGTTGAGACTTTCAAAGGAAAAAGGACAGAGAGCTAAAGCAAGCTGGGGGGTGAGTGGCTTCACGTGACACTTGCCAATGTCATAAATATGGGGCCACCATGGTAGGTAGTGTCACTGAGCTCTGCAGCTCTCTCCAAGCAACTCTGTCACCATTTTATGACAAGAACTCTTCATGCATGCCCTTCCATCCTCTCTTACTATTATAAAATTTCCTGAAAAAAAAATATCAGCCCCCATTTTTGCCTCAGCAGAGGCTATCCAGAAAATATAATTGAATCTTTCTATGATGAATACTTTCTGCACTGCCTTGAGGGCATCATTTGAAGTTTCTAGGATCACAGCACAGAGTTGTAGTTGTAAATATAAAAAAGAACGCTCTGTGTCTATTTGACCTCAGGACACACCTTTAATGTCATTCCTTTGAAAAATACTTCTTATGGCTTGCTTTTATGAATTTCCACATTATTAAAATTAAGCATAGAACAAACATAATCCACATTATCTAAGAGTTGATTAGATTCCTTTTTATAGGGTCATAATGTACGTTATTTTAGAATATTAACTTTGATAGACAAAAGTCAGAAATACTTTTCAAATGGACTCTGTGTTTTCTATTACAGAAAGATTTCAAGTCAGGATTTTCTATTAACTGTTAAAAATGTAGAAACACAAATTACTAGAATGTTTGATGAGCATCATTCTAAAAATAAATGCCTGTGACCTTCCTAATGTGCAGGCAGCTTTATCTTGTTCCCCTGAAAATATTTCATACAAATATATGAAACTGCAAAGCTATGCATGATTTATTTCAGCCTATTGTCTATTAGGTATGACATGAAATTATCATTGATCTTTAGTGATTACACTGATGCCTTCATGTGCTTCAGAAGGCCCTCTGAGACAGGGGAGGGGCAAGGAGGGGAGTCTACAAAGCATTAAGTATAACTAGGAAGACAATTTTAATAGAAATGCTTTACTACAGTAGCTTTGTAATGTTAACACATTTCAACTTTAAAAATGAGGCAGATCAGTAGGATTGCATTTGCCTCAAAAGGTAGCCAGCATATATAATGTAAACTATACAGTCTTACCCTGCAAGTCAAGGTGCTGTAAATAGTAGATAAAAGTCTAAAGCCTTCTCTATGGTGGCAGATGGCCACTGATATCTCTCTGTCCATTCATCATGCATTTATCTCTACCTGCCATGTATCTACCATCTATCCATCTGTCTGTCTGTCTGTCTCTCTGACTGTCTATCTTTCTATTCCATGTATCTATCTGCTCCAAAAGGGTTTATATAAGCAATGTTGGGCATCTACTCTACCTTAAATACTTGTCTATACATCATCCTTAGGTATTTAGTTTTCTAGTGATTGTACATTTGATTAAATTACATACTTGATTAAATGGCATTCTGTATGTCTGAAACATTCAAGACACTATTATCCAATTTACCTGAGCATGAAAAACCCAAACACAAATAAGGTTCTTGTCGCAGTCATGCATCATCCTAGAGTAATAGGTGAGAGTTCTGTACCATTCAATGCTTTTGTGCCTGTCACCCATCCTCTAACAGTAGTATGTACAAGTTCTGTGCCATTCAAGGTTCTGGTTCCTACTTCCTCTTAACTCCCACCTTACCAAAAAAAAAAAACAAAAAACAAAAAAAAACAAAAAAGCAAAACAAACAAACAAAAAAAAAAAACCATTTAAGACATATTCCTGTAAGAAAGGCTGTTTTAGAAGGTTCTTAGTTTTTCTTAAAGTAGGCCTGGTATAAATGTCCCCTCCAGCAGTCTCAGAGTAAGCTCATAGGGAAAACAGATACTGTCCCAATTAATACAATTTAACGTCCTTCACAGACATTAGACTCTCTGGTGACAGGAAGTTCTGTTTAGAGAGGTGGAAAGCTGCCCCACTTTTCCATCATTTTTTTTATGACTGGATACATTAGCATACCCAAGTGAGTTTGGTAGATCTATCATGACATTTGTTGTCCTCAGATTCCCATCCGCCACACACAGGAGGGATTCCATGGTGGGTGACTCTCACCATCCCAAAGCAATCACAAGTAATTACTACTTTTGTGCTGCAGGAAATTCATGATTTTTCCTACATTTCCCACCTCATAAAATAGGCACAGCGAAAAGAAGTGGCATTAATTACGGTTTTTAGGACGCTGACTTTTCTACGGCACAGCAGAATCTTAGTTAGGATTATTATTGCTATGATGAAACATGATGACAAAAGCAACTTGGGGAAGAAAGAAAATGATTTATTTTGTTCACAGTTTCATAAAACAGTACATAGAGAAAGCAGTGGATGTCATTCTCTTTGCTTCTTACCCAGAACCATTAAGTCACCCAGAAAAGTATGACATGAAAGAGACCTGTGGTCTCAATTAATTTGGGTTGCTCTAACCAAAATGCCACAGACTGGACAGATTATAGACCACATGGGTTCTCATTGTATCCACATTTAGAAACAGAAGAAATAATCTCTGCATCCTTTAAAAAGGGCTTTGCCCTCGTGATCTAATGACCGTCCCAAGGCTTCACCACTCATATTATCACCTAAATAGTTAGAATTCTAACATAAGCTTTGAGGGAAGACAAGAAGTCTCAGAAGCATCTGTGGTGTTTGAAGTGCTGTACTGGGGCCCACCAGTCTGATTAATCATCCTCCAGGTGATTCTTAAGCACTGAGTTACAAAGAATCATCAGCCTTATAGAAAAGGAGGCTTTGACCCATTATGTAGAAAACCGCTCTTCTGGCTCCCAACCACTCTCGAGTGATTGACTTCTGTAGAGCACCAGAAGGAAGATTGGAAAAGCCCTCCTCTCCAGGAGGGGTGTTATCAGCTGTTGACTCACAGGGGGTTGAGTTGGCATGGAAAGTTCGGCTCAGTATTTGAAGTTAACTAACTTAAACTTCATAGACAAAATCTTTCTGTAAACTAAATTCATGTACACCACATTTAAAATGTAATTTAACATGACATTGTAGATGTGTATTAACAATAGCTATATATTATATCTTCCAAGAGAAAGGAGAAGTATAGTGATATTTCTACTTAAAGTGCCCTCACTAAGAATTTAACCTGCAGAATGATTCAGAGTGATGCCATTGTCATTCAGTCTAGTTCAGGGACTCTTCAGTGGGAAAGTTTGTGCTATAGTAAACATCAGCAGACTTGAAAGCCAAAATGGCCTAGTACTCCTGGAGTTCATTTTGCCTGATGAAAGCCTCATTGGGATAATTATTGTAATGTATTTAAATGCTGTGCAGCTGTGGAGAAAGGCCTAATTAATTTTAAATGTACAAGTTCTCTTAAAATTAAATTTTAAACAGCAAGACTTCAACCGTTAGTAGAAATCTGGGATATTTGTATTTTGAAAGGAGAGATATACATCATGGCTATTCAAATTGTCTCTATTATTAAACATATTTTAGCATTTTAAGGGATATTGAAAAATAATGAAAAGGTAACATATTGGGAGGCCATACAGAAATCCAAACCAATTTTTTTGACTAAATGTTTTTTTATTCGATATATTTTTTACTTACATTTCAAATGATTTCCCCTTTTCTAGCCCCCCACTCCCTGAAAGTCCCATAAGCCCCTATCTCTCCCCCTGTACTCCCACCCACGCCTTCCCACTTCCCCGTTCTCGATTTGCCCTATACTGCTTCACTGAGTCTTTCCAGAACAAGGGGCCACTCCTCCGTTCTTCTTGTACATCATTTGTTGTGTGGATTATGTTTTGGGTATTCCAGTTTTCTAGGTTAATATCCACTTATTAGTGAGTATATACCATGATTCATCTTTTGAGTCTGGGTTACCTCACTTAGTTTGATGTTCTCCAGCTCCATTCATTTGCCTAAGAATTTCATGAATTCATTGTTTCTAATGGCTGAATACTCCATTGTGTATATATCCCACATTTTTTTGCATCCACTCTTCTGTTGAGGGATACCTGGGTTCTTTCCAGCATCTGGCAATTATAAATAGGGATGCTATGAACATAGTGGAACATGTATCCTTATTACATGCTGGGGAATCTTCTGGGTATATGCCCAAGAGTGGTATAGCAGGATCTTCTGGAAGTGAGATGCCAAGTTTTCGGAGGAACCGCCAGAATGATTTCCAGACGTATTGAAACAATTTGCAACCACACCAGCAGTGGAGAAATGTTCCTCTTTCTCCACATCCTCGCCAACACCTGCTGTCTCCTGAATTTTTAATCTTAGCCATTCTGACTGGTATAAGGTGAAATCTGAGGGTTGTTTTGATTTGCATTTCGCTAATGACTAATGAAGCTGAGCATTTTATAAGATGCTTCTCCGCCATCCGACGTTCTTCAGGTGAGAATTCTTTGTTTAACTCTGTACCCCATTTTTTAATAGGGTTGTTTGGTTTTCTGGAGTCTAACTTCTTGAGCTCTTTATATATATTGGATATTAGCTCTCTATCTGATGTAGGATTGGTGAAGATCTTCTCCCAATTTGTTGGTTGCCGATTTGTCCTTTTGATGGTGTCCTTTGCCTTACAGAAACTTTGTAATTTTATGAGGTCCCATTTGTCAATTCTTGATCTTAAAGCATACGCTATTGGTGTTCTGTTCAGAAACTTTCTCCCTGTACCGATGTCCTCAAGGGTCTTCCCCAGTTTCTTTTCTATTAGCTTCAGAGAGTCTGGCTTTATTTGGAGGTCCTTGATCCATTTACAGTTGAGCTTAGTACAAGGAGACAAGGATGGATCAATTTGTATTCTTCTATATGCTGACCTCCAGTTGAACCAGCACCATTTGTTGAAAAGGCTATCTTTTTTCAGCCCCTTTGTCGAGGATCAAGTGGCCATAGGTGTGTGGGTTCATTTCTGGATCTTCAATCCTGTTCCATTGATCTGCCTGTCACTGTACCAATACCATGCAGTTTTTAACACTATTGCTCTGTAGTATTGCTTGAGGTCGGGGATACTGATTCCCCCAGAATTTCTTTTGTTTTTGAGAATAGTTTTAGCTATCCTAGGTTTTTTGTTATTCCAGATGAATTTGATAATTGCTCTTTCTAACTCTGTGAAGAATTGAGTTGGGATTTTGATGGGTATTGCATTGAATCTGTATATTGCTTTTGGCAAAAGGGCTATTTTAACTATATTGATTCTGCTGATCCATGAGCATGGGAGGTTTTTCCATTTTTTGAGGTCTTCTTCCATTTCATTCTTCAGAGTCTTGAAGTTCTTGTCATACAGATCTTTCACATGTTTGGTAAGATTCACCCCAAGGTACTTTATACTATTTGTGGCTATTTTGAAGGGGGTCATTTCCCTAATTTCTTTCTCAGCCTGCTTATCCTTTGAGTATAGGAAGGCCACTGATTTGCTTGAGTTGATTTTATAACCTGCCACTTTGCTGAAGTTGTTTATCAGCTGTAGGAGTTCTCTAGTGGAGTTTTTTGGGTCACTTAAGTAGACTATCGTGTCATCAGCAAATAATGATAGTTTGACTTCTTCCTTTCCAATTTGTATCCCTTTGACCTCCTTATGTTGTTGAATTGCCTGAGCTAGTACCTTAAGTACAATATTGAAAAGATAAGGAGAAAGGGGGCAGCCCTGTCTAGTCCCTGATTTTAGTGGGATTGCTTCAAGTTTCTCTCCATTTAGTTTGATGCTGGCTACCGGTTTGCTGTATATTGCTTTTACTATGTTTAGGTATGGGCTTTGAATTCCTGTTCTTTTCAAGACTTTAAGCATGAAAGGATGCTGAATTTTGTCAAATGCTTTTTCAGCATCCAATGAAATGACCAACCATGTGGTATTTTTCTTTGAGTTTGTTTATGTAGTGGATTGCATTGATGTATTTCTTTATATTGAACCGACCCTGCATCCCTGGGATAAAGCCTACTTGATCATGGTGGATAATTGTTTTGATGATTTCTTGGATTCTGTTGGCAAGAATTTTATTGAGTATTTTTGCATCGATGTTCATAAGGGAAATTGGTCTGAAGTTCTCTTTGTTGAATCTTTTTGTGGTTTTGGTATCAGCGTAATTTTGGCTTCATAGAATGAGTTGGGTAGAGTTCCTTCTGTTTCTATTTTGAGGAATAGTTTGAAGAGTATTGGTGTTAGGTCTTCTTTGAAGGTCTGATAGAATTCTGCACTGAAACCATCTGGTCCTGTGCTTTTTTTGGTTGGAAGACTTTCTATGACTCCTTTTATTTCTTTAGGGGTTATGAGACTGTTTAGATGATGTATTTGGTCCTGATTTAATTTTGGTATTTGGTATCTGTCAAGGACATTGTCCATTTCCTCCAGATTCTCCAGTTGTGTTGAGTATAGGCTCTTGTAGTAGGATCTGATGAATTTTTGGATTTCCTCAGTTTCTGTTGTTATATCCCCCTTTTCATTTCTAAGTTTGTTCATTTGGATACTTTCTCTGTGCCCTTTGGTCAGTCTGGCTAAGGGTTTATCTATCTTGTTGATTTTCTCAAAGAACCAGCTCCTGGATTCGTTGATTCTTTGTACAGTTCTCTTTGTTTCCAATTGATTGATTTCAGCCCTGAGTTTGATGATTTACTGTCTTCTACTACTCCTGGGTGAATTGCCTTCTTTTTGTTTCAGGACTTTCAGGTGGGTCGTTAAGCTGCTAGTGTATGCTCTCTCCATTTTCTTTTTGGAGACACTCAGGGCTATGAGTTTTTCTCTTAGCACTGCTTTCATTGTGTCCCAAAGATTTGGATATGTTGTGCCTTCATTTTCATTAAATTCTAAAAAGTCTCTGATTTCTTTCTTTCTTTCTTCTTTGGCCAAGGTGTCATTGAGTAGAGTATTATTCAGCCTCGATGTGTATGTGAGCTTTCTGTTGTTTTTGTTGCTATTGAAAACCACTCGTACACCATAGTGATCTGATAGGAGACATGGGATTAGTTCGATCATCTTATATTTGTTGAGATCTGCCTTGTGTCCAATTATATGGTTGATTTTGGAGAAGGTACCGTGAGGTGCTGAGAAAAAGGTATATTCTTTTTCTTTAGGGTGAAATGTTCTATAAATATCAGGCAAATCTAATTGGTCCAAAGCGTCAATTAGTTTTACTGTGTCCCTGTTTAGTTTCTGTTATCCCGTTCAGTCCATTGAGGAGAGTGGTGTGTTGAAGTCCCCCACAATTATTGTGTTAGGTGCAATGTGTACGTTGAGCTTTAGTAAAGTTTCTTTTATGAATGAGGGTGCCCTTGCATTTGGTGCATAGATGTTCAGAATTGAAAGCTCTTCTTGGTGGATTTTTCCTTTGACCAGCAAGAAGTGTCATTCTGTGTCTCTTTTGATGACTTTAGGTTGAAAGTCAATTTTATCTGATATGAGAATGGCTACTCTTGCTTGTTTCCTGTGACCATTGGCTTGTAAGATTGTCTTCCAGCCTTTTACTCTAAGGTAGTTTTTATCTTTAACACTGAGGTGTGTTTCCTGTATGCAGCAAATTGTAGGGTCCTGTTTCCTATTCCATTCTGTTAGTCTATGTCTTTTTATTGGGGACTTGAGACCATTGATGATAAGAGATATTAAGGAATAGTGATTATTACTTCCTGTCATTTTTGATGTTCTTTTTATATTTGAGTGGTTATCTTCTTTTGGGTTTGATGAAGGAAGGTACCTATCTTGTTTTTTCCAGGGTGTAGCTTCCCTCCTTGTATTGGAGTTTTCCTCCTATTATTCTTTGCAGAGCTGGGTTTGTGGAAAGATATTGTGTAAATTTGGATTGGTCATGGAATATCTTGGTTTCTCCATCTATGGTGATTCAGAGTTTTGCTGGGTATAGTAGTCTTGGCTGATATTTGTGTTCTCTTAGAGTCTGCATGAGATCTGGCCAGGATCTTCTAGCTTTCATGGTCTCTGGTGAGAAGTCTGGTGTGATTCTGATAGGTCTTCCTTTATATGTTACTTCGCCTTTTTCTCTTACTGCCTTTAATATTCTTTCTTTGTTTAGTGCATTTGGGGTTTTGATTATTATGTGATGGGAGGTATTTCTGCTCAGGTCCAGTCTGTTTGGAGTTCTGTAGGCTTCTTGTATATACATAGGCATCTCTCTCTTTAAGTTGGGAAAGTTATCTTCCATAATTTTGTTGAAGATATTTGCTGGCCCTTTCTGTTGTAAATGTTCACTCTCATCTATACCTATAATCCTTAGGTTTGGTCTTCTCATTGTATCCTGGATTTCCTGGATGTTCTGGGATACAAGCTTTTTGCATTTTGCATTTTCTTTGACTGTTGAGTCAATGGTTTCTATGGTATCTTCAGCATCTGAGATTCTTTCTTCCATCTCTTGTATTCTGTTGTTTATATTTGCATCTACAGCCCCTGATTTCTTCTCAAGGTTTTCTATCTCCAAAGTTGTCTCCCTTTGTGATTTCTTAGTTGTTTCTACTTCTGATTTTAGATCCAGGATGGTTTTGCTCAGTTCCATCATTTGTTTGTTTGTGTTTACCTTTAATTCTTTAAGAGATTTTTGTGTTTCCTCTTTCATGACTTCTGCCTGATGACTCAAGTTCTCCTGCAATTCTTTAAGTTTTTTGTTTTTTTGTTTTTTTGTTTTTTTGTTTTGTTTTTTTTTGGTTTTTGGTTTTGTTTTTTTTTTGTGTGTGCCTTTCTTCTTTATTGGCTTCTATCTCTTGGGCCTTATTCTCTTGCATTTCTTTAAGTGATTTTTGTGTTTCCATTATAAGGGTTTCTAGCTTATTCATGTTCCCCTGTATTTCTTTAAGAGATTCATTTATGTCCTTTTTGTGTTCTTCTAGCAGCATCATGACCAGTGATTTTAAATCCAAATCTTGTTTCTCTGGTGTGTTGGCATAACCAGGACTTGCTGATGTTGGAGAGTTTGCTTCAGATGCTGCCATATTGCCTAGATTTCTGCTAGTAGCATTCCTGCATTTGCCCTTTGCCATCTTGTTCTTTGGAGCTAGTTGGTCTTGTCTCTGGCTGGTGTTTAAGCCTCCTGAGAGGCTCTAGGGCTATTTCTGCAACATTGGATGGCAGGGTTTCCCCTCTTGCAGATTGCTGATGTGCTGTTCTCCTCTTGGGTGCCCTTGCAGCCCTAATGTGCTTTGCCCCAGATTGTGTCTGTGAACCAGATAGTGCCCATTTGCTCCTTCAGGGAGTGCTGAGGGTGTATGCTGTAGGGACCTTTCTGTGTGTTGATCACTCTGCTGCCCAGCGGAACTCCCAACCAGGTTGGTGCACACAAGGCTAGCCTCGCTGCTCAGGCCCTGAGTCTAGGCAAAAGCCTGGCAGGCCAATGTCTGAGCAAAGTTCCCCTCAGCTGTGAGTGTTAATTGGGTCTGTCAGGTGGCCTGGATGGTGGCGTGAGTGCGCTCCCTGAGAGTGCAGCTGAGAGTCTGCTGGGCCAACAACCTCCTGGCCTGGTCGGCACACAGATGGCCAACCGAGCAGCCCAGGGCCTGGGGGCAGTCCAGGGCCTGACCATCTTAGACCCCAGCTATGTCAGCCTTGGGCTAGCCTGTTAGCAGGTTTTGCCTGCTAGGACTCTCTGGCTTCCCGTAGGCAAAATGGCGGTGGCACCTGCGCTTGCGCGCCAGCCCGGGCAAATAACCTTCTGCCCTGGTTTGCACACTGGTGGTCCCCGACCAGCCCAGGGCCTGGGTGCAGGCCAACGCCCATCGGGCTTAGACCCCTCGATGTTGGTCTCGGGTTACATTTGCGTACCTCAGTCTGTCTGATCTCTCTGGTGTCTAAGAACCAAGATGGAGGCCAGTCTCTTGTAACTGACTGGCAGGAGACAGAGTTCTGAAGTGGCTTCTGCGTGGTGAAAGGCACCGTAAATCCGCCACTGCTTGCAGCCTGGCTGGCCAGCGATGGCCAGTGGTCGTGGGTGCAGAGTTTGCCTGGACCCTGTCAGCTTGGTTCCACTGATGATGGCCCTTCCTCTGGACCAGCCACTGCTGCTGTTGCTGCTGCCGCCTCTGATCCCCCTGGTTTTTGACTAAATGTTAATTGAATCTTCCCAAAGCAATTTTAATACTAAGTTTTCTTTATTTATTCTTTGATACTTTTATCATTAAGGAATGTTTTTTCAAGTGTGGAATGAGTAGAATCTCTGCATCTGATTTAAGGTGTTCTTTCATTCTAATGTTTCTCTATTCGGTTTTTTGTTTTGGTTTTGATTTTGTTTTGTTTATCCAGATGATTTGTGTACTAAAAAGGGTGTGGTATTAAAATTGCCAACTATTAATAGATTGAGATTAACCTGTGTGTTTAAATCCAGTGGTAAATTTTTTTGAGAATCAAACATGGTTGAGTAGGCATCTCTGGGAATAACACATTGAGTCCTTTGGGCACATGCCAAGGAGTGGTATATCTAGGTCCTATGGTAGAGTCATATTTTAGTTCCCTGAGGACTCTGAATACTGACTCTGAGAATGGCTGCTCAATTTAAATGCTGTGAACACTGAGCTCAAGTTTCTTTTTCTCTATACCCTCACGGTATTTGTTCTCCATTGCTTTGTTGATCTTATCCATCTAACAGGGCAAAGATGAAGTCTCAACTTTGCTTTAATTTACGTTTCCCCAAACACTATGAATGCTGAACACATTTTGTGGTATTCCTTAACCATTTTAATTTCTTCTATTTAGGAGTATCTGTTTAGATTCTTAATCCCATTTTCTATTTGGGTCACTTGTTTCATTGACGCTTTGGTGGTTTGGTTTGCTTTGTTTTGCTTTGCTTTGCTTTAGATTGCTGTTTTCTTGTTTGGTTGTTTTTTGGTTTGGGTCTTTTAACTATTTTTACATTCTAGACATTAATCCTCTCAATCATCTCTTGGGTGTATAGCTGGCATATTATATACATATATAACATATTATAAATATATATAATATGATATGTTTTTCCTACTTTGTAATTTTTCATCTTTACTCAATAAATTGTTTCCGTAGCTTTTGAACAGTTTTTCACTTTTAATAGGTTCCACATATCATCCATTGGCCCTAATTCTGAGGTAAATGGAATCCTGTTCAAAAGTTCTATCTTATGTCTGTATCTTGTAATGTGTTGTCTATTTTCACCTAGGAGTGTTAATGTTACCAGGTTCAAACTGAAGCCTCCTTTAGTACAATTGGATCTAATTTTTGCACAGGCTGTTAATACCATTCTAATTCCATTATTCCATCTGTGAGCATACAGTTTATCCAGTCCCATTTGTTGAAGATGCTGTCTTTTCTCCAATGTATGTTTTCCTCCTTTGTTAGCTATCAAATATCTGATATGAGTCTGATATGAGTCTTCCATTTTAATTCATTGGTCTGCATGTCAGTTTTTGTGCCAGTTCCATATTGTGTTTATTGATATACATCTATAATCTACCTTGAAATCTATAATACCAATCCCTCTAGTACTTTTTATTTTACTCAGTGTTGTTTTCATTAACCATGGTCTTTTTTGGTTACATATGAATTATAGAATTTTCTTTCTGTTTCTCTGAAAAATAATGTAGGCACATTGGTTGGGATTATACCTAATGTCAAATTTTGTTGTTGTTTTGGTTTTTTTGTAGAATAGTCATTTTCACAATTTAATTCTAGGAATACATTAACATGAATGTCTCTCCATTTTTAGATTCTTTGTCATTGTCTTTATGATATTTTCATTGTAGAGCATTCAACTTCTTAGTTGTATTTAGGAATTTGTTAAGGGATCATTATAGGGTGTAATAAGAAAAAGCAAAATGATATAGTTCTATTATGATTTAAAATATGTAAATATTAAAAATAAATACACACTTATTAAATATCTTATTGTACTATTTTACATGCAAATTTTGATTATATACACCCATTTTCTCCAGTAATTGGAATGAATGCAATAAGCCAGGACCTGTGGTACCTATTGAAAAGTTGTCACTGAAGAGGTAGCATCTAAGTAAAGATGGCTGTAAATTGAAAAGGGAGAGGACAACAAAGTTACTAAATGACATATATTGTGGAAGAAATGCAGGAAAGGTTATCATTACATGAAATACCTTTATTTGGCCTGAGGGAAGTGTTTACAGAGAGGAAACAATAAATGTATCCCAGGAAGACTTGAGTAATATTTAGCTTGTTTATATTTATTTTTAACCTCCTTACAGTAAAGTAAACATCCCTCACATAGAGATGCATGATGCATAGACTGTGTTAAAGAAAATGTCAGTTCCCACAAAATGAAGAGGCATTACATTTTAGTGACCTTCTATAGTTTCCATGATTGTACTATAGGGGAGTTATTTCCAATAAGTGTCTCTACGAGTGTTCTAATTACTAAGTCAATATTAAGCCACCATTGGTTTCATAATATTTTAGAATTTTGCTATGGTCAGCTTATATCATGAATATATATATATATATATATATATAATGAAAGCCAGCACTGAATCTCGCTTTGGGCAAAACATATTGTGGTGGTTTGTATATACTTGGCCCAAGGAGTTACACTATTAGGAGGTGTGGCCTTGTTGGACTAGGTGTGGCCTTGTTGGAGTAGCTGTGTTACTGTGGGCACGGGCTTTAATACCCTTGTCCTAGCTGCCTGAAAGTCAATCTTCTGGATGCCTTTAGATGAAAGGATAGAACTCTCAGCTCTTCCTGTACCATGCCTGCCTAGACACTGCCATGCTCCCACCTTGATGATAATGAACTGAACCTCTGAACCTGCAAGCCAGTCCCAATTAAATGTTTTCCTTATAAGAGTTGCCTTGGTCATTGTGTCTGTTCACAGCAGTAAAAATCTAAGATACATATGCTATAAGACTTATAGTCAAAATCAAGGAAATAAGATAAACACTTCCCATATTGAGTTTGTGTGTACTCGTTCTGTGTTCCATGCAGATTTGTTAGATAATAATGATTACTCTGAAGCTTGAATTTATCTCTCAACCTCTAAGCAAGTCTCTTTTCATGTATGTCAAGGCTTTGATCCATCTAAACCTGTTATTACAAATATATTTCCAAACATATATTAAATTTATGATATGTTGGTTTCCTTTTCTCCTCTTGCTAGTCAAGGCACTAATTACTAATTAACTTCTAGTCTTATTACTTAAGTAGTCAAATTTACAACAAGCCTCCTGACAGAAGCAGATTTGAATAATCCATTGAAAGGCCATCTATTGAGAAATGAGTACAGTCATCTTTGATGCAACTTGGGTGCCAAATAATTGTAGAGAAGAGAGGAGCAGTTCCAGGTTATCCCACCAAGATAGAAGCAGAAATTTTTTTGAGAGATTTATTTTTTTTTATTTATCTGATCACACTGTAGTTTTCTCCAAATATACCAGAAGAGGGTATTGGATCCCATTGCAGATGGTTGTGAGCCAGCATATAGTTGCTTTGAATTGAACTTAGGATCTTTGAAAGGGCAATCAGTGCTCATAAGAACTGACCCATCTCTCCAGCCCAGAAGCAGATAATTTATTCTTGGGTTTTGTCTATAAATAAGTCAAAAATTTCTTTAATAATATGTGTTGATAAGCCAGGCAGTAATGGTGCATGTCTTTAATCCCAGCACTTGGGAGGTGGAAGCAGGCAGATTTCTGAGTTCAAGGCCAGCCTGGTCTACAGAGTAAGTTCCAGGACAGTCAGAGCTACATAGAGAAACCCTGTCTTAAAAAACAAACAAACAAAAACAAAACAAAACAAAAAAAAACAGTATGTGTTGCTAAATAGGGGTCATTTGTGTGGAATGTAGGCATGCAATCTAATGTGTTTACAATAAACATTCTTAACCTTTTCAAGGGCCCTAATAGCAGAAGAAGGAAAAGAAAGAGATGTGTAAGATCACATCATATTTAACTTCTTCCTCTACTGTATTCAGCACATACATTCTAGGTACTCCAAAAAACTGTATATTTTAATTCAGCATTAAAATATTTCAAAAGCTGCTTTATTTGTGTTATTTGTTTTCTTGAATGCTTGAGTTTTTATGTATTCTGCACACTTAACTGCTTGGTAGATGCACAGCTAACAAGGATGTCTACCATTCTGTAGGCTTCCTCTTCATGTAAATGATGGTGTTCTTTGCTACACAAAAGCTCTTTGATATTATGAGATCCAATTGACTAATTTCTGGTCTTAATGCATGCACCACAGAGGTGCTTTTCTGTGCGAACAAATTCAGGCATATGTATTGCATACTTTCTCTTTTACCAGATTCAGGATTTCAGCTCTTATGTTGAGACCTCTATGCATTTGGAGTTGAATATGTGCAGTGTGTGAGAAACATAAGGATCCATTTTATTATTCTATGTGTCCCTATGCAGTTTGACCAATATCAAATTTTGAAGATATTATCTTTTCTCCAGTAGATTGTTGGTCTCTTTATCAAAAATCATGTGGCTACAGGAAAGCTTATATGTCAGTACTAAATTTTGTTCCATTGATCAATGAGTCTGTTTTTCTATTTGGGCCATTCAGTTTAATTACATAGTACTGGTATACTTTAAATACAAGAGTAATAATACCAGTAGCAATTGTTTATTGTTCAAGATTTTTATATGTATTTCTATCCTGTGTTTTACACATTTTTCTATTCAAAAATAAATTTTATGTATTGAAGATCTATTAAAAATAGCCAGGGAACAGAAACAGCTTAGAAGAATGGACCATGAACCCAGAAATCTGCAATAATTAATGGCCTGCCAAGACATGCCCACTAGTAGAATAGAGGCATAGAATTCAAGAGAGAAATTGATCACTTTCTGTTTGGATTTAAGGACACAAGGTGAAAATCATTCCTGACACTCTTGTTGCACAAAGGACCTAGGGTTAAATAGGTCATAGAAAGTAGGGAGAATATATTCCTAATATTCTTCTAAATGGACATAGTATTCAACAGACTCCCAAAGAGTTGTCATTAAATCTGTAGATTAAAACATCACTTAGCCATCAAGAAGCTTCTCTGTGCCATAGATGGTGAATAATATCGATAACAACAAGTGTCTAAGGTTTTGAAAATACTGTTCAATGCTCAGCACTATATTTAAATAAATATCACACCCTCATGCCAAGGCTCAGGAATATACACTGTATCATCAGAAGATTGTAGGACTCACAAGCAGTAGATGATGACAACATCTGAACACAGCAAGTGAAGTGGATATATGAGCTCAGCAGTTTTAATAGTATATACAAAACATACACCAGCACATGACAGAACAAATCCTATCATTGGAAAGGGAAGTAAGCATGAAGTCCCATTCCTAGATAAAGAGTTAGTGACACGTATAACAAATGAAATGAAAAGAAAGAGTTGGATTTCTTCTAGAGTTTGGCCCTTACTAAGTCGGTTAGGCTCCAATGGAAGCCATACATTCAAGAAGGTATAATAGCATAAACTGTATTTTACTGATAAAGAGAGTAGGAAGAGACACAATGCTGGGTAGTTAGCAAAGAGAGGCAATCTTTGAGGACATAAGCAGTTGGATAAAATCAAAACACATCATAAATTTTTCAAAGAATTAACATTCCTTTGTTTTTTTCTTTTATTGGATATTTTCTTTATTTTAATTTCGAATGTTATCCCCTTTCCTGGTTTCCCTTCCCGAAAACCCCTATCACATCCCCAATCCCCCTGCTACTAGGAGGTTGTTCTCCTACCAATCTACCCACTCCTGTATCACTGCCTTGACATTTTGCTACTTTGGGGAATGGAGCCTTCAAGAGACCAAAGGCCGTAAAGATCTTTCACATGTTTGGTAAGAGTCACCCCACCATACTTCATACTGTTTGTGGCTATTGTGAAGGGGGTCATTTCCCTAATTTCTTTCTCAGCCTGCTTATCCTTTGAGTATAGGAAGGCCACTGATTTGCTTGAGTTGATTTTATAACCTGCCACTTTGCTGAAGTTGTTTATCAGCTGTAGGAGTTCTCTAGTGGAGTTTATTGGGTCACTTAGGTAGACTATCATGTCATCTGCAAATAATGATAGTTTGACCTCTTCCTTTCCAATTTGTATCCCTTTGACCTCCTTATGTTGTCGAATTGCCCGAGCTAGTACCTCAAGTACAATATTGAAAAGATAAGGAGAGAGGGGGCAGCCCTGTCTAGTCCCTGATTTTAGTGGGATTGCTTCAAGTTTCTCTCCATTTAGTTTGATGCTGGCTACCGGTTTGCTGTATATTGCTTTTACTATGTTTAGGTATGGGCCTTGAATTCCTGTTCTTTCCAAGACTTTAAGCATGAAAGGATGCTGAATTTTGTCAAATGCTTTTTCAGCATCCAATGAAATGACCATGTGGTTTTTTTCTTTGAGTTTGTTTATGTAGTGGATTGCATTGATGGATTTCCGTATATTAAACCAACCCTGCATTCCCGGGATAAAGCCTACTTGATCATGGTGGATGATCGTTTTGATGTGTTCTTGGATTCAGTTGGCAAGAATTTTATTGAGTATTTTTGCATCGATGTTCATAAGGGAAATTGGTCTGAAGTTCTCTTTCTTTGTTGGATCTTTGTGTGGCTTTGGTATCAGCGTAATTGTGGCTTCGTAGAAGGAATTGGGTAGTGTTCCTTCTGTTTCTATTTTGTGGAATAGTTTGAAGAGTATTAGTGTTAACTCTTCTTTGAAGGTCTGATAGAATTCTGCATTGAAACCATCTGGTCCTGTGCTTTTTTTGGTTGGAAGACTTTCTATGACTCCTTCTATTTCTTTAGGCGTTATGGGACTGTTTAGATGATCTATTTGGTCCTGATTTAATTTTGGTATTTGGTATCTGTCAAGGAAATTGTCCATTTCCTACAGATTCTCCAGTTGTGTTGAGTACAGGCTCTTGTAGTAGGATCTGATGATTTTTTGGATTTCCTCAGTTTCCGTTGTTATATCTCCCTTTTCATTTCTAAGTTTGTTAATTTGGATACTTTCTCTGTGCCCTTTGGTCAGTCTGGCTAAGGGTTTATCTATCTTGTTGATTTTCTCAAAGAACCAGCTCCTGGATTCGTTAATTCTTTGTACGGTTCGCTTTGTTTCCAATTGATTGATTTCAGCCCTGAGTTTGATGATTTCCTGCTTTCTACTCCTCCTGGGTGAATTGGCTTCTTTTTGTTCCAGGACTTTCAGGTGTGTCATTAAGCTGCTAGTGTATGCTCTCTCCATTTTCTTTTTGGAGGCACTCAGGGCTATGAGTTTACCTCTTAGCACTACTTTCATTGTGTCCCAAAGATTTGGGTATGTTGTGCCTTGATTTTCATTAAACTCTAAAAAGTCTCTGATTTCTTTCTTTATTTCTTCTTTGGTCAAGGTTTCATTGAGTAGAGTACTATTCAGCTTCCATGTGTATGTGGGCTTTCTGTTGTTTTTGTTGCTATTGAAAATCACTCTTACACCATAGTGATCTGATAGGAGGCATGGGATTAGTTCGATCATCTTATATTTGTTGAGTTCTGCCTTGAGTCCAATTATATGGTCAATTTTGGAGAAGGTACCATGAGGTGCTGAGAAAAAGGTATATTCTTTTGCTTTAGGGTGAAATGTTCTATAAATATCAGTCAAATCCAATTGGTCCAAAGTTTCAATTAGTTTTACTGTGTCTCTGTTTAGTTTCTGTTTTCCCGATCGGTCCATTGAGGAAAGTGGAGTGTTGAAGTCCCCCACAATTATTGTGTCAAGACTCTGAAGAAGGAAATGGAAGAAGACCTCAAAAAATGGGAAAACCTCCCATGCTCATGGATCGCCAGAATCAATATAGTTAAAATGGCCATTTTGCCAAAAGTAATATACAGATTCAATGCAATACCCATCAAAATCCCAACTCAATTCTTCACAGAGTTAGAAAAAGCAATTAACAAATTCATCTGGAATAACAAAAAACCCAGGATAGCTAAAACTATTCTCAGCAAGAAAAGAAAATCTGGGGGAATCAGTATCCCTGACCTCAAGCAATACTACAGAGCAATAGTGTTAAAAACTGCATGGTATTGGTACAGTGACAGGCAGGCAGATCAATGGAACAGGATTGAAGATGCAGAAATGAACCCACACACCTATGGCCACTTGATCCTCGACAAAGGGGCTGAAAACATCCAATGGAAAAAAGATAGCCTTTTCAACAAATGGTGCTGGTTCAACTGGAGGTCAGCATGCAGAAGAATGCGAATTGATCCATCTTTATCGCCTTGTACTAAGCTCAAATCCAAATGGATCAAGGACCTCCACATAAAGCCAGACACTCTGAAGCTAATAGAAAAGAAACTGGGGAAGACCCTTGAGGACATTGGTACAGGGAGAAAATTTCTGAACAGAACACCAATAGCGTATGCTCTAAGATCAAGAATTGACAAATGGGACCTCATAAAATTACAAAGTTTCTGTAAGGCAAAGGACACCATCAAAAGGACAAATTGGCAACCAACAAATTGAGAAAAGATCTTCACCAATCCTACATCAGATAGAGGGCTAATATCCAATATATATAAAGAACTCAAGAAGTTAGACTCCAGAAAACCAAACAACCCTATTAAAAAATGGGGTACAGAGTTAAACAGGGAATTCTCACCTGAAGAACTTCGGATGGCAGAGAAGCATCTTAAAAAATGCTCAACTTCATTAGTCATTAGGGAAACGCAAATCAAAACAACCCTGAGATTTCACCTTACACTAGTCAGAATGGCTAAGATTAAAAATTCAGGAGACAGCAGGTGTTGGAGAGGATGTGGAGAAAGAGGAACACTCCTCCACTGCTGGTGGGGTTGCAAATTGGAACAACCACTCTGGAAATCAGTCTGGCGGTTCCTCCGAAACCTGGGCCCTCTATCTGATGTAGGGTTGGTGAAGATCTTTTCCCAATTTGTTGGGTGTTGATTTTTCCTTTTGATGGTGTCCTTTGCCTTATAGAAACTTTGTAATTTTATTAGGTCTGATTTGTCAATTCTTGATGTTAGAGCATACGCTATTGGTGATGTGTTCAGAAACTTTCCCCCTGTACCAATGTCCTCAAGGGTCTTCCCCTGTTTCTTTTCTATTAGCTTCAGAGTGTCTGGCTTTATGTGTAGGTCCTTGATCCATTTGGAGTTGAGCTTAGTACAAGGAAACAAGGATGGATCAATTCCCATTCTTGTGCATGCTGACCTCCAGTTGAACCAGCACCATTTGTTGAAAAGCTATCTTTTTTCCATTGGACATTTTCAGCCCCTTTGTCGAGGATCAAGTGGCCATAGGTGTATGGGTTCATTTCTGGATCTTCAATCCTGTTCCAATGATCTGCCTGCCTGTCACTGTGCCAATACCATGCAGTTTTTAACACTATTGCTCTGTAGTACTGCTTGAGGTCAGGGATACTCATTCCCCCATAATTTCTTTTGAGTTGAGAATAGTTTTAGCTATCCTGGGTTTTTTGTTATTCCAGATGAATTTGATAATTTCTCTTTCAATCTCTATGAAGAATTGAGTTGGGAGTTTGATGGGTAATGCGTTGAATCTGTATATTGCTTTTGGCAAAATGGCCATTTTATCTATATTAATCCTGCCAATCCATGAGCATGGGAAGTTTTTCCATTTTTTGAGGTCTTCTTCCATTTCCTTCTTCAGAGTCTTGAAGTTCTTGTCATACAGATCTTTCACATGTTTAGTAAGAGTCACCCCACAGTACTTAATACTGTTTGTGGCTATTGTGAAGGGTGTCATTTCCCTCATTTCTTTCTCAGCCTGCTTATCCTTTGAGTATATGAAGGCTACTGATTTGCTTGAGTTGATTTTATAACCAGCCACTTTGCTGAAGTTGTTTATCAGTTGTAGGAGTTCTCTAGTAGAGTTTTTTGGGTCACTTAGGTAGACTATCATATAATCTGCAAATAATGATATTTGACTTCTTCCTTTCCAATTTGTATCCCTTTGACCTCCTTATGTTGTCTAATTGCCTGAAATAGTACCTCAAGTACAATATTGAAAAGAGAACAAGAAAGGGGGCAGCCCTGTCTAGTCCCTGATTTTAGTGGGATTGCTTCAAGTTTCTCTCCATTTAGTTTGAAGCTGGCTACCGGTTTGCTGTATATTGCTTTTACTATGTTTAGGTATGGGCCTTGAATTCCTGTTCTTTCCAAGACTTTAAGCATGAAAGGATGCTGAATTTTATCAAATGCCTTTTCAGCATCCAATGAAATGACCATGTGGTTGTTTTCTTTGACTTTGTTTATGTAGTGGATTGCATTGATGGATATCCGTATATTGAACCAACCCTGCATCCCTGGGATAAAGCCTGCTTGATCATGGTGGATGATCATTTTTATGTGTTCTTGTATTCGGTTGGCAATAATTTTATTGTGTATTTTTGCATTGATGTTCATAAGGAAAATTGGTCTGAAATTCTCTTTCTTTGTTGGATCTTTTTGTAGTTTTGGTATCAGCATAATAGTGGATTCGTACAAGGAATTGGGTAGTGTTCCTTCCATTTCTCTTTTGTGGAATAGTTTGAAGAGTATTGGTGTTAGGTCTTCTTTGAAGTTCTGATAGAATTCTGCACTGAAAACATCTGGTCCTGTGCTTCTCTTGGTTGGAAGACTTTGTATGACCCCTTCTATTTCTTTAGGACTTAAGGGACTGTTTAGATGATCTATTTGGTCCTGCTTTAATATTGGTATTTGGTATCTGTCTAGGAAATTGTCCATTTCCTCCAGATTCTCCAGTTTGCTGAGTATAGGCTTTTGTAGTAGGATCTGATGATTTTTTGGATTTCTTCAGTTTCTGTTGTTATATCCCCCTTTTCATTTCTAATTTTGTTAATTTGGATACTTTCTCTGTGCCCTTTGGTTAGTGTAGCTAAGGGTTTATCTATCTTGTTGATTTTCTCAAAGAACCAGCTACTGGATTCGTTGATTCTTTGTATGGTTCTCTTTGTTTCCATTTGATTGATTTCAGCCCTGAGTTTGATGAGTTCCTGTTTTCTATTCCTCCTGGGTGCATTGGCTTCTTTTTGTTCCAGGGCTTTCAGGTGTGTCTTTCAGGTGTGTAAACGCTCTCTACATTTTCTTTTTCGAGGCACTCAGGGCTATGAATTTTCCTCTTCGCACTGCTTTCATTGTGTCCCAAAGATTTGGGTATGTTGTGCCTTCATTTTCATTAAATTCTAAAAAGTCTCTGATTTCTTTCTTTATTTCTTCTGTGGCCAAGGTGTCATTGAGTAGAGTATTGTTCAGCCTCCATGTGTATGTGAGCTTTCTGTTGTTCTTGTTGCTATTGAAAACCACTCTTATTCCACAGTGATCTGATAGGAGGCATGGGATTAGTTTGATCTTCTTATATTTGTTGAGGTCTGTCTTGTGACCAATTATATGGTTGATTTTGGAGAAGGTACCATGAGGTGCTGAGCAGAAGCATTTTGCTTTTGGCAAGATGGCCATTTTAACTATATTAATCCTGCCAATCCATGAAAAAATGGGGTACAGATCTAAACAAAGAATTTTCACCTGAAGAAATTCAGATGGCTGAGAAGCACCTTAAGGAGTCCTCAAAATCATTACTCATTAGGGAAATGCATATCAAAACAACCCTGAGATTTCACCTCATACCTGTCAGAATGGCTAAGGATATAACCTCAGGAGATAGCAGGTGTTGGTGAGGATGTAGAGAAAGAGGCATACTCCTCCACTGCTGGTGGGATTGCAAGATAATACAACCACTATGGAAATCAGTATGGCATTTCTTCAGAAAACTGGACATGACACTTCTGAAAGACCCTGCTATACCTCTCCTGGGAATATACCCAGAGAATTCCCGGGCATTCAATAAGGACACATGCTCCACTATGTTTATAGCAGCCTTATTTATAATAGCCAGAAGGTGGAAAGTACCCAGATGTCCCTCAATGGAGAAATAGATACAGAAAATGTGGTATATTTACACAATGGAATACTACTCTGCAATTAAAAACAATTACTTCATGAAATTTTTAGGCAAGTGGTTGGAACTGGAAAATATCATCCTAAGTGAGGTAACCCAATCACAAAAGAATATACATGGAATGCAATCAGTGATAAGTGGATATTAATTAGCCCAGAAGCTCTGAATAACCAAGACACAATTAGCATATCAAATGACTCCCATGAAGAAGTAAGGAGAGAACCCTTATCCTGGAAAGGCTTGATCCAGCATTGTAGAAGTGTGCCTGGACAGAGAAAAAGGAGGGAGGTAATTGGACAATGGGTGGAGAGAAGAGGCCTTATGGGACATATGAGGAGGGGGGAACCAGGAAATGGGAAAGCATTTGGAATGTAAACAAAGAATTAAAAAACAAAACTAGTGAAAAAATAAAATAAAATGTTAAAGGTAGACTTTGTTAAGATTTTCTAACTTGTGCGTCTGGATTTATGGGCACTGCTTACTTATTCCCATTACTTTTCTGGATCATTATGTGGGTGATAATTGAAAGGAGACTATGTGAAATCAAAAAAATTCAAAATTTCTTGGAGTTCTCATTTTCCACATTAATGTATATCATCTGCTAAATCAGCGGTTCTCAACCTGTGGGTCTTTGGTAGGGGGAATCATATATCAGATATTTACATTGCAATTCATAATGCTAACAAAATTACATCTATGAAGTAGCAACAAAATACCTTTATGGTTGGAGTTTACCACACATGAGGAATTGTATTAATGGATTGCAACATGAGGAAGGTTGTGAACTACTGGTCTAAACTACAATATCAACTAAATATCTCTATGGTTATAAAATTGGACATTTTACTTCTATTTGAATGGCATGTGAAGAAGAGAAAATATATTTTCACATGTTAATTTTCTATGAAATCCTGTGAGTAACTCAAATTAGTATGTGGCTCTATAGTGTCTTACTTCCTCGGAAAGGAATATTGCATATGTTCATCCTGACTCCAACAGTACATCAAAAGGTTACCATCAAATAAAAAAAAATCATCATATCTTGACAACTTTAAGAAGTAACTGAGCATTGGGTAGAGTTATACACTATATTGAAAATCTCCTAGCCATCAGACAAAAAGAAAGACAATTAATCCTTCTACCTTTGTAATCAAGAAATACTCATCTTCTCTGCTTTTCTACTTTAGAATTAAGCAAGCCTACCTTAAAATTATAGAAATGTTTTTACTTCCTAAGAAATGGCTTTGACTGGGTTAGGAAAGGTTCTCTGACCCAGAGAAACTGTTTATGTGCTAACAAGCAGCAACAATGTTGTCTGGTATGAAAATCATATGGGATAATATTTTTCTCACTCTCATAAGGAAAACCTGAGACCTTGACTATGAGGAGTTGAAGAAACAGGAAGACAGAAATCTCTTGGAAAAGGTCCAATCCCTGCTGTTTCTGGGAATTAAGAGAGCATCAAGAAACCAGAACAGACATTGGTACCAATTATGGACAATCCAGGTAAACCATCCATGAGATGAGTCACATGAGAGAGGTTCCCAGAATCTTCACTGGTCCAGAAAATTGCTCAGAAGGAAGTTGGAAGTCCTCAACAACACAGTTAGACACAAAGAGGAGTTTTTAGTTCAATATTAGGTAATTCCTATTGAGAAGAAATATTTATACAGTGGAAAAGATTCCTTGGATTCTACATTTGGATCTCTCCATAAACATTTTTACATGTATTTTGCTAAACTGGAAAAATTAAGATCACAGTGCAAATACAGGTCTCTCTTCTGATATATGAGTGAGATAACATCTCAACCCATGTCCCAGTAAAACATATTTCAAGAATAAAATAAGGGTGAGCTGCTGCACCCCTGGAATGGGCTAAGTCCTTGCATCCAGGCCTCTAAACCTCCTCCCACTGCTCTGCCATTTGCTGTTCATACAGCAGACTCCTTCATTCCATGCCTGTTCTCCATGCTTTTCTGTATAGTCAAGCAACATCTGACATCATTATCTTTATCTTCTGGAACTACTTCAATCCCTGCAAAATACTAGGTAAATATGAGGCAAAAATATACTTTTAGATTGAAGTTAACTGCAAGACATTTTGTATTTGTTATTTTCATGACTGTGATACAAATTATTTGATTACTTTTCTTTGTCTCAAAATAGAAAGCTGGCAGTCTTGGATCTGAACAGACAGGAGTAAGTTCTCTAAATCAAAACTCCAGTGAGAAAGAGAAATTGTCTGATGCTGCTTCTAGATACATTGCCTCTAACTTTTATAGTTCTATTCCTTTATATCCTTTCTCTAGTCAATTTACCTTCACATATTTTAAGGAGTTTTTCCCACAAAGAGGAGATCACACATCCTTGTGATGTATATACAAAGAGTAGATATAGGAACTAACTTTTAAGCACCTTAAGAGATACTAGTAGAGAATGAATAGAAAGAATAAGGGCCGAAGTTAGTGTACAATAGTCATCATATTTCATGACCTTCATAGATGGGAATAACCTCTTATGTTTATATCTCTGTTCAAATTATGTAACTTGTGAGGTTTTTTTTTAATATCCTCCACCAAAAATGATTGCTATAGAAAAGGCAATCTTTGTCATATCATCTATTTCTTTTAAAATCAATAAGCTTGAAAAAAATGTAAAACAGAGGAGAATGCTTTACATGACTACCTTTAGATTCTTAGCTGTCAAACTGGTGATGTTTAGCATGCATCCTGCATAAGACACATATGTTCAGAGGAGGAAGACAGAACTCTGAGTCACAGTTTTTGATGTGAGCTACTTCAAGGACAGAAGGCCACTGAATGGCAATTGCAAGGTCTTCACTTAACTTTCCTGTGGGATTCTTGTATGTCCAAGAGGCACAGAGATTTCAATAAGCTCTGGGATCTGAGAGTACATTTTTTATCTTTTAACTGAAAAAGAAATATAATAAGGTAGGGATTTCATGGCATTGCCATTTGAAAGTGATTGTTTTCCCTGTGTCCAACTAAAAGTAGCATTCAGCAAGCTCACATTATTAGCTTCGCTGGGGTTAAATCTTGAAGACATGCATTTTAAGTTTGTTAAATACATGCTGTCATATGAGGTAGCCATGTTATACCTTAGAGACCTTAGAAAAGCAGAAATTGAATAGCTATTAATGCCAGCAAAGAAGAGTCATATTCTACTGCTGCTTGACGTTCACTGACAAGGAATTATTGAAGGCCATAGGAGATTCTGTATGTGTGAGTAATAGCCATATACATTCAGACAATCTAGGTCCGTGTGACCAGTTTCAGGTGATTTCTCCTTCAGACACACAACCTAGTAACATTTACCCTAAAGATATTTCCATGAAAAGGATGTTTAATGAAGTGCCTGACATCTGAGAATCATAGCTATAATCATGTGCTAACCAGTGTGTGGAATATATAAGTTCTCTTATGGGATGAAATGAATTTACTGACTCTTTAAATTCATAGACTGAAGCTATATCTACCAGTAATTGTGGATGGGATTTCAAAGAAGGAATTGGTATTGAGTAAAAACCTAAATGGGAGGGGGGGGTTGGGAGACCTGTGTTGTTATCTTACAGGATAATGAGAGGTAGAAAAGAAATCAAGAAAGCATTCACAAAGAAAATGACACAGTGTAAGAAGACAGGCTAGGTAAGCAAATGACAAGAGCTAGAAAATGCCAAATTTACTAAAAGCCTGGCCAAAGTCTCTATCCTCCAGAATATGAGAAAAAAATTTTCATCATTTAAGGCATCTGGCCCATGGTTCTTTGTTGGGACATTCAGAGCTGGTGATTATAAATTTTTAAAATACTATAAAGCTCTTTTTCTTCTTCTTGACACCATCCAAATTCTCTATTTACTCATTAACTGGCCCTTTGACCTTATAACTCAAGATTCCTGATGGATATTTTTGTCTCTCTTCCACTGAAAAAGACTTAATTTTATGCCCATCTTCCCAATACAGTTGTCAAACTTCTATAAGTATGTTGCAGATGAACTTCTAAGTTCAGACTTAGAAGTCATGAAGCTTCTAAGAAGAAGTTAAACACAGACCCTAACTTTCCTCAACTGATGACATTTCATGTTTAGATTACCACATATTATTTCTCTGAAGTCTGTTTTTATCCCATTATTTTACTTTTATTCTACTTTTATTCTGTTTGCATCCCAATCATATCCCACCTCTTCCCAGTGCCCCCTGACACAGCCCTTCCCCACCCATCTCCTTCTTCTCTGAGAAGAGGAGGTCCCTCTGGGGATGAATCCACTTTGGTACAGCTTAGGCACTGTAGGACTGGGAACATCATCTCCCACTGAGGCCAGACAAGGCATCCCAGTTGGGTAAAAAGAACCATAGGCAGGCAACAGAGACAAGGACAGCCCTTCTCCAGTTATTTGAAGACCAAACTGTACATCAGCTACATATGATTGGGGGCAGGGGGGTGCTAGGTTCAGCCCATGAATTATCTTTGGTTGGTGGTTCAGCCTCTATGAGCCCCAAGGGGTCCAGGTTAATAGACTCTGTTGGTAATCCTGTGGAGTCCCTACCATCTTCTGTTCCCTTAATCCTTCCCCCAACTCTTCTACAACATTCCATTATATCTGTCTAATATATATCTGGTGATCTCTGCATCTGTTTCAGTGAGCTGCTAGGTGAAAGTCTTACACAAAAAAAACACTCTATGAACAATAAACCAGAACAAGTTTAAATAACTATTCCAATTCATTTCACTACAGTGTCAGAAAGGAGAAATTTGGTGTAAAAATACCAGATTTGAGTTTTAATGTTTTCTAAATATTATTGTTCTTCATCCATCAAGTGTTTTTTGGTTGTCTGTCTCTGTTCTTAGGAAGACATCATCCAGCCATGTAGTCTCTCCACTTGTAAGGCAATAGTCTCTGTCTCCATCATCTAGACAAACAGTATCCTTGGAACTGGTTAGGGTTTCACCCACTGTGTCTGGTTAGCTAAAGTGATTCATAATAGAACCCCCAATTTTATAAATATTAGACGCCAAACAATTTAGTGCACTTCAGAAAATATGCATAATGTTATAAAATTATTTGAACCTTGAAAGATAATCACATAACATTTAAAATAGAACAAGTGATCATTTTGGAATAGCTCTGAACCACTAGAAGCAATAAAAATAAAACTGACTCACAGAGAAGTACCTATAATATATCATTTCATTCTTAAGTTAAATGAGTGAAAATGTGCTCTTAGGAGTTACAGATTCCGAGAAACAGTACTCAGAAGTCACATTTTCAGACACTAAGAGAATTTATGTAATTGTCTGCAGAAAGTGTTTAAACTTTCTTGAAGCAAATGTTCTAGGACCAATTATATTACATATAATCCTGAAGTTAATTCTGGGAATTCAAAACATGTTTTATTAGTGAGTATGATAGTTGGAAAAAAAAACTCTGCTAATATGCTTGTCATCACTGATGTTGTATTTCCGTATTTAATACAAGCATGCTAGTCATCATTGATGTCTCCTTTAACTGCCATGCAACTGGAAACTTAAACCAATCCCTCTAATGTACTAGTTGTAGCTAAGTTGGCAGTTGAAGAGCATTATCTTTAATCTACGTGGTGCCATCTAGGGCAACCTGAGTTGAGAAGTCCATTGGGAAAACAGGGTATTGGCTGCCATCCAGTCTCCTCCTCTAGAGCTTCTAATAAGTGGCATCAAATTTCCAACTTTCAGGGAGCAAAAAACTTCCATAGTACGGAAAGACCACTCCAAAACTGTAATAGCATGGCTTCTACCATATTTGTGTACAGAAAAGAGTCATGGGGTGCCATATTCTGTCCTTGGTGCCAAGGACAGGCAAATTTGCCCATTAAAAGACACATGGTGAAAGTGTAAGAGATAATAATTATTTTTAAGAGCTTCCTTAGAAAATAAAAAATTATACAACTGCCATGTTTTTAAATGAAAGGGATAGTTCATTTTATAATATTATTAGACAGTAATATGATAATAATTTATTATATACTTCATGGCCAGTTTCTTTTGAATCTAGTGGTTATTGATATGTTTACTTAATAAATGAATATTTTGACTTCACATGCAGATATGTAGCAACAATGGTGTTTTAATATGTGTGCATGCATTTAAATAAGACCTAAATGCATCCTAAAAGAGTTAAAAGTCCAGAGGAAATATTGGCCTTTTGAAATTATAATATAGTATGACTTTTGTAAACATATTTATGCAAAACTTCTTGGATAATTCCAAGAAGAAAACTAATGACAGCTCATGAGTGAAAATAGGTCTTTCTGATAAAATCTAATTCCAGCTGTTCTCTTTGTTCTTCCTAGCTCACACTTAACAATTGAAATCAGTCCTGTGAACTTGATTTCCATAGTTATTGTTGACAGTTTACCTAAAGAAAATACCTTAAAGTCAACTACAGAGGTCTTTGACTTCTATTGCTGTAATTTGGTGATATATACAATACAATTGACAAGTATTTAAGTTATTAGAATTTGACCAATTATGTAATAAATAGACATATAGATGTATGTTTATTCAAAGCATAGTAAAGCTCTGGTATTTATAAGACCATTTTTCAATTTTCTTCTTTGACATCCACAAATCACAGTAAAGGTCATTGCAATGACAGGTTAGAACAATAAAACTTTAACCAAATCAAAAAATAAAAAGCAAAAGGAAGAAAGGCCCTCAAGGATATTCCTAGCATTAAACAAACCCTCAAGAGAATTCATGCTGATGTTTCAAAGCAAACGTTCTGAGACAATGAAAAATATGCATGAATATTTTCAAATAATTGCATATATGACACATGTTAATAACCTTCCAAACAAGAATCATATGTTCAGGCAAATACTATGTATGCTTCTGGATGGCAAATATTCTGATGACTATTTTTTTCGAGACAGGGTTTCTCCGTATAGCCCTGGCTGTCCTGGAAACTCACTCTGTAGACCAGGCTGGCCTCAAACTCAGAAATCTGCCTGCCTCTACCTCCCAGAGTACTGAGATTACAAGCATGCACCACCACCGCCCAGCTTATTTTGATGACTAATAAAAGCTGACAGAAATGGTAGATAAATAGACAATGTCTGTCAGCTAAAGCCATTTGTCACTATTACAGATATAAATACTGTATCTTAGTCAGTGTTTTATTACTATGAAGAAACATCATGACCAAGACAACTTTAAGCAAAGAAAGCATTTTACCAGGAGTTTGCTAAAGTGACAAAGGCTAAGTCCACTATCAGCATAGCATCAAGCTATAAGGCATGCTGCTGAAGAAGTAACTGAGCACTTTATATTCTTGTTTTGTTTTATCTATCTTAATAAATTTATTTGTTTATTCTTCTCCCTTATATTGCATTGTAACCACAGTTTCCTTTCCCTTCTCTCCTTCCAGTCCTTTCCTCCATGTACCTTCACTCCCAGATCTCTTCCTCCTCCATTTTTCTTCAAAAAGGGCAGGCTTCTAGGGATATCAACCAAACATGGGATACATACCAAGTTACAGTAAGGCTAGGCACAGACACTCATATTAAATCTGGATGAGGCAAGTCAGTAGGAGAAATGGGGTCCCAAAAGCAAGCAAAAGAGTCAGAGATAGCCTCTACCTCCAATGTTAGGAGTTCAACAAGAAGACTAAGCTAGCACAACTGTAATATATGTGCAGAAGGCCTACGTCAGACCCATGCAGGTTCTGATGGTCAGTTCAGTCTCTGTGAGCCCCTATGAACCATAGTTAGTTGAGTCTCTGGGCCCTGGTCTTGTGGTGTCCTTGACCCTTTGGTTGCTACATGCACTTTTACTCATCTTTCACCATTTTGGCTGTGGGTCTCTTTGTCTGCTCCTATCAATTGCTAGATGATATCTCTCTGATGACAATTACACTAGGCTTCCATCTATATCTGTAGCAGAATAACATTAGGAGTCATTTCATTGACTTCTTCCACCACTACTTCTTCTTCTTCTTCTTCTTCTTCTTCTTCTTCTTCTTCTTCTTCTTCTTCTTCTTCTTCTTCTTCTTCTTGGGTTTGATTCTATACAATGTCTCTGGGTCTCTGGATTATCCAGCCTCTGGGTCCTGCTCCTTCAAGCACTGTCAAGGGTAGACTCCATGTCATGACATGGTTCTCAGGGTTAATAACCATTCTCTGGCCATTCCCACAATTCTATGCCACCTTTACTTCAGTACACCCGAAAGGCAGGAAAAAATGTAGGTGAAAGGTTATGTGGCTAGGTCGGTGTCACAATCTCCCCACTAGAAGTCTTGTCTGGTTATAGGAAATGGCCAGTTCTGTCTCCATATTCTCCATTTCTAGGACTGTTATGTAGGGCCATCCTCTTAGATTCCTGGAAGATTCTATTGAATTAGGTTCTAGCTCATCTTCATGATGGCCCTCAATTCCAGTTGTCTCTTCCAGTACTCTCTTTCTACCATTCCCCTGAACACATACCCTCGCCTCGACCTGGACTGTATATTTTTCCTTCCCAGGGAGTCATATATCCCCAGCTTAAGCCCTCTTTGTTACTTAGTTTGTCTGGGTCTGTTGACTGTAGCATAGCTATGCTTTACTTTACAGATAATATCTACTTATAAGTGAGTATATATTATATTTGTCTTTCTGCCCCCAGGTTCCCTCACTCAGTAGGATTTTTTTTTCTAGTTCAATACATTTGCCATTAAATTTTTTTGCACTCTTCTATTGCTGGTTAAAGTATAAACACAGTTCCTTTGGAAATCAATACAGCAGTTTCTCAGAAATTTGGGAATTGATCTGTCTCAAGACCCAGCTATGTCACTCCAGGGCATATACACAAATGATATGAAAGAGACATTTGCTCAACTATGTACATAGAAACTATATTTGTCATAGCTAGAAAGTGGAAATAAACATAGTTATTTCACAATCAAAGAATGAATTAAGAAACTGTGGTATATTTACACAATGGAATATTATTCAGCTGTTAAAAACAATGACCTTTGCAGTATGCTATACAGTTGGAAACACAAGGAAGCTGGGCAGAGTATGACATTATTAAACCTCAAAGTCACCCTCCAGAACACACTTATTCCAACAAGGCCATATGTACTTGAACAAGGCCATACTTCCTAATCCTTCACAAATAGTGCCACTCTCTGATGACAAAGCATTCAAATTCATGGAATTATGGGGGTAATTCTTATTCATATCTCCACACTCTGTGAGAATGAAGCAAACAAATGGATTCAATTGCACATTAACATATGTTTACCATTACATAGTCTCTTCTCTCTGACAAACTAAGAAAATAATAAACTACTTGATTAGACTGAATGCAGGAAAAGCTACTACACAGTTGGTGGAGTACACACACACACACACACACACACACACACACACAGAGCATGATATGGGTTCCCTCAAAGGATTTTATTTTTTATAAAATATTTTGTGTAATTTTTCATCGATTGCTAATATAAAATGTTCTATTTGTATTGCCATAAAATGACACTATATACATAGCTTATTTTGAATATACTTGGTAGTTTTGTCACATTTACTACAGACATATATTTCCTACTTGTGTCAAAATTTAGACACAATAGGAAGGTGAAATGCTCATTTGAGATCACGCTTAGGGCTTAAAATTAATGTGTGTGTGTGTGGGGGGGGGGGGTTATGCATGTGTACACTCAGGCATACCAGAGGAGTGAAAACATCATTGGACATTATTTTCATGTTACAAAGCATGTTTACATTCATAATTTACTGTGTCAAAGTCTAAGACCACACCTAACCAGTACATCTTCAAATTAATTTCAGTATAAATAGAAAGATCCTTATTTTTAATCAAAACAAAAAGAGACAGTGTGTTGTTTGGGGAGAGAATATGCTTTGCTATTATAGGGTAAATTCTTTTTTCCCGTAATAAAACATTTTTTCATCTAAAATTTTTTCAAAAGGTAAACCTAAAATGAGCTTCTAAGTCCTCTTTCATTTCCACTCCACTTACTGCCTGGTTCTCATTCCAGGTTTTCTCAGTCCCCTCTTTAAATAATGCCAGCATCATGACTACTTTTTTGCTACTTTTGAACTTGAAAAATTTTCTAAAACCAAGTTCCTTTATTCTTTTATTATAGCTGCTTTGGTTCCAGCAGTAGGGAGTCTTCTAAGTCTGCAGACTAAAACAGCTAGTGAAATGTAAACATTTAGATTCAGCTCTTCTATTGCTATTGTCCTACTGACTGAAGCAGAATATGAAATACACCCTTACTAAACTTCCCCATAAAAATGTGCTTTCTTAACTTTTGAACCAATAAGTACTCTACACTAGTTACTATTTTACTGTGAAACACAGTCATAATGGTGGATGATATAAATTAAATTCCCAATACCAAAATAAGATGAAAGAAAAATTGGTTTACAATTCATGTAATTTAAAATGTTTTGCCTGGGGATATAGGTCAGCAGCAGATTGGTACTCTACTTGGGATGCTTTCTAGACCCACAAATAAACCTATATAAATAAATAATAAAAAACTAAATTAATAATATGGTTTATTTCCATACATAGTATTTTAAATTAAGTGTGACTCTATTTTCAGAAACAGTAGAACTCAGGAAAAATGTTGTTCAAGGACAGAACATCAGGGGGAATATGAGTAGTTTTTTGCAGACTGGGCATTGTATAGTACATACTGACTCACCAACATATGCATACCTATGTAAAAAGATTCTCATTTAGTTTGTCATTGTATCTGAACTAATTTGCCCTTCACTGCATAAGAGTTATTACCTCCACATAGAATTGATCTATTTCGTTGGAATAATGAAACTCGGGACTTGACCTACATCTGAATTATTTATCATGAACATTATGTCCTTGGAGTATCTACTGAAAACCCAGTATATATATTGGTGCCCCTGGCAAAATGACCATTTACTAATAGTCATCAATAAAGGGGATGTAAACACTCATTCAGTAGCTGTTCTTTAGAATCTATCAATCATCTGTCTGTTAATCATCTATCTATCATCTATCTATCTATCATCTATCTATCTATCTATCTATCATCTATCTACTTGCCTATCATCTATGTATCTACTTCTCCATATCTCTTTATTCTTTTCCTTCTTCTCAGCCATGGGTCTTTTCTTCTCTCTTACCCTCTACAAACTGCTCTGAACTGGTCAGATGATTGAAACACCAAGCATTGATGACAGCCCCTCCTAATAATAACAAGCATAATACACTCATAGCTTTCTTTACTTCAGTCCCAGGTTCCATTTTTTTTTTTTTTCAGTATTTCAGCTTCCAAGAAAACAGGTATGCAAGGAAATTTCTTTCTTAACCTGCAATGGCCTCATTTCAAACCACAGAAAATTGTAACAGATTCATGTGCACACACAAGCATACTTGGGTATTTCTTTGTTTTTTGTAGCCGGTAATTATGAGTGCCCCCAACTTTCAATGCACTGTTCAGAGCTCTTTCTTTCTGCTGATCTACCATGCACTTATCTCTGCTACACTCTTCCCTTTATTTTCTTAGTCATATTTAGATGAAGAGCAAAGATGTGAAATTCCAGAATAGGAGCATATCTACTCTAAGAGAGCATTCAATAACATAACAGTTAAAAACTCCTTTTCCACTCAAAAAAAAAAAAGGATTAATAAAAAAGTATTATATACCAACCAAATATTAGAGATTAAGAATGGAATAAGTATATAATTTGAAATAATATATATGAATCTATAGAACACTATGCTAAATGAAACAAAAATAAGCATGCAAAGAAAATTAACACATTACCATATTTATTTGTCTTCATTCGTTAGGTTATTTTTTTATGTATTGCTAAAGTAAATTCCCGTAGAAAGCAATTTATTTGGGTTGACAGCTTTAGTGATCTTACTCTTACTTCATCATCGGTTGTCCCTTGCTGTGAGCCTGTGAGTACAGTGAAGCATCATGTACAAACCAGGAGAGGCAAAGCTGTTCACTCTGGTGGAGCCAGGAAGCAGCACGAGGAAGTGAAGAAGAGTACACAGGCAGATACGCTCATCAACTGCTCTGCAGGACTTACTTTCTCCAGGCTGGCCCAAATTTCAAGTTTCCACAATATAATAATGTCATCAAATCATCAATTATTTAGTGAGTTACAACACTGATAAAGTCAGAGTCCTTAGCATCTACTCACCAATTAATGATCCCATTAGCTGTGGCCAAACCTTCAATGTATTTGAAATAGAAACATTATTTTTTATTAGATATATTCTTTATTTACATTTCAAATGATTTCCCCTTTCCTGGTTCCCCCACCCCCCGAATCCTCTAAACCATCTCTGCTTTCGCTGTTCCCCAATCAACCCTTTCCTGCTTCCCTGTCCTTGCATTCCCCTACACTGTGCCATGAAGCCTTTCCAGGACCAAGGGCCTCTCCTCCCTTTGATGTCCAACAAGGTCAGAAGGAGAAACACTATTCTCAAACAAGAATAATATGAAATTCAAAAATGTGTTTAGCTGATATGAAAACAATAGGAAGACAGATCCCAGGAGGTTGGAGCACAGGTGGCAATGTTGATCAGAGACTATAAAATCTCAGGTAGGATACAGCTTCATGAATACAGTCAATAATAAATGTTGCATATTTTACCTGTATGTATGGTTTGTATGTATTTGTGGTGACTATATGTATGTCCCCATATTTCTGGCACAAGTCTGTAAAGATGTGTGCACACATTATAACAGACCCCCAGCCATTAGTACAACAAACTCCATGATGAAAGTATCATTCAGGCCATAATTCTCAGCGTGTAAACAGCACCATTTGCAAAACGAAAGTCCTAATGCCTCAAAGTCCACAGTCCTCAAAACCAAAGTCCTAATGCCTCAAAGTCCACAGATCTCAGAAAGTCTCAAAATATAGGAGGAGGGCCTCCTCCTTGCTTTTTAGCTTCTTTAGTTCTGTTTCTGAATAACAGTCCTTGTTAACTGAAGTATGTCAACCTAGTATATAATTTTTGTGCTTAAATCTTACTCTGAGAATGTCTTTGGGCTACAGTGGGATACCAAATATCCAATGTCATTTCCAGGTGGCTAAAAAAGATTTTCTAATGGCTTAAAAACCATTTCTGGGTGGTCTTTCTGGTAGATACACCACAACACTTCTCAAGATCCCACCATGATCACAAAAGATCCCACTTAGAGACAGCTGTAATCTCAGAGCCCTTCAGAATGTGAATGAATGCCATGGTCAAGGGCCTCCTCCTTAGAGGACCACAACCTGAAAACATTTCCAGGCTCCAGGATTCCTTCTGATCAATGTTTGCCTGATGTTTTGGAGTCTGACACCTCAGCACTGTAAGGAAACAATAATCACCTGGGCTGTCACCTCTGGTAAGTTTGCCTGCATGCCTTCTGTTTAGGATAAACAGACAACAGGTTTGATGTGACTACTGCTCTAGTAGTGTTCCTCTGGAATCCATGCAAGACATCACTGGACTGTCCTGGTCTATTTAGGAATATTAATGTGCAGTAGCCAGCAGTAGTCTTTACTGTTTGTCTGCATCTTTGTGTGTTTTTCTATATGTTTCTGTCAGTTCCGTTGATTAGAGAAATATCTAAAATGGAAGGGGGGATGATCCCTCCAAAAACCCTGAAGGCTGCTGAGCACAGGACTCCCTGCAGTTTCACAGACTCTAAGCTTTCTTGCTGACACCCCTTTAGGCAGTGGCAGTGGCTGCTGCTGTTACTATGGTTACACAAGTAGCAATGTCAGGCCTGGACTCCCTTGGCCCAAAGAAGAGTTTTATGCATGAGGAAGGATATGCTTGTGTCTCACACAGAAAAGTTTCCGTTAAATAATTGCACCCATTTTGGGTAGCCCAGTGATGATTCAAGCCATCTGAAACATGAAATCCTGGCCACCTCAATCAGTTTCTTTATATTGAGCACTTGGCTTAATCTGGTGTGAGACCTCCCCTGGTTTAAGGCTTGTACACTCCTGTTGGGGACTAGAATCCTTTTGGCTCTTCCCGGGTCACCAAGAAAAATTCCCAAAGTGTTTTCTCAGCTCTACCACTCCCATAATCCTTGCCTGTTTTGTCTTTTGTCTCCTGCTCAAACTGACCTCAATGGGATGCACGTGGCTTTCAGCATCTCGGGAGATATTAGCTGAGCAGTCATAGTACTGGATAGATTACAGATTGGAGGCCCTACTTTTCACCAGTGGACCCAAGGCAGCAAGGACAATTGAACATAGTAGACCCACCATAACTATTGGGTCCAGATCAATCTACCTTTAGGTGGTCCAAAGACAGAGCAACAGTGCACCTATTATTATGGTTTCTCATGTTATTTTGTTTGTTTGTTTGTTTGTTTGTTTGTTTGTTTTCGAGACAGGGTTTCTCTGTGTAGCCCTGATTGTCCTGGAACTTACTTTGTAGACCAGGCTAGCCTCAAACTCAGAAATCTGCCTGCCTCTGCCTCCCAAGTGCTTTGATTAAAGGCATGTGCCACCACCGCCCAACTTCTCATGTGCTTCATCTGGGTGTGATGGATCACATTAGTGCCACTGGGGCATTGTCATTTAGGGTCAGGATTTTCTTTACTGATATGAAGGGTCACCATATTACTGGTGGATTATAACACAGTGGATCCTAACCACTGGACTTGTGGTTAGGCTCAGCACCAGCCAGGGGTACAGCCTCTAGAACCACTGATTCTAGAGTCCACTGGGTCTGTGTCAGAGGCTATAAGGACTAGTGAGGGAATGGTTAGTAATTTTTGTCTTATGAACTCTTTGATATGGGATGCATCAATAAGAGTTTGGCCCAAGTGTTGGTAGATGCAAGGATATATTTTAAAATTATTGCAATTATTAAGCTGTAGTAGTAGTAGTAGTATTAGCAGTAATTAGGACAAGGTTGGTCTTCAGAATCAAGGGAAATTGGAATCCCTTTAAGGGGTTTCTGTATGTGTATAAGAAGTTTCTGTATGACACTGGGAGAAACTTGATTTGTTGATTTCAGGAATAATTTATTTTTTAATGTAACAGATAAACATGGTCAAAAATAACAAGAGAGAGAGACAGAGACAGACAGACAGACAGACAGACAGAGAGACAGAGAGACAGAGAGACAGAGACAGAGAGACTGAGACAGAGAGGGGGGAAGGGGAAAGGGAGAAGGAGAGGGAGAGAGAGAGAATATAAACTGTTGTTATTCTTTGTTCTGTTCATCTCCCTGGCTGACTACTATATTTCAGGCTCTGGCTAGATCATTAGTCCTTTAGCTCTCGCACTCACTATAGAACTCTGCTTGCTCACCTGCCCACTGAGCTATTTGAAACAAGCAAAAACAAAACCAAAAACCCTAAAAAATAATAAATTCTTGTAAACTATCAGCCTACCTCCTGTCCTCAGATAAGTCCATGACTTGACTCATACCCATAGAATGTAACAGGCCTCACACCTTAATAGGCATCCAGAAATTAGCACAACTGACTTGATGATGAAAGTACCACTTGGACCATTAAACTCTATGTAGACAGAACCACTTGACAAAACTAAAACAAATATTTAATTCTTCAAAGTACTAAGTCTCTAAATATACTAACCTTGATTTTGGGCATCTGTATTTCTACTTCTGGCTAACACTTCCTGTTAGTTAATATCTGCCAGCTCAGGACGTGGGTTTTATGATTAGAAGTTCACACTGAGAAAGGTTCAGGGCTCCACTAAGATCCTTAACACGACAGTGTCGTGACTAATAAAACTGTCTGCTCTTAATTCCATACCTGAGTAAATTTCTCTGGTCAGAACCTCACAACATGTTTCTGTGCATGCCTGTGGAAGTATAAGTTGATATTAAGTATCTTGCTCTAAGGCTCAGAACCTTATTAACTGAAGCACAGTCTTTCAACTGATGCACAAGTTTTCAGACTGGACTAGATTATCTAGACAGCTTACTCTGAGGAGCCTATGTCTACCTTCAGAGTGCTTAAATTACAAGTGGATACTTATACCTACCCACCATTTGCATGTAGTTTCTGGATAATATGAACCCCAGGCCTCATGCTTGCAAGACAAACACATTACCCATTGGGCCATCTCCTCAGGACAGTATTAATATTTAATTCATACAATTAAATCATAATTTCAAATGCATCAAGATAAAACTGATTTGTAAGAATGATAACAGATATCTTTTTTTAAATATTTTTATTTTCTATATTCTTTGTTTACATTCCAAATGATTTCCCCTTTCCCAGGTTCCCCCTCCCCATATGTCCCATAAACCTTCTTCTCTCCATCCATTCTCCAATCACCTCCCTCCTTTTTCTCTGTCCTTATATTCCCCTCCAATGCTAGATCAATCCTTTCCGGGATCAGGACCCTCTCCATACTTCTTCATGGGAGTCATTTGTTATGCGATTTGTGCCTTGGGTATTCAGGGCTTCTGGGCTAATTAATATCCACTTATTAGAGATTGCATTCCATGTGTATTCTTTTGTGATTGGGTTACCTCACTTAGGATGATATTTTCCAGATCAAACCATTTGCCTAAAAATTTTGTGAATTCATTCTTTCTAATTGCTGAGTAGTATTCCACTGTGTAAATATACCACATTTTCTGTATCCATTCCTCCTTTGAGGGGATAACAGATTTCTTATATTACATATTTAACTACAATCATTCTATATTGTGTACTGTATAAACTGTAACACATAAATATTTATAATTATGTTTTATTAATCACAAGTAATATTAATGAAGATAAATAAAGTCAATACCTATAATTTATTAAAATGTCATATTAAAAATTATTATGGTCTGGCAGGCCAGTCCTATGATCCTTTGGTAATAATAATGGAACCAAAGCAAAATGAGTTTAGCCTCATGTCCTAGGATGCATGTAAGGGAAAGCCTATCTAAACTTCTTACCCTTGTTATTCTTGGCCAATTCTGTTCTTCTGATGCCCAACTCTTCTACTATTGTTCATTGCTTTTCCTTCAGAAAGTCACAGCAAACTGGAAGAGTAGTCTCTTAGAGAGGAGTTCACTCTTGTATACGAGCTCTGTATAAAACTTAGTGAGAATAAAGTATTGACTTGACTTCAATGGTTAGAAAAGCTTTCACTGTTGAACCAAGGACTTGATAAATAACACAGTATTATGGAAATCTCCTTGACTGGAGGCTCAAAAGATTCCATTTGAATCTTTACCATGACTTTTATATTGCATTACATCAGCTTGTTTCTATTTGTCCAGACTTCAATTTTATTCAGCTGTAAGCCTATTACTCTAATCTTGCTTTTAAACTTTGTTACAAGAAGAATATTCCCCATTTCTCTTTCTGTAGTATAAGAGTGTAGTCAACAGCAATGGCAAGGATTATCATGACAATAGAGCAATGTGTGATCACATCTTCCATCTTTTCTGTTTTCCATCAATCACAGCTATTTTCTGAGTAAAATATAATAAAGTTCAACAAAACATTCTGTCTCAATTAATTCATGTCTTGAAATAGCCGAAAACAAAATTCAAGATGACTCCTCTAAGGAGAAAGAACTTTGCCTTGGCCAGAAAAGACAAAGATTAAGTTATTTTATGAAGGAAATGTTTTCCCTAACCTAAGTGAGGAGCAGGAAAACTTTGACACATAAAAATAGATATTTTCTTTCCTATTCCTCGGAAAAACTGTCAGTACTATGTAACCTCTACAAAGTGAGCTTGGCTAAAGTCATGCATATGAGGCATATGAAATTTTGTTTTGCTTACACAAAAGTGTTTTGTCCCTTTAACCTTCTCTCTCTCTCTCTCTCTCTCTCTCTCTCTCTCTCTCTCTCTCTCTCTCTCTCTCTCTCTCTCTCTCCCTCTCCCTCTCTTCCTCCCTCCCTCTCTCCTTCTCACTCTCTCGGTGTTTTTCTAAGTGGTACAGGCCCTCATACATATATACAGGATCATTGACTATAATGGTGCATGTATAAGAGAGAGTGTATGTATTTCTATTCTTGAGGGCAATTCATATTTTACATGTAAAAAGAGAGCATTTACTATGTAATAAATTGTAAATCTTTAAGACACTCTACTTTTCTATTGGCCATCCTCTACTTCGGGGAAAAGCAAATTGCTCTAGTTGGTATTATTAGTTTGTATTGAATTTTGATGCAAATAAATCATTGCAATTAAATGTCGGAAAATCTGGATGCCTGACTCTGGCATTGCTTAGTATCCCCATGCTCAGTTTAATGGTGATTACAATAATGATCAATAGAAATTAGAATGTTGAAAATCAATTTGAGTCTATAGTAGATCCTCTGTCATCAAAGGAATATTTGATTAATTGACTTTGGAACACAAACCTTTAATACTTGGATAAGCGAAAGTTACCTCTATATTCAAGAAAATATGTAAGATAAATTATGAATTACCATAGGTCCTACTCTAATGGTACGTGGCTCAATACCTCCTTATTTACAAGGATGTTTCACACTTATTATTATTAAATATTAATCAATAACAGAACAATGATGATCATGCACTATCTAAAAGTGTCTGCTGCCTGCAAATGAATTTTCTATGGGCTTAGATGCTGAGGCATGTCAACGGAAAGGGACACATTCATTCTCACTGGTTCAAGACTGGAATTCTTAGACGTTTCCTTTAAGTGGGATATTTCTGAATCTCTTGACATACTTCATCACTTTATAGAGGCTGAAGTTCATTCCTTTCTGTAAAAATTGAAACCCTTGACAGAAAAAAGGCCAATAAAATACAAACATTCATTATTTAAGCATTATTCAAGAAAGTTCATCCATTATCATGAAATCAAATTGTGCTACCTAGAAAAGCTGGCAGTAGCCATGGCTAAATTTGGAGGTGTCTTCTCTCTTGACACTCTTACTTGGAACATCCTTAGTAGGCTGTCTGTCTCCTTCTAACTAGCAGCAAATGTAGCAGTATGGAAAAGGTTGGTTGATTTAAAAACTGGGGATGATGGGATAATTTAAATATACCCAGGGTTATTATGAGATGGAAATTTTCACCATTTGACAGCTGGTAAAGCAGTTTGAAAAGAGTTAGTGGTTGCTTTTCAAGTAAAATATTAATGAAAATATTCATAGAATCACAGGTCTAATGCAGTTTCTAAATACATTGTTCATCAAAATGGTGCCAAGCCCAAAATGTGTGTCTCAAGGATGGAAAAAATGGAAACTGGCAATATTGTCAATCAAAAGTAGCTCCGAGTTCTGTTGATAGTAGTAGCATGAGGCATCTTATCTAATTTCAAGTTTTGGACACTAGAATTATTAGTAGATATTAATGTCCTTACTTTGCATTTTAACTCTACCAAGGTTACAATGATTCTTAAATTCACACATTAAAGCCTTGAGCACATTTCCATAGAAGGCATAGCTGCAGATGACCACAGCCACATATATATCTATGATGAGACTCCCCTAATCTTTTATGAGTTTTAACCTGCACAGATGAACAGTGCAATTGTCACTAGAATATCTTTCTCTAGGGGAAAGTACCCAGTGGAGGATCTTGAAAAGAAATGCACTCTTCAAAATGGTAAGGATTAGTGGTATATAGAAAGTAATTTTGTGCTGCTTAGAAATGAATTCCCAAGTCCTAGAAGGTAGAAAATTCATTATATTGCATAGCTGGGAACATTCTAAATGACTCCCAGTGTTTGGCAGTGTTCTGGGAATGCAGGTATCTGACACAGCCATTTAACCTGCTAACTTGGAGGAAATTTAGTATGTTTGGCAAACTCTTGTATTCTGCCAAAGCTAACTTGGAGGAAATTTAGTAATGATGAGGAAGGTAAGGAAAGTAGATTACTATTCCTAATAAATTGAGAAATTAAATTGATTAGTTAATAAAAGGAGCTACTCTGCAGAAATGTAAGCAGAGAATATTTAATAACTCAGACATAACTTTCATCCCTGGAAAAATCACACAGAGTGAGAGTTCATAATTTTACCATAAGACTCATTTACTTATGAGTTGATCAACATCATAATTTTAGGTCAAATTTTATACATGCCTCCAAAGTACAATACTTCACCAGAATAACTTAAACTATGTGTCTTAGTTACTTCTCTTCTTGTGACAACAGTATGTAAGGAATTTAGAGTTTGTTTTTGATGATGGCTGTGTCAAAAAGGCATCAGAGCTGGAGTCAGAGGTGACTAATCATGTTCTATCTGCAGTAAGAGAGCTTGTTTTTTCCTGTCTTCCTTTATATTTAGTCTAGAATGCTAAAACGTGGAATGGTGCCTCCTCCATTAGTATGTCTTTCCTCTTCAGTTAGACCTCTCTTCTGTAAAGGTCCTCACAGACATACCACCACCAGGACAACCAAGGTGTATCTCCTGAGTAATTCTAAATCTAGGCAAGCACGCAAGGAACATGAAAAATTACAAAGTATGTTTTTTAACATATTTTGATTAATGTCTATTATAGCATAAACCAAAGCACCAGATTCATTTCAAATATTTCCCTCCTTAAATGCATAAGTGTTTCATAATTGCCACATCTGACACAAAGGCAAGAAGGAATAGAGAAGATGAAGAGATTGCTGAGCACAGTATTAATATGATGGCTTCTTCCTATGAACAAAGAAAGTGCTCACAAAATAGTCATAAGCTGCTGGTAACGCGTAACTCCAAAACTTCCTAGGAGACATGAAGCTATGACTTGTACATTATCTTCTATGTCTGTTTTCCTCATTTACATATAAAATGTTTTTCATTTATCGGCACGATAATTGGTAAGGAATATATAATTGTATAGTTTTGAAAGATAGAAAGGTAGATTAAGGAAAAGGTAAAGGTAATAATATACACAGTTGTTTCTTTTTAACTTATATAAATAATCAGTAGTCAAAATGGATAAAGAAAACAACTGTCTTTGAAAATATATACAGTTATGTAGAATGTCTGTCATCTCAACATAATCAGATGTAGTTTTGTGTGCAAATTATAAATTATGCAGAAGAAAGCTGCTTGTTACTGGTGTGTGGCTGTTTACTGTGGGGAGGGAGTGCCAATTTCACTCTCCTGATGCATACTCTAAAACTAGAGACAAAAATAGGGCACATTTGGTGGGAGTGTCTGTTCTAAGCAAAATACAAAAGAAAGACAAATGCAATAATTAGGCTGTATTTAGGGAACCAAAATAAAGATGCTGTCTCTGATTTCACAGCTGTTTCATCATGTGGAACGGGCTTTGTATCACTACCTTGTAAATAATACGCCCATGGGCTAGCACTTGGAAGCAGGGTCACTGTCCTGAATGAAGGTCACAATACAGATCTGACAGGAACAAGTACTACATCCAAAAGTGAACTGCCACCTTGAGAAGCAATCAAACAGCTTCCACTGGGCTGATTGCCTCTAACTCCACCTCGAGGCATTTAGCAAAGTGGCAGCCAGGTCTTGATTAATCAGCAGAGGCACTAATGAACAAGTCTTGCCTGAGGTTTCCTGTGCTCTCTGATTCCTAACTGCCTCTTAAGTGAATGACTTGGGGCCTTGAGTTAGCCTCACATAGCAGCCCATCTCTGCATCCACACAGACACATAATGACAGAGGAGCAAGTCCCAGTAAGTGGTGCATTCATGTTGTTTGTTGTTAAGCAAAATATGCCTCATATAAATATTTAACTTTGGAGAGTGAAATACAGAGTTTGTTGAAACTTTTGCTGAGAATTTAGATTGGCAGATGGCTGAGACACATTGTGGAGTGGTTGTGAGGATCCCAAATTCTCTAGATGCAATTCTTCCCAAAATTTCTCTCAAATTCTCCCAAAGTAGCCTAGACAGCTAGGTCTCCCAGGACACAATATGAATACTGTTTCACTACTTAATCAGTTCTCTAAATCTGGTAACTTAAAAGAGGAGACATCTGCTGCTGTCAATGGACATACCATTTGAAATGAACAGTCAAGTAGAAAGCATTCATTTGGAAAGTAATTGCAAGTAGCCCTGGGGATGTGCAGGGAGTGAAGACCCAAGAGAGAAGGTCAACCACAAAGTTTGTACAATAAACTACAGTGCCATTGTGGACAACTACCATTTATTCCCACACGACAGGTCATAATTTCATTAGGACATGCTTGAGGATCTCCCTGGGAAAGATGGCTAGGTATTCATTGCTCAGTTCCAGTTAGTCATTAAATTCATCATCGAGAGGAGCAGTCTTGACTCATCAGCTATCACACTGATGGGCAGGGCCAAGTGTCACTAGATCAGGCTTCAAAAGAAGAGTCATTGCTTCTCTGTATCATTTCACAGGAGAAGGGCAGACACTCAGAAAAGCCACTTCACTTACAAAAACCACCAGTATTTTTTTTTTCTCCATTCCTCAGACTAAAGTCTCCATGGTACCTGAATTTTTCTATGTACTCACAGAGTAAAATCCAAAGGAAATCACTAGAAAGATTTTTAAAGAACCATGGACAACACATGAAACAGACTCACAGACTATGGATTCACCAATGATACTAGTACCAACTAGCATGGATTGACTCTCTGGTAATGGAATCATGGACTAGGCTGCATAAATAAAGACATTTTATCATGTTGGCCTTCTTGGTCTTTCTAGTACCTGTCTGAATCTAGATTCATATAACTATCTCCATAGTAGGGAATTTTGACTACTACGAAAGCCATGTTTGATTAAATGTGCATATTCCACTACAACCTCTCAAGACAAATAATCACTTAAAATATTAGTAATCATCACCAGAAGTATTATGCCAGTGTTTGATTTGGGCACCAGTTTTCTTCTCATTTTCAAAGAAACTATTTCTATTTAACAGTCTAAGAAGAGATGTGATTATATTATAATCCTAAAAATAAAAGAAATGATCTTTTAAAACATTTCATAGCAAGCAAATGCCTTCCAATTTAAAAAAGACTCACTTTTTTTATCTTCTTCTGTATATAATTTCACTATGTTGAATGATTCCATGCATTCAGCATGTCACAATCACATATGGAAATGAGGAAGTGCAAAGGAAAATCCAAGTTATGTCATTATTCGACACCAAAGGGATTACAATAAGCAATGTTTCTTGCTTCTCATTAACTACTTCCCTTGGATTTAGATTTAGACTCTGGTGTAAACCTTTAATTGTTCTTTGGAGGTACTGAGAGTGATGTTCTCTACTTTCTGTCTTGAAGAAGCAGAATTTGGTGACAGTTAAAATGTTAGAGTCCCTTAAACAGATAACTTCCTGGGTATGTCCCATCAGGAATCAAATGCAATCTTGAATTTATAAAGATCTTGGTGGTCAGCATCCTAGTTGCCTAATTGACTATTTCTCTACATATGCCTCCAGCAAATAAATTAGAACAAACAAAACATGACACACATTTACCTCTAAATCACCTCTTCCTGGGCCTAAGCCTTTTTGAGCAGTTAGATGAAAGAAACACTGAATAGCAAGGGGACTTCTAGAATTAAACTGATCAAATAAGTCTCTTGTTCCAAAACTTAAAATGAAGAGCCTGGCAAGCCCTTACTCTAACAATTGCAGCACATTTATTCCTGTCTACAGAGTGCATGGAAATTAGTTTTAGAATGTGATTGCTTTCATGTTTCCTTACAGCTGTTCAACTGTAAGGTGGATTTCACCACTAACCTTATACTTCAGAAGACATCTTAAGGAGTTGGTGAGTACAAGGTGATAATATATTCCACGATGCCATATTTTGAAGCTCTTCTGAGACATGTGCCTTACTCACATGACATTCCTTTAGTACAACATTCTCCAAGTTGCTACATATTCCAGTGAGCAGAGTTCTATTGCAGTGATTAGTCTGAGAACATGGATGCTTAAAAGATTTGTAAAGTATGTGAGTTCCTTATTCATCACTGGAAGCATAGGGCCTGAGTAGACATCCTGATGTCTTCCAAAAAGTGGCAATAGCATAGCCCCAGAATGAAAAAACGATCTTCGCGTCTCAACAAAAAGGCAGGCAGACTGCTAATGAATGCCTGTTTATGAGTATGTTGTTCTTAAAATATTGGTTTCCCAAGTCCTGTGACTTCCTCTAGTTTTCAGTTAAGGCCCTAGTATCTTTGTGTTATTACAAGGAAAAAGCTATAGAGTCCTAAGAAAAGTAAATAAATTTCCTCAAAAAATTCATGTCACCTCAAAAGTCAAAATGTGTTCTTATATAAAATTACAGTCTTTTCAGAAAACTAATGATTGAAGAGAGACAGATTGAAATCGGTGAGTACATATTCTTGTCATGTGTGTTCTTATGAGAGAAGGATACAGAACATCTAAAAAAGAAAAAAGGGGGGGGGAAGCCCATCACATAGTCATCCTAGTCATTGTATCATTCCAGGTGGTGATTACAAAGGGAGGGTCAGAGTATTCTTAAAAAAAAGTCAAGCATCCTTCACAATAGCCTCAAATAGTATGAAGTACTTTGGGGTGATTCTTACCAAACATGTGAAAGCTCTGTATGACAAGAACTTCAAGACTCTGAAAAAGGAAATGGAAGAAGACCTCAAAAAATGGAAAAACCGCCCATGCTCATGGATGGACAGGGTTAATATAGTTAAAATTGCCATTTTACCAAAAGCAATATACAGATTCAATGCAATACCCATCAAAATCCCAACTCAATTCTTCATAGAGTTAGAAAGAGCAATTCTCAAATTTATTTGGAATAGCAAAAAACCCAGGATAGCTAAAACTATTCTCAACAATAAAAGAAATTAGGGGGAATCAGTATCCCTGACCTCAAGCAGTACTACAGAGCAATAGTTTTTAAAACTACATGATATTGGTACAGTGACAGGCGGGCAGATCAATGGAACAGGATTGAAGATCCAGAAATGAACCCACACACCTATGGCCACTTGATCCTCAACTAAGGGGCTGAAAACATCCAATGGAAAAAAGATAGCTTTTCAACAAATGGTGCTGGTTCAACTGGAGGTCAGCATGCAGAAGAATGGGAATTGATCCATCCTGTCTCCTTGTACTAAGCTCAACTCCAAATGGATCAAGGACCTACACATAAAGCCAGATACTCTGAAGCTAATAGAAAAGAAACTGGGGAAGACCCTTGAGGACATTGGTACAGGCAGAAAGTTTCTGAACAGACCACCAATAGCGTATGCTGTAAGATCAAGAATTGACAAATGGAACCTCATAAAATTACAAAGTTTCTGTAAGGCAAAGGACACCATCAAAAAAACAAATAGGCAATCAACAATTTGGGAAAAGATCTTCACTAACCCTACATCAGATAGAGGGCTAATATCCAATATATACAAAGAGCTCAGGAAGTTAAACCCCAGAAAACCAAATAACCCTATTAAAAATGGGGTACAGAGTTAACAAAGAATTTTCACTTAAAGAACTTCGAATGGCAGAGAAGCACCTTAAAAAATGCTCAACTTCATTAGTCATTAGGGAAATGCAAATCAAAACAACCCTGAGATTTCACCTTACACCAGTCAGAATGGCTAAGATTAAAAATTCAGGAGACAGCAGGTGTTGGAGAGGGTGTGGAGAAAGAGGAACACTCCTCCACTGCTGGTGGGGTTGCAAATTGGTACAACCACTCTGGAAATCAGTTTGGTGGTTCCTCAGAAAACTGGGCACATCACCTCCGGAAGATCCTGCTATACCACTCCTGGGCATATACCCAAAGGATTCCCCAGCATGTAATAAGGATGCATGCTCCACTATGTTCATAGCAGCCCTATTTATAATAGCCAGAAGCTGGAAAGAACCCAGGTATCCCTCAACAGAAGAATGGATGCAAAAAAAATGTGGTATATCTACACAATGGAGTACTATTCAGCCATTAGAAACAATGAATTCATGAAATTCTTAGGCAAATGAATGGAGCTGGAGAACATCATACTAAGTGAGATAACCCAGTCTCAAAAGATCAATCATGGTATGCACTCACTAATAAGTGGATATTAACCTAGAAAACTGGAATAACCAAAACATAATCCACGCATCAAACGAGGTATGAGAAGAACGGAGGAGTGGCCCCTTGTTCTGGAAAGACTCAGTGTAGCAGTATAGGGCAAAACCAGAACAGGGAAGTGGGAAGGGGTGGGTGGGAGAACAGGGGGAGGGAAGGGGAGTTATGGGACTTTTGGGGAGTAGGGGGCCAGAAAAGGGGAAATCATTTGAAATGTAAATAAAAAATATATCGAATTAAAAAAAAAACAAGTCAAGATCATAGGTTGGGCAGTTCTAACTCTAGGAACAGACATAAAAAGAGCAAAACAGTTCTTATAGTAAATGGAGCCTTATTTTTATCAATATGACATAATTGTGTTTGCCTTCAAAATGGCATCAGCCAAGTTCCTCAAAAGTAGCTCACTGAGTGCACTCCCTGGAGGTTATATCTGGCCCTTTGCTCATCCATCTCCTATCTAGTGCCCAGTAAACAATTTTAATTGAATCATGTCTTCTTGTCCTGGTATTTTTGCCTCATCACAGGCCTAAAAGTATCAGAGATAAGGGACTCTGTATTAAAATCTCTGAAAGCTTGAGCATGCATATTTATTTTTTATTATTATGTATTGGTTCATAAGGAAAGAAAATAGGCTAGTACATGTAAATGAGGAATTTGCATAGCAAAATTACCAAGGAGCACTGGAAGCTTTAGCTAGTAGGTATAGTAAAAAAAGAAATCCTCTCTAAAATCTTCATTGAGATTTGACCAACATCATGATTTTCTTCTCTTTTTGTTTCATGGGGGCACCAAGTTTTACGTATTCCAAGCTGGTCTTAATTCTTTCTATGTAGTTGTGAATGATCTAGAACTCAGAGTTCTCTTGCCTCCATCTTCCTGATGCTGGAATTAGGGTGTGTATCCATTTGCTGAAATGCTCAGGCATGTTAGAAAATGAACTGAAATACAACCCTATCCTCAACCTATTGAATTGCTAGCTTTTTCCTGAGTGGCAGAGTGTGTATTTACAGTTTCAAGACAAGAAGTTTAAGATGCTTAACTTAGAAATTAGAACAAAATCTATCAGTGATGATGAACAAGAGCTTCTCAACAAAAATTATCACATCTCTAAGTCAACACATAGCTGCATAAATATAAAACCTATCACCAGAAAGGTGAGAATTCTCCAAGCCGGCACATCCACTAGGAAAAGATGCAACAACAAAAATACAGTCTTCAAGTTTTTCTTTGTGTAAAGAGAGTTATCTCAATTATAAGTTGAATATTGTTTCTCTGCTCCTTTAATATAGAAAATCCAGCCCTTCATACCTCTTCTATTATGAATCCCTCCTACATTTCTAGTCTCTAGCAAGACTCTAGACAGCTCTAAGAAAGAGAAGATGCACACCATATCCATAAGGCTGAAACTAAATGGAGAGTAAAGTAACAAGTTTTCTTATCTTCCATACCCTTGTGTCCAGGTCTGAATCAAAGACTTGGGTTAAACTGATGTTATCTTACTGAAGAAGGCCAAGCTAGTTCGTACAGTTCATTCTAAACCACATAATTGCACCAGAATCCCTTTGATGGTTAATGTTGCTGAGTAAGTGCAGTATGGTTCTCAACTGCAACAATAAAATTTGTCTGTTGAAACATTTTTTCTCAAAATAGAGCTAGAAAGAGCAATTCTCAAATTCATCTGGAATAACAAAAAACCCAGGATAGCTAAAACTATTCTCAACAGTAAAAGAACTTCAGGGGGATTCAATATCCCAGACTTTAAACTCTACTACAGAGCAATAGTGATAAAAACTGCATGGTATTGGTACAACATCAGGCAAGTGGATCAATGGAATAGGATTGAAGACCCAGAAATGAACCAACACACCTATGGTCACTTGGTCTTCGACAAAGGGGCTGAAAGCATCCAGTGGAAAAAAGATAGTCTTTTCAACAAATGGTGCTGGTTCAATTGGAGGTCAGCATGCAGAAGAATGTGCATCGATCCATTCTTATCTCCTTGTACCAAGCTTAACTCCAAATGGATCAAGGACCTCCACATAAAACCTGACACACTGAAACTAATTGAAAAAAAAAAAAAACTGGGGAAGACCCTAGAGGACATGGGCACAGGGGAAAAGGTCCTGAATAGAACACCAATAGCTTATGCTCTAAGATCAAGAATTGACAAATGGGACCTCATAAAACTACAAAGTTTCTGTAAGGCAAAGGACACCATCAAAAGGACAAAGCGTCAACCAACAGACTGGGAAAGAATCTTCTCCAACCCTAAATCTGACAGAGGGCTAATATCTAATATATACAAAGAACTCAAGAAAGTAGAACCCAGAGATCCAAATAACCCCATTAAAAAGTGGGGTATGGAGCTAAACAAAGAATTTTCACATGAAGAACTTCGGAGAGCTGAGAAACACCTTAAGAAGTGTTCAACATCATTAATTATTAGGGAAATGCAAATCAAAACAATCCTGAGATTTCACCTCACACCAGTCAGAATGGCTAAGGTCAAAAATTCAGGAGACAGCAGGTATTGGCGAGGATGTGGAGAAAGAGGAACACTCCTCCACTGCTGATGGGATTGCAAGATGGTTTGGTGGGTTCTAAGGAATACAGGGAAGCAAACACAGGGTGCCAACTCTAAAGTTGGGTTGGGACTCTGAGATCAGAATCATTTCTCTGATTTGCTGTTTTTCTCTAGGATTCTGCTCTAGCTACATTGTCTTCTGGGCTTTTGACTTTTTTTTTTCCCGAGATAACTGGATACATGGTTGTTTTTCTTTCTTATTCTAAGAAGATGAAATAATGCTTGGAAAAATTTTCCAGATACTGTACTATAACTTTTATCAGTAACATAAGAAAAAGGTACAGAGACTAATATTGTTTTTGGAAGAAAGCACTGTGTTAAAAGTTTCATTCCCCTTTCAAGAAAGACAAATGACATATTTAATATAGATTATTAACAAGCACTTCTTAATATTTTGATTTTATATTCTTATTTTAAGTGGTTGCCCCTGCTCATATGTCTTACCATATGACCTTCCTGCTTTCAACTTCCATGCTTCTGCTGCTTCCTCACTAGGGCAAGCTTGTGGGCTTTTCTCACTTCAAAGGCAATACCAGCTAGGATTCATAAGAAATGCTATGGCTTAGAAATCCGTCCAGAGCACATCGGTGCTAAGTGTTCCTGTGTGTGCAGAGAGGAAATGTAGAATGAATAAGCATTCCACAATGTTTAATAGAGTTCCAGGATCTGCTGTCTATCTGTTTCCATTCTGTACTTTATTGTTGCCCTTAAATACAATAATGAATAAAAATACATCTTAACTGTATATGGGGAGGGGCAGAGGGAGGACACTTCCTTCTGAAGAATTATTTCTATTAAATTCATTCAAAACTGACTTCTTCAGTCCCTGGTTTATATTGTCTGTGATTCTGCACCCTGGGGTGTGTGTAAAAATGATAAACATAACTTTCTACTCTGAATATTTGTTATAAGATCACAGAAGAAAGTATATAACCAGCACAGAAGAATAATACAAATGGGACCTTCAGTAACCCTTGATAGAGGCCACCACACCAGAAATGAATGTCTGTGCATAACTTAAGATTGCAGATCTACAAAGAGTTTACCTACACATGTGCTGAGAAGCATTTAGAGAAAACAGTGGAAACAAACTTTATTTGTGGACTAGGTTTCAGGATCAGTTTATTTTAGCTCAAGGTAATACAGGACATTCAAATTCAAATGCACTCTACCACAAACATAAGACTCTAGAACACAGGAATCTCAGAAACACATCCAAAGCATCTGGAGTCAGAGACTGGAAGGTCAGGAACTATTGGTTTTGGAAAGAGTCTAATAGGAAAGCAAACAGGCATCACAAACAAGATGCACAGGGGCATTTTACTACAGTAGCAATAATATCAGAAGACAGCTCAAAATATAATCAACTGAGTCTGGTATATTGTTGGTTCATCTGTCATTCTTTTTTTTATCATCCTTGAAAACGTAAGTGGCTATTGTCTGAAGAACTAAATGTGAAACAGAAAATTGTGCATGCCATTAGTATGAGAGGTCTTTTAAATGAATACATGGTAGATAGCTTCATAGATGTTCCAGAAATAGAAGGGTAACATCTTCAAAGGGCTGGGGATGCTGAAAGCAGCACAAGAACAGAACCATATATCCCAGTTTATGACATTCTAATGTATAGGTGAGATATGTTATTCTCACATTGAAGTAAAGATCCAGGAAATAGCCCCATGACATGGATGATAGTTTCTCTATAGAGGAGTGAGTGATTCAAAATGAAAAAAGAAAACAGATTCATATTTATAAGGGACACTCAGCTCCACTTATAGGCCATGTTCATGAAAGAAAAAGATTCAAATCCATGGAATGTATGTTAATGAAGATGATATGAGCTTAATTCTTTGTTAATAAGGGATTGTGTATGGAGACATGAAAGAAAGAGGCAGGGTAGAGACAAATGACAGCAGACTGGAATGATGGGTAGGAAAACTCAGGGTTTAATTGAGGAAATTGTCTTAGAAGAGAATGAAATGGTCATTGAAGGGATGCAATGTGTGCTAAGGAGTTCAAATTTTATTTATTTATTTATTTATTTATTTATTTATTTATTTATTTAGCTTGGCTCTGAAAGCTTATATGTTACAAGATGATGACTTAGCTGCATAAGAAGAGGAGAGACTGGCTAAGATACAAGAAAAGGTAATATAAATTCCAGCTAGAGATACCATCAATAGCATAATTAGTTGAGCCTGTGCCTTTCTAGACATGTAATGTGGAGACCAGGAAAGATGTCTCTAGTGTCAATGTGGGATGGAGAGAAGAGGTTGCATTTCGACAGAGTCAACCCTAGGGGGAAAAAAAAAACTAGGAGTGTAACTTAAAGCATTTTAAGTACTCTATTTACTATTATTCCCTTCAGAACTTTACACAATCAATCATTAGCAAAATGGGATAGCTGATAACTACATCATTCATGATTCTATGAAACACAAGACGTTTTTTGTAAAAACCAAAGCTTCAGTCCTTTGCACTTATTAGAGACCCTAATGTTTATACACTGTGTTTGGCATTCTTTGTTTGAAATCATACTAGTTCCAAACATGTAAACATATTACATAAAAGAAAGGAGAATCAAGGAAATTTTTGAAGAAATCCAGGACAAATTGAAAAATAAAAACAACCATCGTTGTTTTAATTATTGCCAATATTAGTTTTAAGATAGTTTAACACTAGGCCTGACAGTGGTGGTTCACGCCTTTAATCCCAGCACTTGGGAGACAGAGGCATGTGGATTTCTGAGTTTGAGGCCAGCCTGGTCTACAGAGTGAGTTCTGGGACAGCCAGAGCTATACAGAGAAACCCTGTCTTAGAAAAAAGAAAAAGAAAAAAAGAAAGAAAGAAAGAAAGAAAGAAAGAAAGAAAGAAAGAAAGAAAGAAAGAAAGAAAGAAAGAAAGAAAGAAAAGATAGTTTAGCATTTTAGTGTTGAAATAGTTAACTACGGTATCAGCTACTAAATAAAAATCATTGATTTTGATATGTACAAATTGCTACTAAAGTATTAAATTAACAAAATGATTAAATATTATGAATCCATTAAAATGACCTGGTACCATTTTTACTGATTTTAAGCATCATTACTTTTGTTCCACTTCTAACACTGAGAATGTAATGCACATGAACTTTCAAATACATTATTTAAAGCAAAGTGATTATCTAAAATATAGGATATACAAAACAAAGAGTGTTGCAAAACATGCATAGACTGTTTCAATACTACTAAAACTGATACATATACATCCTATCTAACCTTGTGTTCCTCTTTTAGGGAGACTTTGACTATTAAATATCACTCATAATGCAGTTAGTATGATTTGAGGTATCCTTGATGTACTACTTTTGCATGACTGTGCTAATAGTTTTCACATAAGTTCTATGTATTCGATTCAAACCCAAACCTTAAGCTACTAAAATGATTTTAAATACAATTTCCAATGGTCATTTAAAAGCCCATTTTATGACTACTTCATAATTTATGCAAATAGTCCCATGCTAGAGGAACCCCTCTAGGCTGTGACTTGATTTTTCTGACAAGTCTATTTACCATCTTTATCAATCCTCTAACTTGGACCATGTGTTTCACTTCCACTATCACCATATTAAGTCCCCAGTGTCGTAAATTGCTAGGCTACCTAAGCCTGAAGACTTGCAGTGTCTGCTAGTTACAGAATTAACATCTAATGAACAAGAATTCCCAGTGCAGACCCAGAGGGCACCATTAAAAGATAGGACTTAAATAACAACTTCATTAAGTCTTTCACATAAAGATCAACTTGAACCAATGTACATTAATAAGGAAGGATTAATAAAGGTTTTGGCTGTACTTAAAATAATCATTTACAGGCTAACGCTGAGTATTGTTTGACTTGCCAACTACTTTCTCTTTATGAACCCCTAAAAGATAACATACAGTTGAGAATAAAAGGAAAAAATAAATTCACTTAACTTAAATTATATAACTTTCATTTAGGCTAGCAAGGCAGCCCAGGACTGTAATCACAGGGCTTGGGAGACAGAGCCAGGAAGATTACAGTGAGCTTCAAAAAAGCCTAGACTGTATATCAAGATCTGATCCTCAAAACATCAAATAAATAAATGAATAAAGAAGCCTGCATTTATCATTTCACTATTAAGCTCTGACCTTTGGCCTATAGGATAAAGAAACAATGATTATGATACTCTCCAATTTACAAAGCTTCTCGCTTTGTAGGAGAGACAATGAACAACACACCACAGAATATACACATTCAAGATTCTGGTCAGTGCACTAAGGATATATTCTGTGGCCACTTTGAAGATCCTGTCTTTAGTGAAGATCAAAGTATGTAGATTTGTAGTCACAAATTAATATGGTGCTGAGATACGGTATGGGCCTTTTGCCTCTGCACTGTCCTTTCTACACAAAAGGATGAAAGGTACTTGCAGATTGACTAGCAGCTTATGAGTTTCTGGAAATTACTCATTGAGACTTTGAACATAACAGAAACATAATAGGCCCTTCACAAACAGTAGGAGGTGAAGAACTATTATCACAAAGTAAAATGTGAAATTCTAGAATTTAAATTGGTATAATAAAAAATGAAAGAATTCATTCAGAGTAATATGTTAGTATATGTTTCTAACAACAATATGGTGGAAAAATTGGAGAAGCTGGAACTGGGTTAAATGTTAGAATGTTCTGTAGTATACTTACAGCCTCACTGTTAAAATTGTAATAAAATGAATTTTTTTCTTATATGTTAGAAAAACAAATGCAAAAGATATCTTGTTCCTGCTCAGAGCATATGTGGAACTTAAAAGCCGTGCCTTTAACAAAGAGACAACTGAACAGGATAAAAATAAGACAAAACAAGAGTTCTTTGATATGCTAAAGAACTGAGGTCACAGTTCAAACCAGAGCTCCAAGGTTTAAAAGATATGCATTCGAGTTTGCAAACTTTCAGCACACAACTGCCCAAACTTGCAAATGTAATTATCTTGAGGAACCAGTATGGGGGTAGATTTTAACATTAAATGATAGGTTCCAGGAGATTCTGAGTGGAGAAACATGAACTTTAAGATTCCCAGGAAGAGAATTATGCCCATCCACAACCTCCTAAAACATATACAGAGGGATATTAAAGGGAGATTTGTTAAATTATTTGACAGACAAGAATAACTACTCTTCAATTGTCCTTCCTAATTTCTTTCAAATTGTGACTTAACCCACTAAGACTGGAAATTAAACAAACAAGCATACAAACAAAAAACAAACAACCAGAAAACACAAGACAAGCAAATTGAGAAATAATACTTTTATTAAAAAACATTTTTATGGAATATAGTCTGATCAATATCCTCCCTCCCTTAACTCATCCCAGATACTCCTATTCCTCACCCACCAAATTGCATGAATTTTTTTTCCTCTCCTTTTAGAAAACAAAAAAGGAAACAAGATAAACAAACCAAAAATAGAAAATAAAAGATGAGAAAAATACAATAAACATATTCATGAGGGCACATATATAAACTATACCCATAAAAACACAAAATCAGAAACCATAATACATACGCAAAAGACCAGTAAGATAAGAGATGCACAGATAGAGTAATAAAATAAATTTTACACAATGACCATTGAGTACATTTTGTCTTTTTCACCTAGTGTTGGACAAGGGTCCTACCCTTAAGTACAATTAATATACCCAGTGAGTCTGCATTGGAGAAAACTTTTTTTTTAAGATTATCATTGAAAATTCTTTGTGTAGACATTTTTTGATAAGACGGCATATTTTCATCAAACCTCAGTGTGAGAAAATGGAGGATTAGATAGGATAATTGATAATATTGAAGTTTTTTTTGGAAAAAACTCAGAAACAATGATAGGCATTCAAATGCGTTTAGAATATATATGAAAAAGGAAGTGGAGACATTTCCTGATAAAACGGAATATTTTCATGTAATATATGTATTGTAAAATTGAGGATTACATAGTATAATGATAATATAAAAATTTTTTGGAAAATACACAGATACAATGATAGGCAAAGAAATGCACTTAGAATATACATGAAAAAAGGAAGTGGAGACATTTTCTAATAAAACAGAAGATTTTCATACAATATAAACATGATAAAATTGAGGATTACATAGGAAAAGTGATAATAGAAAAAATTTTTAGCAAAAGGTATCTTTTTTAGTTTTAGAACTTTGTCTCTGTCTCTCTGTATGTGTATCTCTGCTCTGTCTATCACTCTATATTTCTCACTCTTGTAAGGAAATGGAAGAAAATTTGCTCTAAAAGCTCAGCATTCAAACAAATATTTCTGTAATAAAATTTACAAAATCTGGGGAAAAAATTACCCTATGTAATCCTCAATTTTAGGTTACATACATTATATGAAAATCTTCAGTTTTATCAGAAAATTTTTCCACTTCATTTATCATTTATATCCTAAATGTGTTAATATGCATATTAATTTTCTGAGTTTTTCCAATAAAATCTTCAATATTATCATTTATACTATGTAATCCTCAATTATATCATTCATGTTTTACGAAAATCTTCAGTTTTATCAGAAAATGTCTCTACTTCCCTTTTCATTTATATTCTAAATGCATCTATATGCCCATAATTGTATCTGAGTTTTTGCTAAAAATTTTTTCTATTTGGTAGTCTCTGTCCACAAAGAACTGAGGCAATCATGTAGGCCCTTTGCATGTTACCATAGTCTCTGTGAGTTCACATATTCAAAAGTCCTGTGGTATCTAGAGAACACTGCTTCCTTAGAGTCATCCATCTCTTCTTTCTACCTTAAAAACTAACCTTCATGTATAAAAGAAAATGTAATATTTATTTTGGGACTCTAGGTTGCTTTATACAAGATTGTTTTTCTAGTATCAAATATTTACCTGTAAATCTCATGATTTAGATTTCATAACAGCTAAATAATATTTTATTGTGGAAATATACCACATTTTTGTTATCTGTTTGTCAGTATACATTTAGGCCATTTTTAATTTCTGGCTATTATAAACAGAGGACCAATGAACATATATAAGAAAGTATTTGTGTGGTAGGATGTAAAGTCCTTGAATACATGCACAATAGTGGTAGAACTGGACCTTATGTTTAATGTTGTCTGAGATTCCTGAGGATTTGCTACACTAATTTACACAGTGGCTGTCCAGTTTGGGCTCCCACCAGCAATGGATGAGTGTTCCCCTTTTCCTATCTCCTTGCCACCAGGTCCTGCTACCTGGTGTATAATGTCTCTGGCATTTTGCCAAGTAAGTATAAGATGGAATTTCAAAGTAGTTTTAATTTGGATTTCCCTGATGAATAAGAGTGTCGAATATATTTCTCTAACTGTTTCTCAGGTATCTGAGTTTCCTCTTTGGATGTTTATCTGTTTAAATCTGTACCCAATCTTTTTAACTTGGTATTTTTTCTTGATGTTCTGTGTTGGTTGGTTGGTTGGTTGGTTGGTTGGTTGGTTGGTTTAGTTCTTTATAAATTTTTGTATTAGCCCTCTAATAAATGTATAATTGGTTAAAAAAAAACTTTTACTAATCTGCAGGCTGCTGTTCATCCAAATAATGAAGTCAAATTCCAAGCAAAAGCTTTTCAGTTTCATGAGGCCCCAATTATGAACAGTTGGCCTTAGTGCCTATGTTCTAAGTGTCCTGTTCAGAAATTGTTTTGCTATGTCAATGAGTTCAAGATTTTTCTCTACTTTTTGCTGTCAAGATTGGTGTATCTGACCTTAGGTTAAGATTCTTGATCCATTTGGGATTATGTTTTGTGCAAGGTGATAAACATAGATCTATGTGGATTCTTCTACATGCAGCCATTCATTGTGAATTTTTGATTTATTTGTCAAGAACCAGATGTCTATAGGTGACAAGAATAGAACCCCAGATTTCACTTCTTCAACAGTAAGCAATAAGCAGGGAGAGAGATCTTAAATTCCCTGTGTCTTTTAACTACTCAAACCTGACTCAACTGACATACTTTCTCCAACAGGGCCATACCTTCTATGCCTCAGCAAACAGTGCAAAGAGCTGGGAACCAACCATTCAATGGCCCAAGATTTGGGAAGCAGTCTCATTAAAAGTATCACTCCTCTCCTCTTTTAGTTTTAGTTTCTTAGGTATTTTGTCACAACAACAATACAAATAAGATTCCTGACACATTGCATCATATGCAATTCAAAACATCTATCCTATCATTGGCCTTGCTACCTAAGTAAATGAACTATTTGGATAGAAATCTAACAAAACATATCCAATATCTATGTGAAAACAACTATGAGACTTATTCTTTATACTTACAAAAGAAGAAAGACGAATATACAGGAGAAAGCATTCATGTTAGTATGCCAATTATTTCTTAGTTAATGGCAATGGCTACTTAAATCTGATGAAACAGTTAAAATGTATCTACTTTTTTCAAAGGCATGCTAGACAAAGGCACATGGAAATCAATAGCAATTTTATGCTGCATCACCAAAACTTCAAACCAAGCATAACAACCTTCCATAAAGAAGTGGATACATTGCATGGGACAACCAAAGAAGATAATACTGCTTAGTCTTGAGAGTATACAAATTATCATGATGAAAGAACATGAAATGCATATTATTTGTAGGAAGGAGTCAATGGGAAAGGTAATGTTCTATGGCTCCAGCTTACCTTCTGCCAAAGATAAAACCATGGCAACAGAGAAATGATCAGCTTTGCTAGAAATTATTGAAAAGAAGTTGTTAAGAGAATAAAACTACTCTATGGTGTTATAATGATGGCATTATACAATCCTTTCAAACTATATATCCATAGTGGTTCTGATGAAACCATTAATTCATCCATTAATTCATCTGATGAATCCATTAATTTTGGATTCATCTAATGTAATGAACTTATCATTCTACTTACAGACTTCCGTTGGTGATGAGAGAGTAAGGTCTTCTATTTTGTATTGGTTCCTATCTTACCTTCCCTCCAAGAATGGAGTTTTCAGACAACCACAGGGGAACAAAGAAAGTAATAGTACAACATGCCAAATGAGAGTAGCATGTTAATAGAAAAAACTCAAATAGTAAACTAGGAACTCTGATATCCTTGGTAGGAGCAGAAGTCGACTAAGGGGCACTGTAGTGTTAATAGTTGTGTTCTTGGGACAGGCTTGCTATAAAGGATACTACAAGTGTTGCAGTTCTATGCCCTCAGCAAGCTTTTCTGGCCAGTTTAGACAGTGCCAGCAAATACTACAGCTCAAAAGCTCTTGGAAGGCTTCAGGGTTTCAAGTGAGAACATTCTTCACAGAGAGAGTACAGAAAGCAGGTCCCTGACACTGTCACAAACTCTGCAGCGCTTGAAGGCTGGAATCACATGTTTCTACAGCAGCAGGTCATTGATCCTAGAGATACTTTCAGGAACAGGCTGACAAACTGGTTGCTGATAAGAATTACAGGTCAGCTGGGTTTTTATTATACTACTTTTAATTTTTATATGCATGTGTATGTTCATGTGCATGTGTATGTGTATATATCTCCCATGAAGTAACGAAGGTGTCTTTCAGATCTTAAACCAGAGTTATGGCAGTTGTAAACTGCCTGCTGTGAGTAGTAGGAACCAAACTCAGAGTTTTCTACAAAAGAACCAAGTGCTCTTAACAACTGAGTCATCTATCCACTCTCCATCCCCACCCTCTAATCTCAAGGCTCCCCCACCTACCACCCTTTTCCAAGTTGAGAATTTTATGTGTCATTCTCCTAGTTGCCTCGTCAGTGTTCTATTGTTGTAAAGAGACCCCACGACCACAGCAAGTCCTAAAAAAGAAATGCATTGAATTGGGGCTTGTTTGCAGTTCCAGATGTTTAGTCCATTATCTATATGATGGAAAACATGGTGGTAGGTAGACAGACAATAATGCTAGAGAAGGAGCCTAAACTTCCACATCTAGATCTACAGGCAGCAGAGAAAGACACTGGGCCTGGCTAGAGTCTTTGAAACGCTTAAATCTCATTTCCAGTGACATTCTTTCACCAACAGGGTCATGCCTGCTCCAGAAAGGCAATACTTCCTAAGTCTTGTCAAGTAGTGCCACTCCCTTATGACTCAGCAGTCAAATCTATGAGCCTATGGGGCCATTCCTTTTCAAACCACCACATAGCCATAGGGAAGTGAGAACCTAGCTATCAGATGTGTAGCAGCTTCATTAGTTAATTGCTGGGGACCAGCCATTCATCTGTGGTTGCAAATGGTCCAGTTTGAGTTTTTCTGGCACCCTTCCTAACTATGTCAGTGGCCGGATACTATGTTATGAAGCACTAAAGGGTAAATAAGAAATCTCTCCATATTCTGCTGAAATCAGCTCTAACCAAAACTTTTCTAAAAGCATCAATATTAAAGGGAACAGGATATGGAAAGTGATATTACAAGGGAATTTTAGGACGATGTGATGTTAAAGTTGTTCTGTAGTTGAGACTGGAATGCCTCTTCCTAGAAATTCTTAACAGCAAACTTCCCCTAGGAGATGAATTTTCAGCCAGACCTCTGAAGCTATGATAATGACATCCCCTGGGGAGGACAGAAGGTATGACAGACACACAGAAGAGCCTAGAGTAAGGTAGTGCATGCTGAGATGTCATGTGAGAAGGGGTCACATTAACTCATGAGCTCTGCTTCTTAGGAATCATATCTCCTGTCTCACAAGCACATTGCAAGCCTTAGAGGAGATTTAGGAGAAGTTTTAGTAACTATTTTATTGCTGTAATAAGGCCTTATGAGCAATGAAATTTATAAAAGAATTTATTTTATGTGTGACTCTCAGTTTCATAGTCTAAGTCCATGACCATCATGGTGAGGAGAATTTCAGCTATGGTAGGGATGGTGTTGAAGCAGTAGCTGAGAGCTTACATCTGATTCACAAGCAGGAGAGAGAAAGAACTCATTGGGAATTACATGAGCTTTTGAAACTTCAAAGCCTACACTAGGAACACATTACCTCTAACAAGGATACACTATTCCAACAAGAAACCACCTCCTCAGCAAGGTCACACCTACTAATCCTTCCCAAACAGTTCTATTATCTAGAAGCCAAGTGTTTAAAATATATAAAACTCTGGGGGACATTCTCATTCAAACCATAACAGGAGCTCCTAAAATATCTTAATTTTCTTTGACAATTAAAAGGACTAAAGGCATTTTGGTATAAATTTCTATGAATACTATCAATATAATTTTCTTTATTAAAGGATAATAGTTTTTAATGTCACCAATGCTCACTTACAAGATGTGGTATATGTGTGTGTATATATGTGTGTGTGTGTGTGTGTGTGTGTGTGTGTGTGTGTATGTATGTGTATGTGTGTGTGTGTGTGTATATATACACACACACATACACACACACACACACAAACATACATACATGCATACATGCATACACACACTGGAGCTGCAGTTACAGGAGGGAGTAAGGCATCAAATGTGAGGGCTTGTATACAAACTCAAATTCTTCGGAAGAAGAATAAGTGCTATTCATCATGGAGACATCTCTCCAATCACCCATGCTCATTTAAAAAATTATTCTATCTTTAATTCTTCACATCACCTACTTTACAGCGTAGAGATACTTAAGGATTTAAAATCATAGGAATATGTGGGTCATTTTCTTGATTTAAACTAACTTATGTGCAATTTATTAATTAGTAAACACTAATAAATGAATGTTCATGAGTTAAGGGAAGAATTTAAATAAGCTTACATTACTTGAACTTTCAATTCCATGATATAGTGCCAAAAATAGATACATTCCAAGTTTATGTGGCTTTCTTACAACCATGTATTTTATATATTACTGGCACCCATGCTAAGCTGTAATAACTTTCTTACTCCTAAGTGTTTTACATGTTACTAACACATATGCTGAGCCAGATACCAGTCCAATGAATGATGACTATTGAGTTTTAAATATGTCCAGACAAGTTTTAATGGGAAGGTAAAAAGAAGTATGTTTGCAGGGTAGATCTAATGATGATAACTTTAGGAAATGGCATCGTTCCAGGAAACATTAAAAATCAAACAAGCACAGTCCTGCCCTTGTGTCAACAACTCTGCCCCTGCAGCCTGGCCGGCCATGCACTGGTAAGCAATGGCTGACTAGTTCTTATCTCATGCTTATCTCATGGCGCCTCTCTGTCCTGGATCTCCTGAAACTTCTCCACCCAGCTTATTTTGTTTCCACTGGCAGGTCGCTACTACATCAGCCCCATGCTTCAAAATCCCCACAACCTATGTGATGCACCTCAGGCAAACCCACGCTTTGCCGCCTTACCTTTCTCTCTTGAACCCAGACCAGCTACCACATTGTGAAGAAAAATGCAACACAAATTTAGTTTAGAAACAACGATAGAGCAACACAAACTTAGTTCAGAAATAATAACTCAATAACTGGGCACAACATCTAAAATCCTAGCTTGTAAGCCTTACTAAATCTAAATCCTCCCAGCAGCAAATCCTGAATGATCTGCCATTAAAATTGGGAGAGAGTCATAAATGTATATTGTCCTCATGCTATCCCCATCCAAAAAGGACCTAGATCTCTCCTGCTTCTGATCTTCCTTTGTCCAACCTGGAAGTCCTGCCTACTAACCCAGTTATTGACTCCTTTATTAATTAGAGGATCGGGTTCACAAGAAGTCTCCCAGAGTACTGACTCACTCCTTGTCTGCAGCCCCTCCCAAGAGAGCTGGATTAGCATCAAAATACAAGCAGCACCAGGCCCATCCACAATGTAGCAAGATCTTTTTCAGAGGTGAATGTTCCTATTTGCTTCTCTTCTAGGAGCAAGAAGCTTTCTTCTCAAATACCAAGAAACCATACTTGCAGAAACATGTCCTGAGGCCTCTCAAAGATGAAGAAATAAAGACATCCATAATGTCTACAGACACTGTGGCAAAGCTCAAGGGGCCCACAGAAGCCAACTAGTGGCCTTGGAGAAATGCTTCATAAATGGAGTAAATGTGGGTTAGAATGTCCTGCTAAGGGACAGAAGACATGGAATTACTATTTCCTAAGAGCTCTTTCTCTTTATAAATGTGTTAACATTGCAAATTATGATACTTGCAAGCTATACAAAAGAGTCTATATCATTGTGCATGGGTACAGCTGACTCTTTTGGCTTGCTTCCCGGCCTTTCATTATTTTAAAATAGCTTTCCACACTTCTCTCATAACTACAGTCTTGGTTTATTCTTATTTTGCTACATAAAAACCGTCTCAGTGATGATTAAGAATAAGTTCAAACAGACAGGAATTTATGGAAGCTTTTAATAGCTTTATCCACTACACCTGAAATATCATATATATGTGTACACACACATACATAGAGATATACACACAGACACACACAGATACATACACAAACACACATACAGATACACTCCATACACACATACTTCATACATACATACTCCATACACATACATACATACTCCAGAGCAGTAGAGCTAGAGATATACAGTTTTACCATTTTTGACTGAGTCATTATTTATAATGAGAAAAATATGGTACTCTTAAGAAATGACATTTTGGATGGACAGTGGTGACGCACACCTTTAATCCAAGAACTTGGGAGGCAGAGGCAGATGGATGTCTGAGTTTGAGGCAGCCTGGTCTACAGAGTGAGTTCCAGGACAGCCAGGGCTATACAGTAAAACCCTGTCTTGAAAACAAAACAAAAAACAAAAGAAACAAAAAAAGAAATGACATTTGTCTCCAATTTTGTAAACACTTGCTCCTCTTCTATCCTCCTGAAAGAAAAGGAACTTAACAACATTTGGGATTGAAGACATCAGGCAAAAATAGATTTCATATATGAACAGATGAAAGTATGAAGATGTGGCTACAACCCTTAAACTCATTCACAGCTTCTATTTTTTTATTCAATATAATTTTTTATTTACATTTCAAATGTTTTCCCCTTTTCTAGCCCCCCACTCCCCGAAAGTCACGTAAGCCCCCTTCTCTTCCCCTGTCCTCCCACCCACCCCACAGTTTCTATTTTTTATTAACTTTAAAGTGATGTAGATTGGCAATGTGAAATAGTGTAGCTCATAAACAACAGAAATGCATTTAGGCTCTTAGTCTGGAGGTAAACAAGTTCTATATCTTATAGATCTGGTGACAGATGATAACCCCTTTCTTCAGTCAGGGACGCTACCTTCTTGTCACACTGCATCTTTACATGTAAGAAAGGCTGCATAACCTCCCTCAGGCTGCTTTCCTGGAGGCATTCATTTTCTTCCTGAGAGTTCCTTCCTTCTGACATTCTGAAGATCCTAGTTCTACTTACTGTCTCATTAAATATTGCACACCTACTAATTTTGGCTCCACAGAAACACCCATAATATATTATATTCACATGTGGACATATGTATTCTTTCTATAAACATAACACATATGCAGGTATTGTGGGAATATCTATTCTTTGTATAACACATAAAACAACAAAACAAAACATTCACACAATCACCACCTGGCATGCGGTCAAGTGACCATCTAATTATTAGTTGGAACTAGTAAATTAAAAAAAAAAAAGAAAAAATGAGAAAAGAGAGAGAGAGGAAAGGAGGGAGGGAGGGAGGGAAGGAGGGAGGGAGGGAGGAAGAACATACTTTGGATCTAGTAGAAGTTTGTGTTTTGTCCAGCCCCTGCTGATTCTCCACTAGGCTCAGTAGCTGCTCTTTCTACTGCTCAATACACCACAGTCCAAAGGAAGGGTAGATTGCTTCTAAGGCTTGCAGTAATCTCATTGTGCAATAATTGTATTTACCCTTTCCATTTTAGTTATAATGCAAAAGCCAATTTTTATACCTAAATTCTATTTTAAGGTCCTTTATCTCAGAGTCTGTTTCCAGAGCTAAACTATCAGCATTAACCCTTCATTAGAGGGGAGGACAAGCAAAAGGACTGTGGGCTTTATGGGAAGTCCCACATAGACTACCAGAAAGGGAAGGCTGGTGCAGTTTCCCACAGTGATTGTCTCACATACTACCTGAGCATCTGTGAGTGTCAGTCAGTGCTGGTCGCTCTACTTGATTATAGCCTTTATTTGTCATTTAAAGTTTGACATTCATGCAAATATTAATATATAATGAATATATAATAAATTCATAATTATCAATAGTTAGAAAAAATCTCCTGGAAATATTATTAAAACTGTCATCTTCTTCTAGTCATCTACTTTTAAAATTATTGGCTCACTTGGCCTCCTAAATGCAGAAACAAAGAGTGATGTGTTCTTGACACAAAGAGTGTATGAGAAAATGAAATGAGAACTCAAATGGACATCATTCATTCGTAGGTTTGCATCCAGAACTCTCAAAGGTGCCTAAGCATTTCTGTCTTATTTGACTGTTGTAAATGCACCAAGTCTACCACAGAGGAAAATATGCCCTCACAGTGTATGTGGTAAATGCAGAGACACCATGCTAGTCAGTGTCCTAAGGATAACTGAACACTGCATGCTCAGTCATAAACAGGACATTGACTCCATGTCTTCTAAGGCTCAGAAAACAATGTAGAAGAGAGGAATCTAGGAACATGAAAGGGCAAAGGTAGGAGAAGAACTGTGAAATACTGTCTTCCCGGAATGGTATAGCAAATACAGTAATGATCTCATAGCAGCTGCCTACAGTGGGACTGCACTGAAGGAGACTGGATCTGTCAATAGTCAATCACAGGCCAGGCACGGTAGCAAAAGCCCTTAATCCCAGCACTCTACAGACAAAGCAGAAAGATCTCAGAGTTTGATGCCATCCTAGTCGACAGAGGGTGTTCCAGGACAGCTAGAGCTACACAGAGAAACAACTGTCCTAAAACAAACAAACAAAAACAAAAATAGTCAACTACAATTTTGGGAGAGGCCCACATAGCCATTCTCCATGGAAGGACTGATAGATTCTGGGGGAAAAACAGACTTGTTCAGTTCAGTACCCACTGATGAACTCATTATGCTCCAATAGATAGTTCCCCAAACAGAAATTCCTTGATAAACTCTGGGACTCAAAAAACAAAGCAATGTGAATATGGAAAAGGGACTTCTCAAGAACAGTGTGTGTGTTAGTGATGGAAGTGACAAAAGAAGAAAATGTAGGGTGATAGTGACAGCAATCAGAATGGGTATGCACAGTCAAAGAGCAAACATAATAAAAAGTATTAAAATGGTTCACTTAAGAAGGGTACTTGCTGCCAAGCCTTACAACTTGAGTCCAATACCTGGAACCTACATAGCATAAAAAAGAACCAATTAGACAATTAGACAGTTGTCCTCTGAATTTCACACATGGACCATGGGTAACTCTGCACCCTCCCCACTCAAACCACACACAAAATTTAAATTATTTTATTTGTATTTAGAATTTCTAATACAATATATCATATCCTTTCATCCCTCTCTAATCCCTCTCAGATCCTCGACATCCTCCCTACACTGACAGCTTCATGCTTGATTGCTCTCTCATTTTCTCTCCTCTCACCTCACCAAATGGAGGAAAAAAATAGACAACAACTGAACCAAAGAGGGCCAAAAGGGAATAAAAAGCACATCTAAAAAGACATTGAGTCCATTCTTTATTGACCAGCTTTTCTTGGGCATGCAGAGTGCTACAGAGTGTGGTTGAAATATCCAGTGACACTCATTGAAGAAATTGCATTTCTCTTCCCAGAAAGTATCAATGGCATGTAGCTCATTGATTACAGGTAGACTTTCTGTGCATGTCCCCTTCTCAGTGCTGTGATGTTTTTTAGGTTTACACCTGTGCAGGTCTTATGTGTACTGTGACACTCATGGCAAATTCAAATGTTTTATTCTTTGATTCATCTGTCATATCTGTCTCTTTCCAATTTTTCTACCTCCTCTCCCATAAGGGTTCCTGACCATCGATGGGAGGGCTTTGATGAACCATCCAATTGTGCTCCAAAGTCTCTTATTCTTTATACATTGTACAGTTGTAAGTCTTGTTAAATTACAGGCCACTGAAAGATGATCAATGGGTATAGCAATATGTCACTAGAAATTATTGTATTGGTTCTCCTAATAAAGGTATGACATTAAAAAAAAAAAGAAATTATTGTATTGCTGGGCTTTTAAGCAAAATAATAGCTGCAGGGTTTCCCATAGCTCATGACCTATTAGTGGATAGAATCTAAACTCAAAAACAATCTCATCCTATTGTCTCTAAAGCTCCCCTTACAGTAACCTCTGAGAAATCCTTCCTTGTGGCTTCCATCTTCACTATGCAGAAAGCAGTGACCATGATGGCCAGAACTCTTAAAGGGAATATGAAAGATCCCTGAGGTTTGAAGAAGGATTAAAGGGGAGAAAAGTACTTTAGATGAGTCTTCTGGACAGATTGGGTGATGGCACAAAGACTGTGTGTTCCAAAAAGAATAGCCAAGCACATGACAGAGGCATGTCTACATCTACAATGGGCATTTACTATACATTATTTATGTCTTCTCTGTTAAACCTGCAGGTTTTTTTGTGGTATCATTTTTAAAAAATCATTTCCAATTTCCTCTAGACTTTTTAGCTTATTTATTATGCAATCATTGTGGCCATAATACCTGGCAGAAATTATTTAAGCTCCCTATTGATTACTTCTGCCATGGTGGGAGAAGCATTCAAAAGTATAGAGCAAAATCAGAACAGGGAAGTGGGAAGGGTTAGGTGGGAAAACAGGGGGAGGGAAGGGAACTGATGGGACTTTCGGGGAGTGGGTGTCCAGAAAAGGGGAAATCATTTGAAATGTAAATAAATATATCAATAAATTAAAAAAGAAAGAATACTAAAAAAAAAAAAAAGCAGCTCAGTCCATGGTACTGGGAATGTGAAGTGGAGGTTGCTTATGTCTTGGCAGACCAGAAGGCATGGAGTGTGACAGAATCTAGGGGCCATGTGTAAACTTCAAAGCTGCTAGTGACTTACTTCTGACAGCTGGGTCCTTCCTCCTAAAGATTCCACAGACTCCCCAAATAATGCCACAAGCTGAGAAGTAGTCATTGAAATATCAAGCCTACAGGAAATATGTCAGATTAAAAAAATCTACAATAAGGCATCTAGAAACATATCTCTTTCATATATTTCCACATATATAACATTAAACCATCAGGAATGGGGTTTAGATAGCTAATTACCAATTCCTACCTATATAACAGCAGTGTTCTCTATTACTATGGTGATGCCTATTAGGGAGACAAGTTCTTTATCAGTAGCAAGTTAAAAATAAGCTTTCAATAATTTTAGCTAATACTTCTGATTTAATTCATCCCTAACACTGATTAAAACAGTGCAACTAAAGAGTCAAACTACTTTGTAAAGTGAAACTTAAAACTAAGAAGTGAAGACATTCCCTACCTATAGATAGAAATACCAACCCACACATTTAAGGTTGATTCTGCTTCAGTGAACAGAAAATCTCATCCACTGTGCTAAATTGCATTTAACTTTCAATCACTGTATCAACACCAGAACATCTTCAAAGGGTTGATATGGGACAATGGACAGGTGCAAATAACTCAATTATTTTAACCAGTATTTATTACACAAATTTCAAATATAGAAGAAATTCCCTATTTTTATTTTATTTATGTATTTATTTATTTATTCATTTATTTTGTCAAAGTGAATTTTTACCAGAAAAAACAAAAATGATTGCATACAGTATCAATCCATGCTGTGACCACCATACTGAGACCTGTCCAAAGTGTCTGTGGCCTTCATTGCTGTGCCACTGAGACATGCCATGGTTCAGCTAGTGACAGTCCTGGAGGCTTGTTAGATGCTTATATTCAGTTGCCCACACTATTTTAAAGTGTCTGAGATCAATTTTGTAAACGGTGGGAAGTGAGTTAGTAACACAGCACTGGCTTCATGGAGACAAATCCACAATGTGACTACGCCTGAAAAGATGGAAAGAAATTCTCAGAAAAATGACATAGTTGAAAAAGTACTCCTTGGAGAAAAAAATAAATGCATCAAAAGTGTTAAGTGACAAGTGTTAACGTGTCATGGGCAAGGAGAGGGCAGTTGAAGATTTTTTTCGGTTGTTCAAAGACCTTTTTCTTGACCTAAAACTCCAGATTTAGTAACACTCACACAATTTTATCAAATACAAACAATTTTTGATGGATGGCAGAGTTCATTCTCAAGGCTTATGACTTATGAAATATGACTCAGTTTTAACTCTACCTAATAGGATTACTATCCTATACTTTAGCTACTGCAAAATTCTTTGAGTAGTCATTACATCCTGTGGTAATGACTGGGATGGGGTTCTCTCTCTCTCTCTCTCTCTCTCTCTCTCTCTCTCTCTGTGTGTGTGTGTGTGTGTGTGTGTGTGTGTATTACCATGTGGGCATGTATGCACATACATCCACATGCATGCCAAAGCCAAGTCAGTGTTAGCTGTCTTCTTTAACCACCAATCACCTTAATTTTTGAGAGAGGGTCTCCCAGTGTACTCACTGCTCAGTTGCCAGAAAACTGGGATATTCATTTGTTTCTGCCTTCACTGTGCCCCCAAATTCAATGTTGCAGAGATATGCCCAACATTTTTCTCAGTGGGTGTTAGAGACCCAAATGTGGGAACCACTTTTACCTAGTGACCCATCTTTTTAGCCCAACATCCTACTGGCTCTGTATCAGTTATGATGTAGGTTTAATCTTTTATACATGATCATTTCATATTCATGAGAGAATTGGTTTTTACCTTTTTGAAAAGTGAACTTTAGTTATCCTATAACCTTATAATGGTCAAGGCCAATGTTACAGAAGAAACAATTCTGAAGAAAATAATATTTCCTCCAAGAAAAATTTAATTTTTTCCTATTTTCAAATGTATTTTATTATGCTAAAATGCAAATAAAACCTTATTACTGTCCTGTAAGTTTGAGGCGCCCAACATATTGCTAATGATAATGACTATAATTTCTACCACTAACCTCCCTGTTCATTCATTTCTGTTAACTGACACTTTATTTCTATTAATTAGCAATATCTCCTTTCCCCAGTGTCCCAGTAACTAACAACTACTACTCTAAGTTTTGATTGTTTGGATTTGTATGTAATAATAACTTCCTATCCAAACCATGTGACCACTTTATTTCGTTCATTAAAATGTCCTCAAAGTACTTAAGTTCACTATGATATTTGAGAATTTCACTTTAAAGACCAAAGCACATTCTACTCTATGCATATATCACATTAGCTTTATTTGCCCACCTATCTAGAAGCATCTATCTATGGCATTGCTTCTGTATCCTGGCTGTCAAAAATATTGTTACAATTAATGTGGGTGTATGTTAGTGTCTCAGTTTCTCATTTTATTTCTCTTGTATACAAATCTATCCTAACTTTGCTGGTTATTTCCACACTGTTTTCCATAGTGGATACATTGTATTAGCATTCTGCCAACAGTGCAGAAATATCCAGTTCTTCAATTTAAGTTAGCATTTGCTTTCCTTCTTTCCATCATCCCTCCTACATCTTATCTTCCTTCTTTCTTTGCTGCTCTGTCTTTTAAAATGATCAATAGTCACTCTAGCATTGTCAGTAGGTAACTCATTATGGATTTTTCAGGAACAGTAATATTAAAAACTTCCCATGTATATATTCAACATTGTCTTGGAAGAAATGTCAATGTGTAACTTTAATCAATTTAAAATAAAGTTTTAGAGATTAATCCCTTTGCAAACAATATATGTTGCCAATGCTTTTTCATTCTCTAGATGTTTCTTTTTCCTCTAGTGATTGTATCATGAGTAAAAATATTAATAATAACAAACAAACAGAATGATTATTTCTCCACTGACTGTCCAAGGCAGGTACAGCCAGGAGCACAGGGAGCAAAGGAGTAGCAGAGCAGTTGGGACAAGGTACTTCCAGGTTCCATCTGTACCCAGAAGCTGGGCTGAGCCACAGTCCTCTGTGTCAGGGGAAAGCTGGTCTCCCAGGGGTACTGAGACAGGCTTGCAGGCCCTCCGGGGGGACAAGCTCCAGCCAGAGACAGCAGGACCAACTAACACAAGAGATAACTAGATGGTAAAAGGCAAACTCAAGAATGTTACCAACAGAAACCAAGGCAACATGGCATCATCCAATTACAGCTATCCCACCACAACAAGTCCTGGATACCTAAGCTCACCTGAAAAAGCAAGATTTGGATATAAAATCACAGCTCATGATTGCTGATAGGGGACTTCAAAAGTACATAAATAACTCCATTAAAAAATTATAAGAAAACACAAACAAATAAGTGAAGGAAATGAAGAAAAGCGTCCAAGATATAAAAATGGAAGTAGAAACAATAAAGAAATCACAAAATAAGACAACTATGGAGATAGAAAACCTAGGAAAAAGTCAGGAGTCATAGATGCAAGCATCAACAACATAATACAAGAGATAGAAGAGAGAATCTTAGATGCAGAAGATACCATAGAAAACATTGACACAACAGTTAAAGAAAATGTAAAATGCAAAAAGCTTATAACCCAAAACATCCAGGAAATCCAGGACACAATGACAAGATCAAACTTTAGGATTATAGGTATAGAAGAGAGTAAAGATTTCCAAATTAAAGGGTCAGTAAATGTCTTCAACAAAATTAAAGAAAAAAACACCCTTATCCTAAAGAAAGAGATGCCTACGAACATACAAGAAGCCTACAGAACTCCAAATAAGAGTAGAAAAGAAAGTCCTCCTGTCACATAATAATCAAAACCACAAATACACAAAGCAAAGAACGAATACTAAAAGCAGTAAGAGAAAAAGGTCAAGTAACATATAAAGGCAGACCTATCAGAATTATACCAGACTTCTCACCAGAGACAATGAAAATCAGAAGATCCTGGGCAGATAACATACAGACCTTAAGGGAACACAAATGCCAACCCAGGCTACTATACCCAGAAAATCTCTCATTTACCATAGATGGAGAAACTAAGGTATTCAATGACAAAAACAAATTTATACATTATCTTTCCACAAATCCAACCCTACAAAGGATAATTAATAGAAAACCTCAACACAAGGAGGGAAACTACATCCTAGAAAAAGCAAAAAAAAAAAAAAAAAAATTATCTTTAACAAACCAAAAAAAGAGAGACACATAAGCATAACTCCACCTCTAATAAAACAACAACAACAACAAAAAATACCAGGAAGCAACAATCACTCTTCTTTAAAATTGCTTAATATCAATGTATTCAATTCTGCAATAAAAAGAAATCAGCTAACAGACTGGATACATAAACAGGACCCAACATTTTGCTGCATATAGGAAACTCACCTTAGGCACAAAGTCAGACATTACTTCATAATAAAAGGTTAGAAAACAATTTTCTAAGCAAATGGTCCCAAAAAACAAGATGCCATTATAATATCAAATAAAATCAACTTTCAGCCTAAAGTTATCAAAAAAGATAAGGAAGGACACTTCATTCTCATCAAAGGAAAGATCTACCAAGATGAACTCTCGATTCTTTTTTTTTTATTCGATATAATTTATTTACATTTCAAATGATTTCCCTTTTCTAGCCCCCCCCACTCCCCGAAAGTCCCATAAGCCCCCTTCTCTTCCCCTGTCCTCCCACCGACCACTTCCCACTTCCCCGTTCTGGTTTTGCCGAATACTGTTTCACTGAGTCTTTCCAGAACCAGGGGCCACTCCTCCTTTCTTCTTGTACCTCATTTGATGTGTGGATTATGTTTTAGGTATTCCAGTTTTCTAGGTTAATATCCACTTATTAGTGAGTGCATACCATGATTCACCTTTTGAGTCCGGGTTACTTCACTTAGTATGATATTCTCTAGCTCCATCCATTTGCCTAAGAATTTCATGAATTCATTGTTTCTAATGGCTGAATAGTACTCCATTGTGTAGATATACCACATTTTTTGCATCCACTCTTCTGTTGAGGGATACCTGGGTTCTTTCCAGCATCTGGCAATTATAAATAGGGCTGCTATGAACATAGTAGAACATGTATCCTTATTACATGGTGGGGAGTCTTCTGGGTATATGCCCAGGAGTGGTATAGCAGGATCTTCTGGAAGTGAGGTGCCCAGTTTTCAGAGGAACTGCCAGACTGATTTCCAGAGTGGTTGTACCAATTTGCAACCCCACCAGCAGTGGAGGAGTGTTCCTCTTTCTCCACACCCTCTCCAACACCTGCTGTCTCCTGAATTTTTAATCTTAGCCATTCTGACTGGTGTAAGATGAAATCTTAGGGTTGTTTTGATTTGCATTTCCCTAATGACTAATGAAGTTGAGCATTTTTTAAGATGCTTCTCCGCCATCCGAAGTTCTTCAGGTGTGAATTCTTTGTTTAACTCTGTACCCCATTTTTTAATAGGGTTGTTTGGTTTTCTAGAGTCTAACTTCTTGAGTTCTTTATATATATTGGATATTAGCCCTCTATCTGATGTAGGATTGGTGAAGATCTTTTCCCAATTTGTTGGTTGCCGATTTGTCCTCTTGATGGTGTCCTTTGCCTTACAGAAACTTTGTAATTTTATGAGGTCCCATTTGTCAATTCTTGCTCTTAGAGCATACGCTATTGGTGTTCTGTTCAGAAACTTTCTCCCTGTACCGATGTGCTCAAGGGTCTTCCCCAGTTTCTTTTCTATTAGCTTCAGAGTGTCTGGCTTTATGTGGAGGTCCGTGATCCATTTGGATTTGAGCTTAGTACAAGGAGACAAGGATGGATCAATTCGCATTCTTTTGCATGCTGACCTCCAGTTGAACCAGCACCATTTGTTGAAAAGGCTATCTTTTTTTCTATTGGATGTTTTCAGCCTCTTTGTCGAGGATCTAGTGGCCATAGGTGTGTGGGTTCATTTCTGGATCTTCAATCCTGTTCCATTGATCCTCCTGCCTGTCACTGTACCAATACCATGCAGTTTTTAACACTATTGCTCTGTAGTATTGCTTGAGGTCAGGGATACTGATTCCCCCAGATTTTCTTTTGTTGCTGTGAACTCTCGATTCTAAATATCTATGCTCCAAATGCAAGGGCACCCACATTCACAAAAGAAACTTTACTAAAGCTCAAAGTGTATATTGTACCCACACAATAATAGTGGGAGACTTCAGCACCCCAATCTCATCAATGGATAGATCATGGAAACTGAAATTAAACAGAAACACAGTGAAACTAACAGAAGTTATGAGCCAAATCGATTTAACAGATACCTATAAAGCATTTTATCCTAAAAAGAAAAGAAAAGTATATACCTCCTTCTCAGCACCTCACACTACCTTCTCCAAAATTGGCCATATACTCGGTCACAAAAAAACAAGTAAAAACAAAAGAACTATATAAAGAATCAACCAAACCAGGAGCTAGTTCTTTGAAAAACAACAACAGCAGCAGCAACAACAACAACAACAATAACAACAAGACAGATAAACCCTTAGCCAGACTAACCAGAGGGCACAGAGACAGTATCCAAATCAGCAAAATCAGAACTGAAAAGGGAGATATAACAACAGATACTGAGGAAATCCAAAAAAAAAAAAAAAAAAAAAAAAAAAAAAAAAAAAATCATCAGATCCTACTACAAAAGCCTACATTCAATAAAACTAGAAAATCTAGATGAAATAGACAATTTTCTAGACAAATACCAGCTACCAAATTTAAATCAGGATCAGATAAATCCAAACAGTCCCATAAACCCTAAAGAAATAGAAGCAGTCATTTATAGACTTCCAACCAAAAAAAGCCCAGGATCAGATGCATTTAATGCAGAGTTCTATCTGACCTTCAAAGAAGATCTAATACCAATACTTTTCAAACTATTACACAAAATAGAAACAAAAGGAACAGCGGCGGCAGCAGCAGCAGCAGCAGCAGCGGCTGGTCCAGAGGAAGGGCCATCAGTAGTAGAACCAAGCGGACAGGGTCCAGGCAGACCCTGCGCCCACGACTACTGGCCATCGCTGGCCAGCCAGGCTGCGAGCAGCGGAGGATTTAAGGCACCTTTCACCACACAGAAGCCACATCAGAACTCTGCCTCCCGCCAGTCAGTTACGAGGCCTCCATATTGGTTCTCGGTCAACAGAGAAATCAGACTGAGGTACGCAAATATAACCCGAGACCAACATCGCGGGGGTTTAAGCCCGACGGGCGTTGGCCTGCACCGAGGCCCTGGGCTGATCGGGGGCCACCGGGGTGCAAACCAGGCCAGGAGGTTTTTTTCCCCCGGCCAGCTCGCGCACCACCGCCATTTTGCCTAAGGGAAGCCAGAGAGACCTAGCAGGCAAAACCAAACCAGCTAACAGGCATAGCCCGAGGCGGACATAGCAGGGGTCTCAGACGGTCAGGCCCTGGACTGCCCCCAGGCCCTGGGCTACTCGGTGGGCCATCTGTGTGCCTACCCGGCCAGGAGGTTGTTTATCTGGGCCGGTTTGCGCACCACCGCCATTTTGCCTACGGGAAGCCAGAGAGACCTAGCAGGCAAAACCAAACCAACTAACAGGCATAGCCCGAGGCGGACATAGCAGGGGTCTCAGACGGTCAGGCCCTGGACTGCCCCCAGGCCCTGGGCTGCTCGGTGGGCCATCTGTGTGCTGACCCGGCCAGGAGGTCATTAGCCCAGCAGACTCTCCCAGTACTCTCAGGGAGTGCGCCCACGCCACCATCCTAGCCACCTGACAGACCCAATTAACACTCACAGCTGAGGGGAACTTTGCCCCGACATTGGCCTGCCAGGCTTTTGCCTAGACTCAGGGCCTGAGCAGCTAGGCTAGCCTTGTGTGCACCAACCCGGTTGGGAGTCCTGCTGCCCAGCAGAGAGATCAGCACACAGAAAAGGTCCCTGCAGCATACAGCCTCAGCGCTCCCTGAAGGAGCAAACGGGCACCTTCTGGCTCACAGACACAATCTGGGGCAAAGAACACTAGGGCTGCAAGGGCACCCAAGAGGAGGAAAGCACATCAGCAATCTGCAAAAGGGAAAACCCTGCCCTCCAGTGTTGCAGAAATAGCCCTAGAGCCTCTCAGGAGGCTGTAACACCAGCCGGAGACAAGACCAATTAGCTCCAGAGAACAAGATGGCAAAGGGCAAACGCAGGAACGCTACTAACAGAAATCTAGGCAATATGGCAGCATCTGAACCAAACTCTCCAACATCAGCAAGTCCTGGTTATGCCAACACACCAGAGAAACAAGATTTGGATTTAAAATCACTGTTCATGATGCTGCTAGAAGAACACAAAAAGGATATGAATGAATCTCTTAAAGCAATACAGGGGAACATGAATAAGCTAGAAACCCGTTTAATGGAAACACAAAAAACACTTAAAGAAATGCAGGAGAATAAGGCCCAAGAGATAGAAGCCAATAAAGAGGAAAGGCAAAAAAAACTTAAAGAAATGCAGGAGAAATTGAGTCAACAGGCAGAAGTCATGAAAGAGGAAACACAAAAATCTCTTAAAGAATTACAGGAAAACACAGACAAGCAAATGATGGAAATGAGCAAAACCATCCTGGACCTAAAAACAGAAGTAGAAACAACTAAGAAATCACAAAGGGAGACAACTTTGGAGATAGAAAACCTTGAGAAAAAATCAGGGGCCATAGATGCAAATATAAACAACAGAATACAAGAGATGGAAGAAAGAATCTCAGATGCCGAAGATACTATAGAAACCATTGACTCAACTGTCAAAGAAAATGCAAAATGCAAAAGGCTTGTAACCCAGAACATCCAGGAAATCCAGGATACAAGGAGAAGACCAAACCTAAGGATTATAGGTATAGATGAGAGTGAAGATTTACAACAGAAAGGGCCAGCAAATATCTTCAACAAAATTACGGAAGAAAACTTTCCTAACTTAAAGAGAGAGATGCCTATGAATATACAAGAAGCCTACAGAACTCCAAACAGACTGGACCTGAGCAGAAATACCTCCCGTCACATAATAATCAAAACGCCAAATGCTCTAAATAAAGAAAGAATATTAAAGGCAGTAAGAGAGAAAGGCCAAGTAACATATAAAGGAAGACCTATCAGAATCACACCAGACTTCTCACCAGAGACCATGAAAGCTAGAAGATCCTGGGCAGATCTCATGCAGACTCTAAGAGAACACAAATGTCAGCCAAGACTACTATACCCAGCAAAACTCTCATTCACCATAGATGGAGAAACCAAGATATTCCATGACAAAACCAAATTCACACAATATCTTTCCACAAACCCAGCTCTGCAAAGAATAATAGGAGGAAAACTCCAATACAAGGAGGGAAACTACACACTGGAAAAAGCAAGATAGTTACCTTCCTTCATCAAACCCAAAAGAAGATAACCACTCATATATAAAAAGAACATCAAAAATGACAGGAAGTAATAATCAATATTCCCTAATATCTCTTAACATCAATGGTCTCAATTCCCCAATAAAAGGGCATAGACTAACAGACTGGATAAGGCAACAGGACCCTACAATTTGCTGTATACAGGAGACACACCTCAGTGTCAAAGATAAAAACTACCTCAGAGTAAAAGGCTGGAAGACAATCTTACAAGCCAATGGTCACAGGAAACGAGCAGGAGTAGCCATTCTAATATCAGATAAAATTGACTTTCAACCTAAAGTCATCAAAAGAGACACAGAAGGACATTTCTTGCTGGTCAAAGGAAAAATCCACCAAGAAGAACTTCAAATTCTGAACATCTATGCGCCAAATGCAAGGGCACCCTCATTCGTAAAAGAAACCTTACTAAAGCTCATAGCACACATTGCACCTAACACAATAATTGTGGGGGACTTCAACACTCCACTTTCCTCAATGGACCGATCAGGAAAACAGAAACTAAGCAGGGACACAGTAAAACTAATTGAAACTTTGGATCAATTGGATTTGACTGATATTTATAGAACATTTCACCCTAAAGCAAAAGAATATACCTTTTTCTCAGCACCTCATGGTACCTTCTCCAAAATCGACCATATAATTGGACAGAAGGCAGACCTCAACAAATATAAGAAGATCGAACTAATGCCATGCCTCCTATCAGATCACTATGGAGTAAAAGTGATCTTCAATAGCAACAAAAACAACAGAAAACCCACATACACGTGGAAACTGAACAATATTCTACTCAATGATACCTTGGTCAAGGAAGAAATAAAGAAAGAAATTAAAGACATTTTAGAACAAAATGAAAATGAAAACACAACATACCCAAATCTATGGGACACAATGAAAGCAGTGCTAAGAGGAAAACTCATAGCCCTGAGTGCCTCCAAAAAGAAAATGGAGAGAGCACACATTACCAGCTTAATGACACACCTGAAAGCCCTGGAACAAAAAGAAGCTATTTCACCCAGGAGGAGTAGAAGGCAGGAAATCATCAAACTCAGGGCCGAAATCAACCAAGTAGAAACAAAGAGAACCATACAAAAAATCAACAAAACCAGGAGCTGGTACTTTGAGAAAATCAACAAGATAGATAAACCCTTAGCCAGACTGACCAAAGGGCACAGAGAAAGTATCCAAATTAACAAACTTAGAAATGAAAAGGGAGATATAACAACGGAAACTGAGGAAATCCAAAAAATCATCAGATCCTACTACAAGAGCCTGTACTCAACACAACTGGAGAATCTGGAGGAAATGGACAATTTCCTTGACAGATACCAAATACCAAAATTAAATCAGGACCAACTAGACCATCTAAGCAGTCCCATAATGTCTAAAGAAATAGAAGGAGCCATAGAAAGTCTTCCAACCAAAAAAAGCACAGGACCAGATGGTTTCAGTACAGAATTCTATCAGACCTTCAAAGAAGAGTTAACACCAATACTCTTCAAACTGTTCCACAAAATAGAAACAGAAGGAACACTACCCAATTCCTTCTACGAAGCCACAATTACGCTGATACCAAAGCCACAAAAAGATCCAACAAAGAAAGAGAACTTCAGACCAATTTCCCTTATGAACATCGATGCAAAAATACTCAATAAAATTCTTGCCAACCGAATCCAAGAACACATCAAAAAGATCATCCACCATGATCAAGTAGGCTTTATCCCGGTAATGCAGGGTTGGTTCAATGTACAGAAATCCATCAATGCAATCCACTACATAAACAAACTCAAAGAACAAAACCACATGGTCATTTCATTGGATGCTGAAAAAGCATTTGACAAAATTCAGCATTCTTTCATGCTTAAAGTCTTGGAGAGAACAGGAATTCAAGGCCCATACCTAAACATAGTAAAAGCAATATACAGCAAACCGGTAGCCAGCATCAAACTAAATGGAGAGAAACTTGAAGCAATCCCACTGAAATCAGGGACCAGACAAGGCTGCCCCCTTTTTCTTTATCTTTTCAATATTGTACTTGAGGTACTAGCTCGGGCAATTGGACAACATAAGGAGGTCAAAGGGATACAAATTGGAAAGGAAGAAGTCAAACTTTCATTATTTGCAGACGACATGATAGTCTACCTAAGTGACCCAAAAAAACTCCACTAGAGAGCTCCTACAGCTGATAAACAACTTCAGCAAAGTGGCAGGTTATAAAATCAACACAAGCAATTCAGTGGCCTTCCTATACTCAAAGGATAAGCAGGCTGAGAAAGAAATTAGGGAAATGACCCCCTTCACAATAGCCACAAACAATATAAAGTATCTTGGGGTGACTCTTACCAAACATGTGAAAGATCTGTATGACAAGAACTTCAAGACTCTGAAGAAGGAAATGGAAGAAGACCTCAAAAAATGGGAAAACCTCCCATGCTCATGGATCGGTAGAATCAATATAGTTAAAATGGCCATTTTGCCAAAAGCAATATACAGATTCAATGCAATACCCATCAAAATCCCAACTCAATTCTTCACAGAGTTAGAAAGTGCAATTATCAAATTCATCTGGAACAACAAAAAACCCAGGATAGCTAAAACTATTCTCAGCAACAAAAGAAAATCTGGGGGAATCAGTATCCCTGACCTCAAGCAATACTACAGAGCAATAGTGTTAAAAACTGCATGGTATTGGTACAGTGACAGGCAGGAGGATCAATGGAACAGGATTGAAGATCCAGAAATGAATCCACACACCTATGGCCACTTGATCCTCGACAAAGAGGCTGAAAACATCCAATGGAAAAAAGATAGCCTTTTCAACAAATGGTGCTGGTTCAACTGGAGGTCAGCATGCAGAAGAATGCGAATTTATCCATCCTTGTCTCCTTGTACTAAGCTCAAATCCAAATGGATCAAGGACCTCCACATAAAGCCAGACACTCTGAAGCTAATAGAAAAGAAACTGGGGAAGACCCTTGAGCACATTGGTACAGGGAGAAAGTTTCTGAACAGAACACCAATAGCGTATGCTCTAAGAGCAAGAATTGACAAATGGGACCTCATAAAATTACAAAGTTTCTGTAAGGCAAAGGACACCATCAAGAGGACAAATTGGCAACCAACAAATTGGGAAAAGATCTTCACCAATCCTACATCAGATAGAGGGCTAATATCCAATATATATAAAGAACTCAAGAAGTTAGACTCCAGAAAACCGAACAACCCTATTAAAAATGGGGTACAGAGTTAAACAAAGAATTCACACCTGAAGAACTTCGGATGGCGGAGAAGCATCTTAAAAAATGCTCAACTTCATTAGTCATTAGGGAAATGCAAATCAAAACAACCCTGAGATTTCATCTTACACCAGTCAGAATGGCTAAGATTAAAAATTCAGGAGACAGCAGGTGTTGGAGAGGGTGTGGAGAAAGAGGAACACTCCTCCACTGCTGGTGGGGCTGCAAATTGGTACAACCACTCTGGAAATCAGTCTGGCGGTTCCTCTGAAAACTGGGCACCTCACTTCCAGAAGATCCTGCTATACCACTCCTGGGCATATACCCAGAGGATTCCCCACCATGTAATAAGGATACATGCTCTACTATGTTCATAGCAGCCCTATTTATAAATGCCAGATGCTGGAAAGAACCCAGGTATCCCTCACCAGAAGAGTGGATACAAAAAATGTGGTATATCTACACAATGGAGTACTATTCAGCCATTAGAAACAATGAATTCATGAAATTCTTAGGCAAATGGATGGAGCTAGAGAACATCATACTAAGTGAGGTAACCCAGAATGAAAAGGTGAATCATGGTATGCACTCACTAATAAGTGGTTATTAACCTAGAAAACTGGAATACCCAAAACATAATCCACACATCAAATGAGGTACAAGGAGAAAGGAGGACTGGCCCCTGGTTCTGGAGAGACTCAGTGAAACAGTATTCGGCAAAACCAGAACAGGGAAGTGGGAAGGGGTGGGTGGGAGGACAGGGAAAGAGAAGGGGACTTAAGGGACTTTCGGGGAGTGGGGGGCTAGAAAAGGGGAAATCATTTGAAATGTAAATAAATTATATCGAATAAAAACAAAACAAAACAAAAAAAACAAAACAAAAGAAGCAAAAGGAACACTACCCAACTTGTTTTATGAAGCCATAATTACTCAGATACCTAAACCACACAAAGAACCAATAAAGAAAGAAAATTTTGCACCAATTTCCCTTATGGATAGTCATACAAAAATACTCAATTAAATTCTTGTCAACTGAATCTAAGACCACATCAAAATGACCTTCAACAAGATCAAGTAGGATTCGTCCCAGGATTACTGGGATGGTTCAATATACAGAAATTCATCAATATAATCCACTACATAAGCAAATTCACAACAAAAAATGAAACCATATGATCATTTCATTAGATGCTGAAAAAGCATTTGACAAAATCCAATATCCTTCATGATAAAAGTTGTGGAAAGATCAGGAATCAAGGTCCATACCTAAACATAGTTACAACAATATACAGCAAACATCAAACTAAATGGAGAGAAACATGAAGCAATCCCACTAAAATCAGGGACCAGACAAGGCTGCCCCCTCTTTCTCCATATCTATTCAATATAGTTCTTGAAGTCCTAGCTAGAGCAATTAGACAGCATAAGGAGGTCAAAGGGATACAAATTAGACAGGAAGAAGTCAAACTATCACTATTTACAGATGATATAATAGTATACTTAAGTGACCCCAAAAATGCCATCAGAGAACTCCTAAACTTGATAAACAACTTCAGCAATGTGGCTGTATATAAAATTAACTCAAACAAATCAGTAGCCTTCCTATACTCAGAGGATAAAGAGGCTGAGAAAGAAATTAGGGGAAAAAACACCCTTCACAATAGTCACAAATAATATAAAATATCTTGGTGTGATTCGAGAAAAGCAGCCCAAAGATCTGTATGACAAGAACTTCACATTTCTGAAGAAAGAAATTGAAGATTTCAGGAGATGGAAAGATCACCCATGTTCATGGATTGGCAGGATTAATATAGTAAAAATGGCCATCTTGTCTAAAGGAATCTACAAATTCAATGCAATCCCCATCAAAATTCCAATTCAATTTTTTATAGAATTCGAAAGAAAAATTTCCAAATTGATCTGGAACACCAAAAATGCCAGGATAGTAAAAACTGCTCTCAACAATAAAAGAACCTCTGGTGGCATCACCATCCCTGACGGCAAGCTATACTACAGAGCAATAGTGATAAAAACTGTGTGGTATTGATACAATGACAATCAACGGAAAAAAAATTGAAGACCCAGAAACAAACCCATACTCTTATGGTCACTTGATCTTTTACAAAGGAGCTAAACCCATCCAGTGGGAAAAAACACATTTTTAACAAAGGGCATGGAATCAACTGGCATTCATCATATAGAAGAATGCAAATTTATCTATTCTTAAATCCCTGTACAAAGCTCAAGTCCAAGAGGATCAAGGACCTCCACATAAAACTAGATACACTGAATCTAATATAATAGAAATTGGGGAAGAGCCTGAAGCACTTGGACACAGGGAAAATTTTCCTGAACAGAACATCAATAGTTTATGCTCTAAGATCAAGAATTAATAAATGGGACCTCATAAAACTGCAAGGTTTCTATAAGGCAAAGGACACTGTCAACAGAACAAATTGGCAACAAACAGATTGGGAAAAGATCTTTACCAATTCTACATCTATAGAGGGCTAAAATCCAAAATATACAAAGTACTCAAGAAGTTAGACTCCGATGAACCAAGCCCATCTCCAGGTTCATGCCTTGGATTCCTGTGATGATGAATGGTAACTTGTAAAACAAATTAACCAGTTCCTTCCTAAGTTGGTTTTGGTCATTGTTTAATCACAGCAACAAAAGACAAATTAGAATACTTGGTTTTATTTTACAATTTTATTAGATTGCAAGCTAGTCATTGTATTTTTCTTTTTTTTAACTTTTTTCATTTGGATTGATGAACTGCTGATTATTCCATTCATCTCTGTATTTCCTAATAAAACATTTCTCCACTCTTCTTTTATTAGTTATTTAGACATATCAGAATGTGTTGCAATCTTTTAGAGCATAATATAAATTATTATTTCAGTATACTCAAGAGAGTGTGAGAAACTTTGAAGAGCTGTCACCCCCTGACTATTTTATTGAGTTGGTCTGTTCCAGATCCTGAAGACAGATTTTAGTTTTTCAGAAACCTTACAAATGTGAATAGTTTGAAATTGGCCTTGGTGGACATAGTTCTTCTACAGAAATGGAAAATAAACAAATCAGGATTTTTTGAAGTATTTTTTTTGGCAAACTTAGTATTTACTAGTATATTATTGCCAATGTCTCCATTTATACTCCTGATTCCATACATATTACATATTTCTTTATCTCTCTCAGTGTGGTATATGCATGTGTGTGGTGTATGCATGTTAGTAAGTGGTGTATGTGTATGTGATATATATGTGTGTGTGTGTGTGTGTGTGTGTGTGTGTGTGTGTGTGTGTGCAGGTACTCTCCTTCATGCTTGTATGTACAGAGAGGTTAAGGAGAAGATGCTAAGGGTCCCTTATTGCTCTCAGCCCTATTGCCTTGAAATGGTTTCTAATGGGGTTGGAAGCTCTTCATTTTGGCTAGGCTTGCCAGCCAATGAGATACAGGGATCTCTTTGTCTCTGCTCCTTAGTGCTAGTAGGCATGTGCAGTCATGCCTGAGTATCTTACATGAAATTGATCCCATGTCTTCAGTCTCGTACAGCTAGTGCTTTCACTTATAGAAGCTTCTTCCCAGGACTGTGCTTCCATATATATATATATATATATATATATATATATATATATATATATATATATAATTACTGGCTGGTTTTGTGTGTCAACTTGACACAGGCTGGAGTTATCACAAAGAAAGGAGCTTTAGTTGATGAAGTGCCTCCATGAGATCCAACTGTGGGGCATTTTCTCAATTACTGATCAAGGGGACCCCTTGTGGGTATTAGCATCTCTGGGCAAGGTATTCTTGGGTTCTATAAGAGAGCAGGCTGAGCAAGCCAGGGGAAGAAAGCCAGTAAGTAACATCCCTCCATGGCCTCTGCATCAGCTCCTGCTTCCTGACCTGCTTGAGTTCCAGTCCTGACTTCCTTTGGTGATGAACAGCTATGTGGAAGTGTAAGCTCAATAAACCCTTTCCTCTCTGAAAAAAAAATTGAGGTACAGAGCTAAACAAATAATTCTCAACTGAGGAATACTGGATGGCAGAGAGACACCTAAGGAAATGTTCAACATCCTTAATCATCAGGGAAATGCAAATAAAAACAACCCTGAGATCCCACCTCACACTAGTCAAAATGGCTAAGATAAAACACTCAGGTGACAGCAGATATTGGCGAGGATGTGGAGCAAGTGGAACATTACAGGTAGATTGCAAGCTGGTTCAACCACTCTGGAAAACAGCCTGGCAGTTCCTCAGAAAATTGGACATAGCACTACCTGTGGACCCAGCTATTCTACTCCTGGGCACATACTCAGAAGATGCTCAAATATGTTATAAGGACACATGCTCCACTATGTTTATAGCAGCCTTATTTATCATAGACAGAAGCTGGAATGAATACCGATGTCCCTCAACAGAGGAATGGATGCAGAAAATGTGCTACATTTACACAATGATGTACTCTTCAGCTATTAAAAACAGTGAATTCATGAAATTCTTAGGCAAATGAATGGAACCATTCTGAGTGAGGTAACCCAAATACAAAAGAACACATATGGTATGCACTTGCTGATAAGTGGATATTAGCCCAAAAGCATGGAATATCCAAGATACAATTCACTCACCACATGAAGCTCAAGAAGAAGGAAGATCAAAGTGTTGATACTTTGGTCCTTCTTAAAAAGTGATCAAAATACCCATGGGTCACAGCCAACCAGTGGACTTAGCATAGGGTCCCCAATGGAGGAGCTAGAGAAAAGTCTCAAGGAGCTGAAGAGGTTTGCAGCCCCATAGGAGGAACAATAATGTGTACCAACCAGTACCCCAGAGCTCCCATGGACTAAACCACCAACCAAAGAGTCCACATGGAGGGGCACATGGCTCCAGTTACATATTGAGCAGAGGAGGGACTTTTCAGACATCAGTGAGAGATGAGGCCAGTGGTCCAGTGAAGGATGGATGCCCCAGTGTAGAAGAATGCCAAATCAGGGAAGTGACAAGGAGTGTTAGTAAGCAGGGGAAGGGGTATTGGATAGGGTGTTTTCAGAGGGGTAATGACAAAAGGGGATAGCATTTGAAATGTAAATAAAGCAAATATCTAATAAAAATAACTTTAAAAAAAGAAACATTAAGCTAACAATGTTATATCTCTTGATTTCAATATATGCTATAAATATATAGTATCCAAGGCAGTATGTTAGTCGCACATAGACCAATACATAGAACAGTGGAACAGGATAAAAGCTTAAGAAACAGACACACATACATCATCCAAGGATACACAATGAGAAAACAAAACAAAACAAAACAGAACAGAACAGAACAGTCTCTTATGACAAGTGGTAGATGCCTGGAAATGCATTCCCATGCACAGAATGAAAATTTCCACTACATAGGACACAAAAAATACACTCAAAATGGACTACATACAAATGTAAGACTGCAATGTAAACAAGTAGAAAAATTTTCCCTGACATTGCTTCTGGCTATAAGTCTTTAATGAGGTCTTAGTCATGTCAATGGCAACAAAACTAATGATAAACATTTGGAATTACATGACCTAGAAAGGTTCTGTGCAACAAAGAACACAACAACAAAATATACACTAAAGGTTAATCTTTGAACTTATTCAAATTCATCGACAATGTCTATGGTCATTGATCACTGATCAATGATCATATGATCAATGATGCTCATTGTCCTCATCCTGGGTAATTAACTACTAGAATTTGATCCCTGGAATCCATGTGGTATCACTCCACCTCTAATATAAAATATAACAAAAACTTTTTATGTATATGTGTCAATGTTTAGAAAATAATTTTGGAAAATTCTTCTAAACACTAAGAATCTGTTTTGGGTTATATGTAATGTAGACTGTGAATAAATAAACAAAGTTAAACTGAAAGATGAGTGTTCTGGTATTACCCCAATCTCACTAAACACTGAATTAAGACATGCTGTTAAACAGGCAAGGGGATTCTAATCTTGCCAGTTTTTAAAGAGACATTTTAGCTTCCTGAAAATTCTACCCCTTTTTCTGTACTTGAATATGGCATTTATCAGAACTAGAAGAAGTAGTGAATAAATTGTATTTACAAACTCTCCGAGGAGACAGGACATAAAATACATTAAAAAACAGAAATCAAAATTGGTTTGGAAATGTCATAAAAAAGTACTATCCAGATAGAAAACCCCAAACAGAATTGGATTGCTGGCTTCTTAACTTTGAGGCTCCGTTGCTTTATTTTTCTAAGAAATGTGGGAGGTTGTTGCTGAGTATTACTGGTATTTTAACCTTTACCTGTTCAAATGTCACAAGAAGGATTTTGACTATTAGGGTGAAATGAAAGTTCAATGCATTTATTATTCTAATCACGCTTTATTCTATAAAGTGAAAAATACACTTGTAAAAATAGAATAACCACCTATTTGTTTGACCTTATAAAAGAGAAGGGTCAAGGAGGCACACTAAGTAATCTGAGTCAAGTGTTAACAATGTATCAAAAGCCTTGATAGATGGGAGAAACATTTAAAAGAATAAATAAAGTACAGAGAATTTGTTCATAATTAGGTCCTCTGTTTGGAAAATAAAATCACAAAGATGTTAGGTATTTAATAAAGCAAGCATTAGAGGAAATATTTTAGAGATGACAGATTTAAAAAATAAATAAAAAGCATAGGTTATATATAAAAAATTCTACACAAAATTGGCCAGAATGAGTTTAAGCAGTATAAAGGTAGAAAGAGCAGAGTAAATAATCTGATTCAAAAATAATTAACATGCATTGTCTTGTTTTTAGTTTTTGGAGATTTAATATATAGTTTGCTCCTAGTTAAATAGCTCCCCCTAAGATCATTACCATCACCTCCATTAAAATCAACTTCACCATTACCATTATCAGCATGAATCACCATCACCACCATGGCAATTACCATCTTCAACACTATCATCATAACCATCGCCATGATTGCCACCATCACCAGCATAATTATTATCAGCATCAATAGCACTATCATCACTGCCATCACCACCACCACCACCATCACCATCTAATCCTTTGATGAAGTATTGGAGATCATTGGGTAAAAAGATATGTATATGTTATATTATATAACATTTTATGACTATTAATTTGTATACCTTTACTATATATCACTGGAAGATATTTGGTAGTTTATATACTCTGCATGAATCTCTCAACACAGCTGGAATAAAGAAACCAATCTGTTTCTAAAATCATGAATAGATGAACAGTAAGTGGTCTGTGAACTACAGAAAGAATTTTGTGGTCTTTGAAAGCCATTCAATGCAGCTCTCCCAAACATGCAATAATTATTTTTTTTAATGTTGATAGTCTGAAAATTGCTTTATCAATAAAACATTTTAGATCTAGGTCATTTCATATAGCAGAAATAAGAGTTTCTTAATAAGTACTCATGTGGTTGGAATTCACTGCTGAATAAGGTTAAAAAAAATGTACATATACCCTAGTATAGAGTCTGGGATACATAAGTGTCACTACTTTAAATGCTCTATTCAGAGCATCTTAACAGATTCTATGCTAAAGTTATATAAAATCAGCCCCATGGACATGTGGACACTGACAAAAATTCTGTGTGTACATCCCAGATACTTGATGTTAATTTTCCTCCACTAACACTACTTCTATAATCTTAATCAGGCCAGTTAATCTCCTGGGTTTCAAGGAAACATTTTTGCTTACAGGAAAAGCAATACATGAGAGGATCTCCTGATGTGCCTTATTGTTGTGCTCTGATTCTGTCTTTTTGCTCTAATTTTCCTGGAATAAAGGATTAGCAATTTTCTTTACAGAATGTGAAAACAGGTACTGAATACCTTCCCTTATTGTATTCTTAGGTTGTCTGTACTATCTACGACACACAAAGTCTCAAGTATTTCATAAATTGAAGAGATAATTCAATGCCATTATTTTGTTTCTCAGAAAATGCCTGGGAATGCAGCTGCTGGGTTACTTTACTTAATAAGAATTCTAAATTCCTACCTGAGTTTTTGACAAACCAATCTAGAATTTCCCAGCAAGTGAGATGCTGAGATAAACTTCATATCGAGTCCACCAAGAAAACTTGCTTGCTGCCAGAAGAAAGGGCAAGATACTCAACATGACACCTGGTGAGATAGTAAGGCAGACTGGAGCCAACTCTTCAGTTTTGCAATGAACATGAAACATAGATCCTGATTATAGATGACAAAATTTATGAATAAGATATGAAATCTGTGATTTTCATCAGGTAGAAAGATCTGGATTCTGGTACTTGTTTTATTTCATTTATACAAGCTGAATAGATGACATCGATAACTTTAGTTTAAATAGTGAAAGCAGAATCTTTAGGCTAGAAAGGGATTTATATGCCAAAGTACTCTGATAAAGATGTTGATCGATTCTTCATTAAAACATGTTCAAGTAAAGTTAATTATCCAACTTTTCTAGTATATCCATAGTGCTGTCACCATTGAAAGGGACCCTAGGGATTTCACTTGTAACAGGTTTCCTCAGGAAGCCATGTGTCCTGCTGGTGCTACACAATTGTTTTCCTGGGTCTTTAGATAACTGAACGGGGAGCCAGATGACACTTGGTTCTGAAAACCAATCACTGTATTGTGCCTTAATGTCTTCCCTACATACAAGTGCACATATTTTCCCACTGTGTTGGTAGTTCCTAAGTTCAGATATTATGCAGGAGAGAAAAGACTGGGGATAATGTTTAAGTCAAGAAAATATTTTGGTTGTTACCTTTTTTTGAGGAAAAGACAACTCATAAAAATTTGTCATTTGCTCATTATAGTGATATGTGAGAAAATCAAATGAACAAAACAAGTTAGGTTGGGTTCAGAATTGTTGAGTAATTGAATATCATAATCTATAACATGTAAATAGGTAGGGAAAAGTGATGAAAATCAATGTAGAGGATCATCAATGACCCCTTGACCACAGTGACATGCTTCCTCAACACATGACTGAGTTATTGTTGTTCTTCAGAAATATTTTTGTGGTGTCCTTTTGAAGGGTAAATTACCAGCATAAGAGCTGAAAGATAAAACAAGAACAGCAAATAACTTGGGGACTATTGTGAGTGTAAAAGAATTGAGTGATAGCTATCAGAACAAAGATAGTGACAGTGTAATGATAAAAGAAAAATGGCTTTTAAATGAGGTAAGGATGTTGTGGGAGTACATAACCAATGTAGGAAAAAAATCAAATCTGAATGTCCGGGACATTCAGAAAGGATGGCTTAATAAGTCACTTTCCAGCATTCTTCATCATGATTAACTGATTTCAAACCCACAATTCTAGCACCATCTATAAACACAGCTCCCAAGAAGATAAGATCAGAACTCTCTAAACTAGATGGCTGTTCCTTCAGTCTCTGCTCCAATCTTTAGGAAAGGTCATCCAGAGACTGTCCCACCTAGGGATCAATCCCATCTGTAGACACCAAACACAGACACTATTGCTGATGAGTGCAGGGATCCCCGATGGAGAGGAGTTGGGAAAAGGACTGAAGGATCTGGGAGGGAGGTTGCATCCATGTGGAGGGAACAACAGTGTCAACAGGCCAACCCACCCCCCTCCACAGAGCTCCCAAGGACTGGAAAACCAACAAAAGAGCACACATGGAGGATTCCATGGTGCTGGCTGCATATGTGGCAGAGGATAGCCTTGTTGCACATCAGTGGGAGGAGAGGTATTTGGGTCAGAGGGTGTTCAGTGTCCCAGTGTAGGGGAATGTCAGGGCAGGAAGACTTGAGTGCATGGGTAGGTGGGGGAGCACCCTCAGAGAGGTAGGGGGAGGGGGAATAGGATAGGGGTTTCATAAGAGGAGACCTAAAAAGGGAAAAACATTTACAATGTAAATAAAATATACATTTAAAAAATAGATAAGAGATAGGACAGCCTGGTATAGCTGTCTCCTGAGATGATGTGCCAGAGACTAATACAGATGCACATGCATAGAGCCAAACCCTTGGACTAAGCAAAGGGACTCCAATGGAGAAGTACTGAAGGAACTGAAGGGGTTTGCAACCCCACAGGAAGAACAACAATATCAATCAACCAGGTCCCCCAAAACTCCCAGAGATGAAACTATCAACCAAAGAGTACACATGGAGGAAGCCACAGCTCCAGCTACATATGTAGCAGAGGATTGCCTTATCTGGCCTCCATGGAAAGGGAGTCCCTCAGTCTTGTGGATGCTTGATGCCCCAGTATAGGGCAATGCTAGAGCACTGATGCAGGAGGAGTGGGTGGATGGGTGGAGGAGCACCCTCATATAAGCAGGGAAGCAAGGGAAGGAATAGGAGGTTTGTGGAGGGGAAACTGGGAAGGGGATAATGTTTGAAATGTGAATAAATAAAATAACTAATAAAATATTAAAAGTAAAAAAAAGGAAGGCTCTAAACTAGGCATCAAATTCCAGGCTAATCGGGTCTGTCTGAGGGACAGTGATCTGGAGTTAGAATGGAAGCCTCAGAGCAAGACTACTGTGGAAATAACCCTGGCTCCACTCTGCACTATTTATGAGATATTAAGCAAAATTATACAATTTTCTTACATTGTGGGAGTGAACCTAGTTCCTTATATGTGCTGAACTCTTCACACATATCCTATCAGTATCTTTTTTTGTATAATGAAGGTAATGTATACATGAAACATATAGGATTTAAATACAACATGCCCGATACATAGTTAAATCTCCATACATGTTAACAAGTCAAGCATATTCTAGTTGTTCTAGTTCATATGTACTACAACAGTACAGTGGGTTAGATACTAGCATCCTTCTTCCTACTGTATCAGTGGAGATACTAAGCCAGAGAAAACTTGGAAATTTCTCCAGTGTCAAATAAATCACCATCAGAGAGGCTAAAATTTGGACATGGGTTTCTATGAGTGCAAAAGACACAGAAGATCATACTTCTAATTCACTTGTTTCACTTTTGTGACTTGGGGATGGTTTAATAGAAGAGTTTTCATACACAAAATACAGTCATCAGAGTATTTTCTGGGCCTGATCAAGGCCATTAGGATATAGAGGCATATTTATTAGCACCTCCTGGAACACCAACGGGGAGTTAGTTCCTCTTGCTTTGTACCATGATCCTCATTTTCACTGAGACAGGCACAACTTATATTTCTGAATTTTGTCCTTCTCAGCAACCTGTATGTCCCATAATTTCAGAAAGAAGACTGGCTGACCAAGGAAATCTTAGCCTAACATGAAACATTTACCAAACAGGGACCACTTACTGTTTGTAATATCTTGGCTGCTTCTTACTTTTGATGTCACTGATCATTGCCCAACATAGAGCCATTTGTTTAAAGTTTTCAAAGATGGAATTAATAATAATACTGAGTGACATCTTTGAAAACATGTCGACTCCTAATAGGATTTAGGGAAGAAATAAAGTAGGATATAGAATCAAAGTTCTAAATTCCAAAGCTTGCTTACCTCAATGTCGCTTTGGGTTTAAGACAAATTTCCCAGGATCTTTTGTCTGTTTTTTCAGATGTAGTCATACTGATCTACATGATACTACCTCTGAGTTTTCTTTAATTTGAAAATACTCATATGCATGTGAATTATTTTTCAGTCCTTTATTCCTCATAAAATTTGTTTCATGACCACAACTAGCCTTCCAGATGCCTTTGTAATAAAGTTGTAGGAATTTAAAAATTAGAAAAAGTAATTTATATGCTTACATTTAACTAGCTTATTAAATTCATGGAATACATCTCTTCTGAGTGTCATGTTGCCTCTACTAATTTATTTAGAATATTATAGGTAAGTAGCAGAACATATGAATAGAAGAAAAAACTAAGCATAACATGTTTTGTTATCAATGGAATGTGTCCTCTTAGATCTCAGCTCTTGGAGTCAACTGTCCTTGAAGACACATGATAATTTGTGCTGGGGATTAAACAGACTGACTATTCTCTAAAGAATGTGAAAGAAGAATCAAGGAAAACAGTTCATCCTCTGTAGTTCAACCCTCAAGGTCAGGGACTTGTTAGAGCCTTATAATTCCCCTTCTGGGATAGCTCTGGTTCCTCATCTAAAGTTCATCTTGCTTAAGAATGTGATGATACCCATTTTTGAGCCATTTTTGTAATGGAAGGTGTTGCTTTGCATATCTTTTTTGAACTCCAAACAGGCTTCTACGCTGTGCCTACTGCTCATAAAAGTGTTATATTGGTGATATTATCAATATACGATGTACTTATTTTGTGCAAGATGCTTTTATTTTCTAACACTATCTGGTAGCAAAGATGCAAGACTAAAGCATATTGTTATGAACGAACTTCATCCACTGAAGTTACTGATGTTTACTAAATATTCTGACCATCACATTTACAGGATTCAGTTTAAAACTGTGACATAGTCAAATTCATTATCTGGAGAATCTGAAGTTGTATATTATGGTTTAAGATTATAATGAAAAAAAAAGGAAAATCTTTTGGGGGTGGGGCGGGAAATAAGAAAGATACACACCATAGTCAGTGGTATCATTAATCAAAACAAAAACAAATATATAAAGTCCAAGTATGTGTATGACTATCTTTCTACTCTTTGACAGTTTCTCTTGTGGAAAGCTTTTGGAGCCTCTTGGCAGAAATCTGACATTGGGCCCTGACAAGGAAGTAGGCTCATGCAGGAATCTAATTTTAGGCTAGAACAGGGATGTAAGTTATGGCAGGAATCAAATCTTGTGCTAGAACGAAACATTAGGCTTGCGGCATGAATATGACTTTGGGCTAGGATAAAGAGGCAGACTCAGAAATTTTGGTCATCCTGATAAACCCTTAGAAACAGTGATCAAAGGAGTGATCACAGGACTTTGTTTATTGCCTTGCTTGTTCCTTGACTATTTGTGTTTATTGTATTGTTTGACCTGATTACTTATATGTAATTAAAATGGTATAAAAGCAGATTGGGAAAAAAATAAACCTGCCTTCAGTCTCAGAACTGGCTGGGGTCATGCTGCAGTATTGTCTAATTGTCTGATTTTAATCCTCACTCCTGCCCTGGAGAACCTGTTCACTGACTATAAAGAGCCATTTATGCTCTTGTATAGTATTGAATGATATAATACATGTATGTATATGCACTATATTTATGTATGTATGTATAAATGTATAAATATATACATATACATATACATATGTATATGTGTGTCTGTTCACACATGCATATGTATAGGCTTGGTGCTTTTTCTAGGTTGAGGGAATTAGTGATAAAAAAAAGTTGACTGCAGCTGTTGTTAATACTGCGGGGAAAAATAAAGTAAAAAGGTTAAGGAGTGTTTGGGGAGAGATGAGATGCTGAGATGCAAGCAAATTTCAGGAGGATAGCCAGGGAAGATGTATGTGCTGACAGCTGAAGGTGACAGAATGAACCTTGTGAAGGAAAGCCAGGACCGGGAAATAGTAAATGTATAGTAAGACACATAACAGGAAGGAAAAAACAATCAAATGCCTTGTAGAAGTAGGGGGGGAGGGGAATGGGCAGATTCGTAAGAGAGCAAATGAGAACATGGGAAAAAACCAATACTCTGTTGCCTCTTTCGATCATTTTTCTTTTTTAAAGAATTTAATTGTCACTAGTGTTTACTGCTCCAAATGGTAGTGGGACCTGGGAGAATGGATGTGATAAATGAGGCAGAATAAAATCTTGTGCAATGTCCAACTTTATTCTGAGCATCAAGTAATTTATTTTCTGAGGGTTAAGATAGTCAGTCGCATGAGTACAGCGGACAATCACGAAGGCAGGCTGCAAGTGGCAGACAAGTTGCACATGCCGAAAACATATTTGTCCATACTAGCATATAAACAAATAGCAATAGTAAGTTGCAATAAATAATCTGAAATAAAAGCATTCCTATCTGTTATACATGGGAGTAGCACAAAAAATGCCTTCTAAGTACAAATTTGTTTTTGAAGAAAGCAAGCTCACAAGACTTTGGTCCTAGTTTTCTTAGAGATTTTCTCACAACCACTCAGAATCTCCTCACAGTGCTGAATTCTCAGATTGCATTCTGACAACTAGAATATTTGGGGCAGAAAAATGAAATACCGTAACTCATATTTAACTAGACAGCTCCAATTTGTAAATCATGAAGATATGGAATGAGGGCCAGAGATGTAACAGGGAAATCATTGTGGAAAGTTGCTATTGTTCAAGTGGGAAATTGTATTTCAGTCCAAGGTGTTTTCAATGTAGTGAAATACGCAATGCTGCAAAGTGGTCAGACTTTTGATGAATTGAGAAATCAAGACTGTCAGACTGCTTGAGAGATCAAATGTGGGGAGTTCAAAAATAAAGTTGTTAGTGACGATTTTAATGCTGTGGTCGTGCATCTCTAAGCTTGAGGTGGCTCTGAGTATGTGGCAAAGAGGCTCTAGGAGAAACTGACTTTTGGTGAAAACCCAAGAGTCTTTTTTTAACATATCAGATTTGAGATATTTGTAAGATATTCATCATCACCTTGAGAGTTTAGAAGTATGAAACTAGAAGACTAAATGTGTTTAGATCATTGGCATTAGGTAATATTTACTATGCTGTAAAAAGATAAAGGGTCACCTTAAGGAGAGAGGAGGCAAGGAAGAAGCCTTGAAATAAATACTGCCCCAGAAGTGGCAAAGCAGGAGGGTTAAAGGGATAAAGCAGGAATGAGCAGACTAAGCACATCTCTGAGGATGAAGGAACAAGGGATCCCACACTAGCATCACTCTCTGCTAAGTTGACTATTCCCTAATGTTTATATAAATTGAAGCAATGTAGTCTACATCATAGATATATGCAAATATTTATTCGTCAATTAAAAAAATCAAAAATAGTTTGAGTAATTCTATTAAAAACAACTGTTAGGAACTGAAATTTTCCATGTGGGGATGTTTTGAATATTTGAAAGCCAAGTTCTTTTAGTCCACAAACTAGGTCATGAAGTTCGGATTTTTGTATCTATCTATCTATCTATCTATCTATCTATCTATCTATCTATCTACATCTACATCTACATCTACATATCTATATCTATATCTATATCTATATCTATATCATCTATATCTATATCTATATCTATATCTATATCTATATCTATATCTATATCTATGCATTGATAGAACAATGAGTTGAGACTACCTGGGCAATCATGTATGTATCATTTTAAATCCTTTCGGATTTGACTTATTTTCCTCTGAAAGCAGAATTCTGACTTTTATGGCAGGTCAGCTATATAGGTTCTGTGTGTGCCCTCAGTCGAGAACTCCAGCAATTACAGTTTTCTGAGCACCTGGGGTGTGGAGCTGACAGGCTGACAGCTATAGAGAAGTGACAAGAAGCCCTGCAATATCACATTTTTTCCTACACACTACCTAAGGGCTGAACATATGTCTCTCTATTAGTGAAAATGGATTCGTTTCCACCATGAAACTTAAAAAAGGAAGCATTCATCAGTGATGACTAGAAAGAAGCTTTTCAGTAATCTTGCTGTGAATTGAGGTATAAATCAGGCAAGGAGAAATGATCAAACACTTTCTAGTTATCTAATATTTTATTAGATTCAAGGTAACTTTTTATAGATTCCTGGATACCGATCCTCTAGATTTCACTGTTTTATAATAATAGGTATCCATTTATCAACTCAACATTTTATATACCTGAAGTAAATTTTATATATGTATATATATTATATATATAATATATTTCTAGTTTTTAAGTAAGTATATTGCAAAATAAAACTTTTATATGTTTAAAAGTTTTCTTCTGATTTTATGCAATGAAATGCACAAATACCACTCTATCAACCAGAAAATATTCTAGTATTGTCCATGGCACCATACATATTTGATGAATAAGAAGGATATATGGTTAAGGATATGGAAATAAACAATATGTAAAGTTTATCTTAATTTTTAATATTCTTCAGCAAACCCAGAGTTACTTGAGTGAGAAGGTACACAGAACCAAGATATTTAGTTTCAAGCCTTCACAGCATAGTTATTTGGGGACACCTTCCAAATGTTGCTTCATTTTAAAGGGGTCCTTGCCAATGGCTCAGAGGAGCGACACATTGGAAGTTTCCAGATATCACCCTTTGGCAGTTGGATTTGCTCAGCATCCCAGTGGTCCCCGCTTAGCAGTTCGTCTCACTTTCATTGGCAGTAGCTTCCTGGAATATCTTGTACTGATAATGGTGACAGTTCCAAGACAGCAGTAGTAAAAACCATGTTGTGAATCTCTAGGTTCTTAAAACAAGTGCAGTGATTTTTATCACCATTTTGCTTTAAGCAAGTTATTAAATTTTCCCAAAGCAACTGCTAACAGTGAAAACAGTAAGTATAACTATAGTATACACCATTTTCCTTATCTGTGTTTTCTGCTAGGCACCACCTACCATGCTCTCAGTGCAGGAGCTTTTTGTAGAATCTACTGAATGAAATCTAGCCAATAGCCCTCTCAGGGGCTTCCACAATCTGTTCTTCCCACCCCACATATACCCCCTTCATCTTGATAGCTTTGGGAATTGGGTTTTAACAGCTGTCCTCAATGGAGTACTAAGGTAGAAATAAAGTTAAACTTGTGTTGTCAGTTTTAGTTTAGTTAGGCATATCCATATTAATGATTTAGAATTGTCTACCACACGTGATGTACTCATTCTGTCCTCCATTATACCCTGATTGTCCTATTTATAAAATTATGTGAAAAAGTTAGGATCTTTATTTCAAAAACAACAACAAATAAATTCAACAACAAGAAACAACAGTGAAAAAGGAATAAACACCCATAACGAAGAAACTGAGACTCATTTTTCAAAGCTCATTTATTACTTGTATGGATTTTTAAAATAAGTTATTTATTTTATTGATAGAAGAGAAAATAGGAAATAAGCTTAACTCATTGACAGAGGGCTTTCTGAATAGGATACTGACTGATAACACAACCCTTAAGTTCCAACAATTAATAAATTGGACTCGATGAATCTAAAAAGCTTCTATATAGCAAAGGACACCATCATATGGGGAAGAAAAGGAGCCTAAAGAATAGAAAAAAATTACATCAAACAAAGGTTGGTATCTATAATATATAAAAATCTAAAGATAAACATGAAGAAAATAAATAACCAGTGTAAAATTGAGTATGAAATAAAACACAGAATTCTCAAAATATGAAACTCAAATGACTGACAAACTCTTAATGTAATGCCCAATATCCTTCTCCATAAGCAAATAAACATTTTAAAAACCACATTGATAAGAAATCAAAGGTCAGGAGAAAAAGAATAACAATTGTGCAGTGTCAGAAAATGCCCATAAAATGATTATCATACAGTACTGCATATTTCATAAAGGACAAAATGCATGCAATACCTGAGTTATTTTAATGAACATAGCTAAGTTAAATATACCATCTGTTTTCCCTGATATTTTCTATAACAATAAAAATAGGGAGCTACAGAGAGGCCAAGAAAAACACTATTCTTTCAGAGGACCAGAATTCATTTCCTAGCACCCATATGAGGTGACTTAAAATCACTTGTGATTCAACCTGCAGGGGACTCTGATTTCTCTGATCTTTGCGGGCTAAACCAATAACATGTATTTTCACACATGCACACACACACACACACACACAAACACACACCACAAAAATCCATATAATTAAAAATGAAATAAATCTTAATATGATACAATAATAAAATCCTCAACATTTATCAAACTTGCATGATGAATGCTGGGTGGGTGCTGTCTTAACATCATCACATCCCCATATCTTTTATTATAGTCTCCTCCCCCTTAGAATATGGGAATCCAGAGAAGTTAATTGAATTGTGAATAGTTGCAGTTTAACAAATTGAAGGAGCAAGGGCTTGAACTAAGACATCCTGGGTACAGAACTTAAGCTATTAGTCCCTAAACTAATAATTGAGTCCCTATTCTAAGACTACCAGAGAACACTTGATAACCAATACAGAAATAACTCCCATAGGCATTCCTTTGGAACCCACTAGGCATCCTAGCCAAGAAAACAGGTAGGCAGTCCTTAGACATCTCACTCTCTCTTTGCTCTTCCAAATCCAGTTCCCCAGACTAATTCCCAACATGGTAGCAGACCATATACTGATATACTGCGGCTGTTCCTTTGTCTCTCTCCATCCTATTCACAGAGGACTAAGAAAATCACCATGTGATGCTCTTCTTTCCTTACTTCTGTAGATCCCCTCAGCCTGCCCTGTCTAGTCCACCTCCATTATTGTCAAACTCAATACCAAATAAATTATGCTTTATCAAAAGTTCCCAGTAGGAACACTTGGCAATAATTCAGAAGTATTCCCTACCAGGCAGCCCACAAACACCACACATTCCTCAGAACCAGAGAAGGCAACAAAGTCCAAGCAGCATGACACCCATCCACCAAAACTAGATCAGATACCAGCATCTAAAATTATAGTCATGCCAAATTAGAGAGGAAGGGAGGGACATGGCAACAGAGACTCAGGTAATCCATAGATTCATAAAGACATACCTTAAAAACCTGTACTTTAACAAGTAGAAAATCTAAAAGAAATGGATAATTTTCCTAATATATACCATTTATTAAACCTAAATCAAGATCAAATAAGCACACCTATAACCTCTAGTGAAATGGAAGCAGTCATTAAAAGTCTCCTATGCAAAATGAGCACAGGGTCAGCTGGTTTAGGGCAGAATTCTACCAGACTTTCAAAGCAGAGTTAACACCAATATGCCGCAAACTATCTCATGAAAGAGAAATAGAAGGAACATGGCCCAATTCATTTAATAATACCACATTTAGCCTGATACCAAAATCACACAAAGGCCCAACACAAAAAAAGAAAAAAAGAATTGCAGGCCAGCTTCCCTTGTGAACATAGATGGAAAAATTCTCAATAAATTTGCAAACTGAATCCATGAACACTTTAAAACTTTTTATCATCCACTAGATTCAAGTAGGCTTTATCCATGAGATTTCGGGACGGTTCAATGCACATAAATCTGTAAAAGTAATCCACCACATAAAGAGTCTGAAACTCTGAGACAAAAACTCACATTAAACACAGAAATAGATGTTGACAAAACACAACACTTCTTCATTATGAGTCCTGGAGAAGGAGGGATACAAGATGCATCCCTCACCACAATAAAAGCAGTTTGCAGCAATCCCATAGTCAACATTAACTTAAATGTAGAAAAATTCAAACAATTTCTACTAAAACCAGTAACAAGATAATGTTGCCCAACCTCTCCAAACTATAATACTTGAAATCTCAGCTACAACAAAAAGACAACTGACATAAATCAGGGATATACTGCTAGGTAAGGAAACTGTCAGAGTATCTTTATTTGCACAAGATTTGTTAGTATACATAAGTGAGCCTACAAATTTCAACAGAAAATATCTAGAGCTCATAAGAAATTTCCACAAACTAGCAAAATTAATTCAAAAAACTCAACAGGCACCTTATATACAAATGACAGAATGAGAAAGAAATCAGGGAAACAATGCCTTTAACAATAGCCTGAAAAATATAAAATATCTTGAGGTAACTCTAACCAAGCAAGACTTATATGGTAACAATCTGTTCGAGTGATATTTTGTGCAGTGTGGAAAGATTATCCTTGTATTATTCAAATGCTGATATCTATACCAGTGGAGAGTTAAGTACAGCACAGATTTTGGGTTTTTTTAATGAAGTATCATCTGTCTAGGTGTCTTGAAAACATTCTTCTCAATCATCTTCTGATTGATCGATAAAAAGCTATTCAGCCAGTTAGTTGAGCAGAGGAAATACAATGCTGAATTTCAGATACCAGTCAGGTGACCACTAGGAGAAAATTTAGAGAGATCATGTGGAAAGAATAGAAGGATTTCCTATGAGGTTGCAATGAGACACCAGAAATGAAGACACACATTGGACAGAATGAGCCAGGACACAACCAGATTAGCAAGTAACAGGACATTTGTCTTGTATTAACAGTCTCAGAGGGTAAGAATATCGCAGAAGCTGCCCAGCCTAGGCAAAAAGATTGTTAACAAACTTAGGCCTTTATGTCAATTATTTGGGAGATAGAATGGCAACAGATAAGGATTTCATGCTTCAATTGCTGTTACATAGCTCCTGAAAAAATGCAATACAGAAGATAGAAAGAGCTCACATTCACATGAATTAGTAGGGTTAATATAATAAAAATGTCCATTCTATAAAAAGCAATCTTCAGAGTCAATGAAATTCCCATCAAAATTATGACGCAATTTTTATATTGATTTTAAAAGGAAAATTTTCAGCTTCATATGGAAGCACACACATACTACACAAATACACACACACACACACACACACAATACACAACCAACAACAAAAAAAAACCCAGGATCACTAAAACAATTTTGAATGATAAAAGAACTACTGGAAAATATCAACATGAACAATCTCAAATTGTACTAGGGAACAGTAGTAATAAAAAGAGAATGGTATTCATACTAAAACAGACAACCAATGACAAATTAAAGACCATAATATATGTCCATAGACATATAGACACCTGAACTTTTTTGTAAAGAAGACATAAATACACAAGGAAAAAAACCAAGGATCATCAATAAGTGCTGCTATTCATACTGGATGACTGCACATAGAAGAATCCAGATAGATTTATATTTATCACCAGGCATAAAATTCAGGTCAAAGTGGATCAAAGACCTCAATATAAGACTAGGTACACTAAATGAGATAGAGGAGAATGTGGAGAATACAGGGCTATTATCTAAAAAATATAGAATCTCAAAAAAAAAAAACAATAAAAGCTAGACACCAAGTAAACAAATGACCCAATGTAAATAGGGTACAGATCTAATCAGAGAAATCTCAATTGAGGAAATTCAAATCTCTGACAAACCTTAAAGAAATATTTGACATCATTACTTGTCTTAATTAGAGTTCTAATGGGGCAATGAATAAAACATGACCAAACAGCAAGTTGGGAGAAAAGAGTTTACTTGGCTTGCATTTCTGCATTGTAGTCCATGTTTAAAGGGGACCAGGATAGGACCTCGAATTAGAAAGGAATCAACCTAGAGGCAGGAGCTAATGCAGAGGCCATATAATGGTGCTGATTACTGGCTTGCTCCCCATGGCTTACTCAGCCTGCTTTGTTGTAGAACCTAAGACCAACAGGCCCCGCATAGCTCTATTCACAATGGTCTGGTCTCTCCTTGTCAAGCACTAATTAAGAGAATGCCCTACAGGCTTGGCTAGATCCTGATGTTATAGAGGCTTGTTTTTTCTTTTTCCTTTTTTTTGTTAGATATATTATTTATTTACATTTAAAATGTTGTCTCATTTCCTGCTTCTCTGTTCCCCCTAAAGTCTCATAATCCATCACCCCTCCCTCTGTTCCCGAATCAACACTTCCCTGTCCTGGTATTCCCCTACACTTCAGCATCTAGCCTTTCCAGGGCTAGGGACGTCTCCTCCCTTTGATGTACAACAAGGCCAGTCTATGCTTCTGGAGCCATAGGTAACACCATGTTCACTCTCTGGTTGGTGGTTTAGTCCCTGGAAACTCTGGGGTTACTGGGTGACTCATATCATTGTTTTGCCTATGGCTCTGCAAACCCCTTCAGCTCCTTGGGTCCCTTCTCTAAGTCCCCCATTGAAGACCCTGTGCTCAGTTCAATGGCTGGCTGAGAGTGTCCCCCTCTGTATTTGTCATATACTAGCAGAGCCTCCAAGGTGACAACTATAACCATCTCCAGGCAGCAAGCACTTGTGTGCATTGATAATAGTGTCTGGGTTTTTTAACTGTGTATGGGGTGGAAAACTAGGTGGGGTAATCTCTGGATGGTCTTTCCATCAGACTTTGCTTCACACTTTGTCTCTGTATCTCCTTCTGTGGGTATTTTGTTCCCCCTTCTAAAAAGGACCAGAGTATCCATACTTTGTTCTTCTTGCTTCTTGAGCATCATTTGATATGTGAATTGTGTTTTGGGTATTCCAAGTTTCTTAGCTAATATCCACTTGTCAGTGAGTGCATACCATGTGTGTTCTTTTGTGATTGAGTTACCTCACTCTGGATGACATTCTCAAGTTCCACCCATTTGCCTAATAATTTCATGAATTCATTGATTTTATATAACTAAGTAGTAGTATTCCATTGTGTAAATATACCACATTTTCTGTATCCATTCCTCCATTGAGGCACATCTGAGTTCTTTCCAGCTTCTGGCTATTATAAATAGGACTGTTATGAACATAGTGGAGCATGTGTCCTTATTACATGCTGGGGAATCCTCTGGGTATATGCCCCAGAGTGGTATAACAGGTTCCTCTGGTAGTATGATGCCCAGTTTTCTGAGGAACCACCAGACTGATTTCCAGAGTAGCTGTACTAGCTTGGAATCCCACCAGAAGTGGAGGAGTGTTCCTCTTTCTCTACATTCTCACCCACATCTGCTGTCCCCTGAGTTTTTGATCTTAGCCATTTTGACTGGTGTGAGGTGAAATCTCAGGGTTGTTTTGATTTGCGTTTCCCTGATGACTAAGCATGTTGACCATTTCTTTAGGTGCTTTTCAGCAATGCAATATTCCTCAAGTGAAAAGTCTTTACCCAATTTTTAATAGGATTATTTGTGTCTCTGGAATATAACTTCTTGAGTTCTTTGTATATATTGGATATTAGCCCTCTGTTGGATGTAGGGTTGGTAAAGATCTAAAGGTTTTTTCTTGAAGGTTATTTATATAGTTAATTAAATTGATGGATTTCCATATATTGAACTATCCCTGCATCGCTCGGATGAAGCCTACTTGATCATGATTACTGACCATTTTGATGTGTTCTTTGATTTGGTTGGCAAGAATATTATGGAGTATTTTTGCATCGACATTCATAAGGGAAATTTGTCTGAAGTTCTCATTCTTTGTTTGATATTTGTGTGGTTTTGCTATCAGCATAATTGTGGCTTCATTGAATGAATTGAGTTGTGTTCCTTCTGTTTTTATTTTGTGGAATAATTTGAAGAGTATTCGTGTTAGGTCTTCTTTGAAGGTCTGATAGAATTTTGCACTAAAGCCATCTCATCCTGTACTTTTTTTGGTTGACAAACTTTCAACAACTGCTTCTACTTCTTGAGGGACTGTTTGGATGGTCTATTGGATCCTGATTTAACTTTGGTATTTGGTGTCTGTCCAGAAAATTATCCATTTCATCCTGATTTTCCAGTTGTGTTGAGGATAGCCTTTGTAGTAGGATTTGATGATTTTTTTTTTAATTTCCTCAGTTTCTGTTGTTATATCTCCCTTTTCATTTCTGATTTTGTTAATTCGGATACTGTCTCTATGCCCTTTGGTTATTTCGGTTAGAGGTTTATCTATCTTGTTGATTTTCTCAAAGAATAAGTTCCTGGTTTTGTTGATTCTTTGCATAGTTCTTTTTGTTTCTATTTGATTGATTTCAAGACTGAGTTTGATGATTTTTTGCCTTCTACTCCTCTTGGGTATATCAGCTTCTTTCTGTTGTAAGCTTTGAGGTGTGCTGTTAAGTAGCTCGTGTATGCTCTCTCCAGCTTCTTTTTGGAGGCACTCAGAATGATGAGTTTTCCTCTTAGCACTACTTTCATTGAGTCCAGTAAATTTGGGTATGCTGCGCCTTCATTTTTATTAAATTCTAAAAAGTCTTTGATATCTTTCCTTATTTTTTCCTTGACTAAGGTATCATTGAATAGAGCATTGTTCAGCTTCAATGTGTCTGTTGGGCTTTCTGTTGTTTTTGCTTCTATTGAAGACTACCTTTACTCCATAATGATCTGATAGGAGGCATGGGAGTAGTTCAATCTTCTTATTTCTTTTGAGGTCTGTTTTGTGACCAATTATATAGGCAATTTTGGAGAAGGTACCATGAGGTACTGAGAAGAAGGTATATTCTTTTGATTTAGCATGAAATGTTCTATAGATATCTGTTAAATCCATTTGGTTCAAATTTTCTGTTAGTTTCACTGTGACTTAGTATAGTTTGGGCTTCCCTGATCTGTCCATTGCTGAGAGAGGGTTGTTGAAGTCCCCCCACAATTATTGTGTGAGGTGCAATGCATGCTTTGAGCTTTATTAAAGTTTCCTTTACGAATGAGTGTGCTCTTGCATTTGGAGCATAGATGTTCATAATTGAGGGGTCTTCTTGTTATATTTTTCCTTTGATGAATATGAAGTGTCCTGTGTCTTTTTTTGATAATTTTTGGTTGAAAGTCAAGTTTATCCAATATTAGAATGCCTACTATAGCTCATTTCCTGGAACTATTTGCTTGGAAAATTGTTTTCCAGCCTTTTACTCTGAGGTAGTGTTTGTCTTTGACACTGAGGTGTGTTTCTCATATGCAGCAAAATGTTAGGTCCTGTTGACATATCGTCTCTTAACCTATGTCTTTTTATTGGGGAATTTAGTCCATTGATTTTAAGAGATATAGTGATTGTTGCTTCCTGTTATTTTTTATGTTTGGTGGTTATCTTCTTTTGGATTTGTTGAAAGAAGATTACTATTTTGCTTTTTCTAGGGTGTAGTTGCCCTTCTTATATTGGCACTTCTCATCTATTATCCTTTGTAGGGCTGGATTTGTGGAAACATATTGTGTAAATTTAGTTTTATCATAGAATATCTTGGTTTCTCCATGTATGGTGATTGAGAATTTTGCTGGGTATAGTTGTCTGGACTGGTATCTGTGTTCTCTTAGAGTCTGTATGAGATCTGCCTAGAATCTTCTTGTTTTCATGGTCTCTGGTGAAAAGTCTGGTATAATTCTGACAGGTCTTCCTTTATATGTTACTTGGCCTTTTTCCCTTACTGCTTTTAATATTCTTTGTTTAGTACATTTGGTGTTTTGATTATTATATGCCAGGAAGAATTTCTGTTCTCATCCAGTCTGTTTGGAGTTCTGTAGGCTTCTTGTATGTGGGAAGCCATCCTGAGCTATTCGGACTATTGCTTACTCATGGCCCTAAGGTGGTGGCTGCTAAAATATTAGAACAATTAACTAGAGCCTCTCCCGTGGGCATTGGTTTAGTCATTGTCTCGAAGATAACTACAGAATGATCCTGCCTGCACCATCACCCACCGACTCTGGTAATTGCGATGGAAGGAAGTCCTGAGATAACTGCGGCAGGCTCCGGCCTGTGCAAACACCTGTTGTCTCCACCGGAGGACCCTTATCTCCTCCTGCTGAAACTGCTAATTGCCCTTCCTTCCTTTGTCCCTACCTTGGGGTACGCCCCTCCTGAAAGCCTTATAACGTGGGTACCCCAGAACATTAAACGAGGCTTTGACACAACTCAGATTGGCTTGTCATTCTTGGTGCTTGGCCTCCCTCCTTCTCCCCCCCTTTTTGACCCGCAGGTAGCACCCCTTCGGAACCCTGGAATAACTGACCCGCGGGACGGGTTACACTTGTATGTACATGGGCATCTCTTTCTTTAAGTTAAGGAAGTTTTCTTCTATAATTTTCTTGAAGATATTCACTGGCCCTTTAAGTTGTAAATCTTCACTCTCTTCTATACCTATAATCCTTAGGTTTGGTCTTCTCATTGTGTTCCGGATTTCCTGGATGTTTTGGGTTACACACTTTTTGCATTTTGCACTTTCATTGACTATTAAGACAATGCTTTTTGTGGTATCCTCAGCACCTAAGAGTCTTTCTTCTCTCTCTTATATTCTGCTGTTGATGTTTGCATCTGATTCCTGATTTCTTTCCTATCTCCAAAGTTGTCTCCCTTTGTGATTTCTTTGTTGTTTTTACTCCTGTTTTTAGATCCTGGATGGTTTTGTATAGTTCCTTCACTTGTTTGTGTTTTCCTGTAATTCTTTAAGGGATTTTTGTCTTTCTTCTTTAAGGGCTTCTATCAGTTTACCCATATTCTCCTGTGTTTCTTTAATAGATTTTTGTGTTTCCTTTTTAAGGGCTTCTACCTGTTGACTCATGTTCTCCTGTATTTCTTTATATAAAGTGTTTATTTATTTCCTTCTGGAAATCCTCTATCAGCATCATGAGATGTGATTTTAAATCCATATCTTGCTCTTTTTGGTGTGTTGGGGTAGCTAGGACTTGCTTCTGTGGGAGATCTTGTCTCAGATGATGCTATGTTGCCTTTGTTTCTGTTGGTAATGTTCTTGCTTTTGCCTTTTGCCATCTGGTTATCTCTGGTGTTAGCTGGTGTTGCTGTCTCTGATGGTGGCTTTTCTGTCATGCAAGCCTCTGTGTCTATGCTGCTGAGAGACCAGTTCTCTCTGTGTACACAGGTATGTAGGTACTCCAGTGAGACCTGCTCTCTTGTGGTTGTTTTTGGGTATGTAGCTCCGTGGTCCCAATCAGTTCTGGGTGCAGGCAGAAACCAGAAGACTCCTATCCCAAGTGGTTCTTAGATTCTTGTGTCCTCAGTGTTTCCAGCTGCTCCTTCTGAGCAGCAGTGGTGGTCTCACCTGTACTAACTGTCTTTTCTGTATGCCTGAGTGGTTAGCTACCTTCCTGTGACATTTGGATGCACTGTGACAAAAAATGGCCCCAAGCTGGAGACAGAAACCGGACGGCTTCTGCCAGAGGGTTTTAGATGGGATCCTCTGAGAAGCAGGGTAGGTCTCACCTGTGCTGACTGTCCTCTCTGGGCCACTGGGTGATTAGGTACCTTCCTACACCACTTGATATGCACTGTGGCAGAGGATGGTCCCAAGCTGGAGACAGCTCGTTTTAAAGACAAAAATAATTGTGCTTCCCTCCTTTTAGATGATGTTAAATATGACAGTTGCAAGGAGAAAAGATAAAATCCATGATTGTCCAATTAAAGAAAGATGAATTTGGAGATGCATCCAAGACCAACCTACTGCCTGCTTCACTCTTAGTTGGCATTTGAGAGAGCAGCCCCTGCTGTCCTCTTGGAGTCCTTTGTAGGAGAGAGATATGGTATTCATGAGAGGTTGGCTGTTATACTATGTTAGAAAGATGCTGAAAAGGAAGGAGCAAGGGTAAGGAAATGCATCGTGTGAATGGAGGTGCATGCAGTTTACATCAGACCTAAGAAACAAAAACTTATTCTTAATTACAAATAGAAACCTTAACTTCCATGGATTCAACCCAGGACAAATAGGAACTTATTCTTTAGCTACAAACAGAAAACTTAACCTGCATAGGACAAGCAGGTACCTCTTAATTATAAATAAAAAACTTACAAAGCCTTAACATGGGACAAACAGGAAACTTACCATTTGCTTCTTAATTAAATGCAGAATCCTTAATCTGCAAGGCATATTGATGTGTTTATAAAAAAATAAAGAGGGTGGCATATGTTCTATGGATGTGTTGAAAGGAATGGGGTAATGGGGTGCCTTGGTGAGCCCATGCTGAGGTATGCGTTCCCCCTGAGGGAGTAGTGACACAATGGTATAATATAGAATAGAGTTTTTTTAGGGCATGGGGCGGGGAGTTCAGAGAGTAATAGACAGAGAAAGGCAGAAAGGCAGAGAGAGAGAGACAGAGAGAGAGAGAGAGAAAGAAAGAGAAGAGAAGAGAAGAGAAGAGAAGAGAAGAGAAGAGAAGAGAAGAGAAGAGAAGAGAAGAGAAGTAAAGGCTGGCCATGAGCACATGGCAAGAGAGAGGAAGGGAATAGGGAGAGAGGAGGAACAAGAAGGCAAGAGCAAAAGCAAGACTGAGAGAGCAAGAGACAAAGGAGGGAGCAATCGGCCCCTTTTATAGTGAGTCAGGCCTGCCTAGCTGTTGCTAGGACAATGTGGGGGAGCATACCTTGCTGTTGCCGGGCAACTGTGGGGTGGAGCTTAGACAAAATGCTAACATATATTTATACTGTTTTGGTTTCACAATGACTTTCACTTCTGTCAAGTTGGAATAAAATTATCCAACATGTAAATCAATTGTGAGAAATCAGAATGGCCACAATCAATAAAAAAAGGTACAGCATATGGTGAATCAGGAGTAAGGCAAACCTTACCCTTTGCTCTTGGGAGTGCAAATGTGGACAGGCACTGTGGAAATCACTGTGGCTGTTCCTCAAGGTCCCCATATACCATTCTTGGACATATGCCTAAAGGAAATTTCAAGCTACCATAGAGAAACTTGCTTAAACATGTTCATTTCTGCAAAATTGCCATAAATTGGAAACAACTTAGATGTCCATCGATGAATAATGGGAAAAAATGTGACATTTGCCCAATCAAATAAAGCTAAGCCATTAAAAAAATAAAATAGTAAATTTCACAGGAAAATAGATCGAAGTAGAAAAAACTCTCCTGAGACAACTCAGACCCAGAAAGCCAAATATAGTATGTATTCTCTTATATGTGAATGTTAGCTCTTATATTGTTGATAAGCAAGCTTCAACATAATGTTAACATAATGTCAACAGATGTTAAAAAGAAAGACTAGGTGGGGAAGTATGGCTATCCTACAAAATGCAAAAATTATAATATGGTTGGAAGAGGGTTGTGGAACTAGAACAGGAGAATCAAACAAGAAAGTAATAGAGGGGAGATGGCAATATGAGGAGGGACAGCTAAAACTTGAGGCCATTTGAAGGGTAGTATGAAAACCTACTACAGTATAAGCTCCCGAAAATATGTACACATATGGCAGCAATCTAAATAACATCACCAAATGACAGAGCAACAACTAGACATTTCTTGTCACCAAATAAAGATTTCATTGCACAGAATGGGTTACATTTAACTGAGTTCTTGGTCAAAAGGTCTTCATTGGAAGCCCCAAACAACACTGGCTTTTGTCAGGTAGTTATTGACTTACCTTAAACTGACTGTTGTGCCCCATTGTTGAAGACAAAATCCATACAACTCAATGAACCCAGAGAAATCAAGCTGGTACCTGCCTGCAACTTTCATGCCTACTGACAAGTGTTCATGATATTGGAAAGTATTCTGCATACTACAAAAGGAGAAAGAAAAGCATTGCATGCTACAAAAGGATGCAAAACACTGACCTGGATATACATTCTGGGACCTACAATATAAGTTAACTGCAAGATCCAGTAGTACAAAAGTGGAGAAAGCATGCGGGAGCAACCATCCACCAAATGATTTGAGTTGTAGCACATTCCATGAGATGGAGACCATGCCCAAGACCTGCCTTGGTGGCCAAGAATCTGAGACTAGAGAGTACAGGTATCCTGAATAAAACAAAGTACTCGTATTCTGATGAAGAAACATAACACCTAAACAACTCCTTGTGATATTCTACTATACTGTTGCCTTGCACAACCATGCTCAGAGAAGATGCCTTCTTGTTATGAAGAAGCAGATTGAAACAAATTCAGAGACAAATCCAAAGAATGTGAGACTTAGGACACTCAGCCCTAAAGGGGATATCTCTATCAATACCTCCCTCTCAGGGCTCAAGTGTCTATGTGGAAGAGGAGGTAAAAAGTTTATAAAAGCCAGAGGGGATGCAGGACATCAAGACACAAGGGAGCTGGTACACATATGAACTCACAGAGACTATGGCAGCATGCATAGGGCCTACACAAATCTGCACCAAATGAGGGTTCTAAAGCTGAAAAGAGAAGTGAAAACTGCCAATCCCTAAACCTGTAGCTGTCTCCAACTTTTATCTACTTGCAAATGAAAATTTAATTTTCTCCACAGGAGTCTGACTAGGGAAACAAACCTGTCTTAAGGGTAGACTTCATACCAAGCAGTAGATGGCCAACACAAAACTAATTCAATGGCATCTTTGGAGTTTTTTTGTCTTATAATGTTAAGTTGGGTCTTATTTTTCAAGCCTTAAAGGTTTTTAGTTAAATATTATAGCTTTTGTTTTTGTGTTTTTAATAAAACTCCTGTTTATGTGAACATGTATGGTGTCTCTGTTTCAGTGTTCATTTCTTATGCTTTTTCTTTGGCTCTATTTCTGTTTTGGTTGTTTTATCCTTGTCTGATTTGCTTGCTTTTGTTTCATTTTAGTATTCCTTAGATACTGCCTTGTTTTCTAAGAGGTGACAGAAACCACAGATAGGAGGGGATGCTGAGAGCAACTGGGAGATTTAGGGCGAAAGACCCTGCTTTCAGAATATATTCTCTAAAAAATCCATTTTCAATAAAATTAATGATAATAGTAATATCCACATTATTGAGAATGACTTGAATGTTGGACAAAAATTATTGAAAATGCTAAATTTTCTAATAAAACCAGAATATAGTCCCTTGTAGAAAGAAAGTAATTAAGAATGTCTTCCCTGGGCCAGCTACAAGGCTCTGTGAGTAAGGATGTTTCCCACTCACATGTCAAAAGGAGAAAACTTACTCCCAGAAGTTGTTTTCTGGCATCTACAGTTTAGCATATGTACCACCACCACCCACACAGTAAATAAATTGCTAAATAAGTGTTTAAATTTGTAAATTTCTTACTTATACATATATTGCCTTGCTATCTAAGATTTGTTGTAGCGACTGCTTCAACAACTGAAATAACAACTAAACAAGAAACATAGTGAGACTGGAAAGAGTTTATCATTTCTTTCATGAAGATAGAGTACCAAGGTATATGTGTATTTATTACTACATAAAAATTTTACATTTTTATGGTTGAAAATAACCCCATGCCAGATATGGTGAGTCATGTCAATATATAGTGTTTCAGAGGTAACAGTGACTATCACAAGTTTGGTGCCATCTTGGCTATGTAGTGAGTCCAGGACAGCCAAACCTGTACACTGTACTCTGGTTGAGGAAAAGAAAACACAAAACTATTGGTAAAGAATTCAGAAACTATTAACTAACCACATTTGATCATGCTGATCAATCAGCAAATCTGCTGAATTGTCCAGAGGAAGTCAGGCCAGGTGCTCTGTTTCCCCACACTTTTGTACTTTTGTCCAACACATGTTGGTTAACAGAGCTGAGGTCCTCTAAACATGCCTGTGCCTTCACAGAAAGCTTTTCACACAGAGCAAGAGAGTAGATGGGCAGTGTGAAGAGCTGGTGATTCTAATATTATTTGGAATCACATCCCCAGTGTTTTCCCATCTCTGATCTTTGTCTTTAATGTATCAAAGAATGTCTAACAAAATACACACACACACACACACACACACATACACACACATACAAAAGAAACCTCTCTCCAGATCTATGTAGTGCTAGAGGTGTGGCCTCAGAATTCCAGAGATCTGATTGCTTTTGTCTCTTGAGTGCTAAGATTAAAGGCAATGCCACAAACCACCCTTTGTCTACTAGTGCAAAAATACTAACAAAAGCATTTTTTTAAACTTCTGTTTCTCCACACCTCCATCACATATTCATGTTCTGAAAGGAAGTTAATATCTATGAAATAGGTTTGTTCACTTCTCCCACCATCTGAAGGCACAGTAGAAAAATGCCCAATATGGAGCAAAAAGCTCTTACTCAGCAATGATTTTAACTTCTGAACCCGAGTAACCCAGTTTTATTGTTTTCACTTTGCACCTTTCAATAGACTTCATTAGGAAAGCACAGACTTAGACAAGTTTTGTGAAGAAAATGAAAGAGATACTTGGAGAGTGCATGGTGTATCTACATAGTGCCAGAAGAGAGGACTTGGAATGACCTTAGACCTTTGTCAACAGTCCAAACCCAAGCTGTTTGACAAATCCAGCTAAAAAGACCCAAAGCTCAAGGCAAACCAAAGTTTCATGAGTAATATTATACACTCTACTTTTAAGTTGCTGAGTTTGGGCATTGTTTGTTACTCAGAAGGACAAACTAATACACACAATAAAAAGTAAGCCTCAGTGGAATGGTAAATGATGAACAAGTTAAGTCATTATATATAGTAATTCTGTTATCAAGCCATAAAAATCAGTATATTAAAACAACCTGTGGTTGTCATCTTCCATAATGAAAAATGAGAGAATAAGAGTAAGTCCTTCAAAGGAGGATTGGAAATTTTATAGAAGCAGCTTAGAATATTACGTATCTGATATTATCCACAAAATAAGAAAATATCATTACCAGTCTATAAGTGAGAAAGTAGAACTATCACTCAGTCTTGGGTTTTAAGTATAATGAATGGCCTTTCTAGAGAGAAATAAGTAAGAACTGTCCAAAAAGAATGAGAATTTCAAAAATCTACAGATATACCACAGCAAAGTCTAGAAAACAAAGTTTAATCATTCTGCACATTTTCCTTAGCACAGCACTGGCCTCAGCATTAAGAAACAGAAAACACGGAGCTCCAGGCTTTAGGCTCACTCCCACGTCCTCTCATTCCATATCCCCATCACTTCATGCTGTGTGATGTTAAGCAACAAATTAAACTTCATTACATTTTCTTCCTACTTTTAAATAGGAAAGATAGCAGGCATCTCATCTGCTGGCCATAAAGAGTAAATTTGATGCTGCCTATAAAGCAACTGGCTTGTTTCCTGACACACACTGGGTATAAAATAAAGTATTGCTCCATCCCCTGATACCTCAACACTATCAGACCATTTTCCTTCTGGGCTTTTATTTCTCCCAAGGATAGCTTATATCCCACTAAAGTAATGATTCTACTTAGACTAATTTTTTTTCAATTAATATGAATAAACATCCATGGTTTGCCTTTGTTTTGTGATAAAGAGCCTTGTTATAATGTTTCTCTTTTCCCGCCTATTATATTTTATAACATGAGTACCACAACTGTTAAATGAAGGAGATATTGCAGACCAATTTGTTATAAGTTCTTATAATGTCTTCTATACAATGCTAAAATAACTATAGCAAAGTATGCTTTTATTCTTTTACAGGACCTACTTTCAGTAAAAAAATACAGATTAGTTTTATATGTGCACCCTGTCATTTGCAATTGCTTTTATTTCTTTAAACACTGCCCAGAGCGCCCTGTAGTATCATAGCATTTCCTTACTGACCCACACAAAGGAACTTTATGAATCACTCATAGAGAAGCTAACAAAATAAAAACCAATGTGTTTGTGACACTTTAAGGTAAATGTTTATTCTCTTATATACCAGCTGTCCAAGCAGAGATTTGACTCAAATTGATTTCAAAGACAATGTTAGTTTGGAATTTATGTTATTTTCACTGGAATTTACTTTTGTTATTCAATTTTGTTAGGCTGAAAGTAAGTAGAATGAACAAATTACTTATTTTTCATATAAAAGCCTCCATCTAACCATAAAGATTTAAAAAAAGCACCCATTTCTCTAAAAATACTCTAATTTAAATCTTTATTGGCATGAAAATCTTCTAAGCAATTTTCTTGTTAATGAATATAATTCTGACAGATGAAGCTTTTCTTGCTATTAATCTTATTTTTGCCTACAAATAACATCTTGTCTATTCTTGAGATAAAACGTTCTCCTAGCTGACTCAGTCTGATAACCTCTTGACATCCTTCATTACACAATTTTTTCCAATAATGGCTTCCAACTTATTCCTTAGTGGCAGATCCTGGCATGAGATTAATGTTGTTCTCCTGTTAACTGGGGTGGCTATGCCTGGTGTCCAGCAGAACTTGTAGGATCCAAGAAAAGCTTTGTGTTCTTGGTTCACAAGCCACTGATACAGTCAATATATCCTTGATATATTCAAGTAAAGAAAAATAAGTGCCTTTCCTTTCTGATCATGGAAAGCTCTTGCCCCAAGTTGGGAGTCTTTCAGACTACATATGGCATAAACTTGACACTGTGGGGTCTCTGAAGACTCCCAGGACAGGAGAATAAATAAATAAATTAGAATGCACTTTTTCCTTTTTATTTCATGCACATAGAAAATATGGACCAGTGAGACAAGCATCCAAGCTCATACACTTGAGCCTTGTTAAATAAACACATTTTTCCTACATTCTCCCACTTTAAAGAAATAATGAAGTCCATATGAAATCTCAAATTCAAACCTACCATATTCTTTGTTTCCATCTTGGGATAATCTGGTTTCTAAATTTTGTATTTTTAAGCTTCATGTTTTTAAGTGTGTAAAAATATAAATATGCATCATTAGTTTGCAAATGTAAAACTTTGTATGAATTACATTATTCTATATGCATCCTTTTGCAACTTGACTTGCTTAGCACAAAGTATTTTTAGATTTAGCCACACAGCTCATCGGAAAAACTGTATGATATTTAAATGCTGTGTGGTATGGAAACACAAAAATTAGTATGCACCTCTCCTGGTGGTAACTTTGGGTTTTTGTTACTCTAAGATTGCTACAGTGAACTGCTTGTGCATTTCTCTACAGGGCAGTAGGAGAACTGTTACCAATCAAATTGCCACCATGCATTATGAACAACAACAGTCCCTAAGAGCTAGAGAAGCCTCCCAGTGTGCAACTCTCCCCTTTACCCAGCAGGGTGATTTCTTCACTTTCTCTATGTACAGTTGTCTAATTCCTCATGGCGGTTTCTTTTCTAATTTTATGCTTATTAGATGATAGCTTGGAGGACCTGTAATCAACACCTCTCAGGATTTAATGGTGTTTTGGTGTTCTTGTGATTAACTGATTTAAATTTCGTTTATATCAATATCCTATTCTGCCTCCATTTTGTATATGGCATTTAAAAACGGATTTGAGAAATACGTGATATGCTCTGCAAGACAATTCTATTCTGAATCTTGAATCTTGAATCTATCTATCTATCTATCATCTATCTATCTATTTCTCTAAGCATATGTATACTTAGAGAAAATTTCCGTTATTATCAGGAATGTCACCAAAAATAAGAATATATTTAATATATTTTGTCTTCTTTTCTCTGGTCTCCTTCACTGTAATAATGCTGCAGGATTTTCCCTGCAATCACATTAGGGCAGTGGGTGGCCTGTGATTGGACAGTGAAAAGGGAGGCAGAGATAAGATGAGAGAGGCATGTCTCAGGGTAGGAGGAGGAAGGCAGATGGCTGCTGACTTTACCCTCATAGCCTTTTCCACCCACAAGTAGCTATGATTTCACAAGCTTAGAAATATTGGGATAAAGCTTTTATCATTATCAATTGGCTCTAAAATTATTGTATTGTGATATTATTGATACATAATCTCATTGGTTGATTAAGCTTTAAACATCATTATTCTACTGGGTAATTAGGTGTTGAGATGGCTGACCATGGGACACATGGTCATTGCGTGGCATCAAGAAGGACTGGGGAGACAGGACTGGGGGCACAAGTGCCAGAAATATGGCAAGTAGAGAGACCGCCTAGTGAGATGGCCCTGTAGAGCTGGAGAGTTGGTGTGCAGACAGAGCTCCCGCGTGAGATCACCCTGTGGGAGCCCTGTGAGCCGCTGATTGCCAGTTCATTTTTTTAATATTTTCTGCAACATTATGATAATTTCATTTTTAAGTGAAGTAAAGATAGGGAGATAATTTCATTAAGATCACTGATCTACCCTTTTTGGTCACCATCATTCTCACTACCAAATATTAAGAGTTCCTCTAAAGCCAATGTCACAACCTTTGGCCACATGTAGTGATTTACAGTGAATAGTAAGACAAAAATGGCACAGTTTCACTTATGTGTGAAATTTACATGCAAAACTTAAAGAGTACAATGATAATTACCAGAATTTGAGGGGAGAGAAGGAAGATGGGTGGATAATACAGAGGTGCTAATCAAAGATACAAAGCTCTTGGTAAACATGAAGAATGTGATGCCAAGACTTATTGTATAACACAGTAACCATGACAGTAATATTGTTTTATGTATACTAAAATTACTTAAAGAGAACATTTTAAATATTCTTTTGACAAGAAAATATATGAGGTAGTAGGTGTGTTAATTAACTTAATATCATCTTTTTATAATGTATGCATATATCAAAATATCACATTATACTTCATAAATACATAATTATACTTTATTAACTCACCTAAAATGTAAACAAAGTTATAAATAAAAAGCCAAACTAAACAGCTAATGGGTTGTCATTTTTTTCCATTGTGTGGGCAGCCATTACTGGACTAAACAGCCAATCTGAAAAATCACCATTGTAATGTATATGTAGACTATATGTTCTGTAATTCAAAAAAATACTGATTAATACAGCTCTTAACACAAAAGCATTATATATAACCTCTGGTCTCATGTCTTTGTCAAGAAATCCTATATGTTGGCTGAAAATATACGTCTTTTTGGAAAACATAGGTTAGCTCTGACACCACTATGAAGATGTGGGATTTACATAGATAACTGGCAACTGCACCTTAATGTGCTAGGTTAAATGCAAGGGCTGACTTGTCAGTGTCTTTCTCACTGTTGCTCTTACCTTTGCCTTGGGCCACATTCCATAAAAAGTTGTTCCTAGCACAACAGAATAAATAAGCATGCAGCCTTCTCCAGTTATGAGGGGTTCAAAAATGCACAAGAAATCTGATAAATCTATCAGTGGATTTAGATACCATAATTTCACCAATGCTTAGAACTGTGTGTCCTTGCTAACAAACTGACTGAGGAGTAAAATAATAAAACTAAGCTGAGTGGAAAAGAAAAAGTAGGAGATTAAAACAGAAGGAGGAAAAGGTGAAATCCAGTTAGGGTCATGAAAGACAGATGTACCTCTATTATTGACCCTGTAGAAACTTCAAAAGAACATTATTTAAGTGCTGTTATGAAATTTGTGAGCCAAATATTACAAAACCTATTGGAAAAATTTTTCTGAGAAAATAGTTAAGTATCAAATTATGGAAAAAGAAACAAGAAATCTGTAACAAGAGCTTAAAGTAGTAATAAAAATTGTTTGAAGGAAAAAACAAGCTCAGAGTCTTTACTCATAAACTCTACTAAATTTTTTCATGGTAATTAACACTTCACAGATTCTTACTGCCATAGTGAAATTCACTTCACAGATCATTCTGAGGTAAGCTGTGATAGCTAAAGACAAGAGAAGAAGCAAATCCTAGTGGCCAATATTTTTCATAAATGTAAGTACATAATTTCTTTAGAAAATGCTATTTATCTAAACTCAGCAGTATATTAAGGAAATCACAAGCTGCATGAAATAAAATTTGTCTCCAGAATGAAAGCATCCTTCAGCATATGATAATCAGTTAACATGACACTCATCTCCCCAAAAAATGTAAGATGAAGCCCACTGTTTTATGAAATTAGTATCTAACTATAAAATCTAACAATTATATAATTTAATACCATCACAAAAAACAAGAACATAAAGAATCCTTGAATTCAATAAAGGCCTGCCACAAATGTCCTTTAAGCAACAGTGTATCTTACGATCAAAAAATGTTCTTAAGATCAGAAACAAGAAAAGAATGTTTTTCTCTGTTTCAATCGTTTTCTACTGGGAGTCCTACCCAAAGCAATAAGACAAGATAAGGAAACAACAGATACAAAAACTGGAAAAGAATACAGAAAACTGGCTTGATTATGGATGATATGAACATCTGAAAGCATATACAGAAACAGACAACAAAGGAGTTTATTAAACATGGATTAGGGTTGTAGTCATCTAATTATTAATTTGACAACCCTGAATCATCTAAAGAGGAAGTCTCGATCAAGAGTTGTCTAAATAAGGTTGATCTGTGTATATAAGTCTGAAGGGAAATAATATTGATTCTTTTAACTGAAGTAGAAAATTGTGGCCGCTGAGGGTGGCACTCTTCCCTGGGCAAGAGCTATTATACTAAGAGAAGAGAATGTGGAACTTTGAATATGGGACTTTTGCATCAAACTCCTGTTGCCTTTGCATTTACACAATAATGAACAGTAGCCTGAAATTGCAAGCCAAAGAAATTTTTTTTTATTTTGTCAGGATATTTATCACAGCAAGAGTAAATGAAACTAGGACAAGTGCCTAAGATTCACATAATAACCAGTTACAGTGCTATTCATTATCAATAAGAAATCAAAAACCTTAATCAAAAAAATTCACCAATGACTTCTTAATAAAACATTGTGATTCTCTGCCAGAAGGTGGCTACAGAGGTATTTCAGATCTTTAAGTAGGGCAAGTCAGAAACCTTAAGAAGTTTTGTCCCTGACAGTGATTTTTCAGCCATCAATGGATGGGAACTGAATAAGAAGTAGCTGACTTTCAGTGTCTATTGTTGACTGAATCTGAGATATTTTTACACTGTTTCCAAAGTCACTGGCAATGTCAATTCCTGTTTCCTGTGTGGCAACTTGATTGTTTATAGACTAGAAACTATTTATTTTTTTCTCTCAACCCTATTTTACTCCCATCCTCCACCCTCTAAATTAGTTTGCAAATAAATACCTCAAGCACATCAGTCTTTGTCTTAGACTCTGCATCTGAGGGAACCCAGCTGAAGTCCCTTTCAGGGTTACATACTTAACTTTCACCGAGTCAGGAAGTCTATTTCCAGGCTAGGGATTCCACAGGAATACCAACAGAGTCAATTAACCTGGACACTTGGGGAATCCCAGAGACTGAACCACCAACCAAAGAGCAAGCACAGCACGGGCTAGACTTAAATACCCCTGCACATATGTAGCAGATTAGCAGCTTAGTCTTCATATGGGTCCTCCAACAACTGGGCTGCTTTGTCTGACCTCAGTGGGAGGGGATGCACCTAGTCCTGCAGGGACTTGATGCCACACTGGGATGATATCCTGGGGCAGAGATGGGGGTAGAAGAGAGGAAAAGAGGGGGAACAAGGGAGGATCTGTGTGGGACTGGGAGAAGAGTGGAGGTTGATATTGAGATGTAAAGTGAATAAATTAATTAATGCAGAAAATTGGGGCTATTTCTTTGTTCATATTGCATTCAGAGTGAGAATTGTGTTGAAGAAAACTGCACTTGAGGTTGTCAATTCAAGTCTTTTTAAAAACCTATTTGAATTTGTACATGTCATTGTCAGAGCAGATCTGAATTTAGGTAAGAAGAAATGTGTTTCTGTTTGCAGCATTATCACAGAGTGGAAAGAACTGTTACAAGACAGGAAGAGAAAGTCGGCTAGTGGGGTGATCTGAGCTGATGGTGAGATGTGCAGGTATCTCCCTAGTTAGGAAAGAAAGACCTATCGTTTATATTACTATTTAATTAGAATATAATGACATCATTTATGCCTTTATTTCCCTCCTTCCTATCCTTTCCATAATCAATTCCTCATTTCCCAAGTTCACGGACTCTTTATCTTCCATAATTGTTTTCCACTCAAGTATAAATGAATCAACATGTAAAAACAACCTGCTGTGTCCATTCAGTGCTACCTGCATGTGTATGTCTCTTGGGCCTTTTCTTTAATACCTCACAATTAGTATAGCTTAAAAGAAAGACCTTGGAGAAGTGGAATGAGTGGGGTTGAATGTTGGAATGAGCTGACATTCAATGGAGTCAGTCCTTGGAATGGACAGTTTCACTATCCTGTCTGGAAGATATGAGGGTAACCACCAATAAGCATCAATGAGCAAACAAAGGGGCCCAAATTCAGTCCTGTTCTCAGGGCTATCACAAAACAACAGACAAGAAGCAACTTAAGGAAAGAGCTGTTTTGCAGCACTCTTTGAAGTACTCCATCCCCATTGCAAAGGTGACCATGGAAGTGACTCAGCTGTGCTCTTAAGAGACAAAGGCAGCTGGCAAGTTGAACCCAAGAGAGGTAGATGCTGCAGGTTCCTGGCTTTCCCCTTTATATTCAACACAGGACCTAGTCCATGAGACAGTCTCACTCATGGACACTCTGGATGTGTCTTCCTGCAGTTGGACAATCCAGAAAAGCCCTCACCTGCTTGCCCAGAAGTTTTGTCTTTGGATTGTCAGATTTGGGAGAGATCTGCAAGAGTTTCCACAAACAACCAGGGAAAGCAGGATCTGACTTAGAAGAAAGCTGAAGAACAGTTATAGGCAGAACAGAGATAAAAGGAGAAAAGAAAGGTTAGGCATTTCAGGAAAGTATGCAGACTGTTAAAGATGCCCAGAGGCAGGCCTCTAAACAACTGTGCTGGGTGAGAGTTCTGGAAGAGAAGAGCACAGCACTTCACTAGTGAGACTCTGCCTATCTCCTTACCATGCCCTAAAGATGGTTGTGTCTTTCTAGTCAGAATGTTGGTTCTCCATCTATGCCAGAGATTCCATTCTTTTGATCTGAAAGAAATGGATTTTCTACTATTTTTGAGTTTCCTGTTACTGCTACTATAAAAGTAGATGATCCCAAGTCCTTTCAAACTGACCATCAAAATTAACCATCATGGCTTAATCACCTGGCTCATGTTTACTGTATCCCAAACTGTTCCCTCGTAGGACAATTTGCCTTACAGCACACAATGGTGTAGGCCAGATCAGCACCCACCTTTCCTTACTAGATATCTTCTGAGATATGCTTGCAGAGGAACTGTCCTTAAAGTGCATTTTTTATGCTTATTAGAGAAGAAAGTTTTCCCAGTGTTGGGAGGGGAGGCTTGATGCAGGTGTCAGTCCTAACTTGTTAGGTGTATTTTTAGAAGACAGGTGTGTACATAGCCCACTCCAAATGGAGTCTCAATTTATTAGACTATTCCTTTGCCCTGCATACTTCAGCTAGTTTTTGACTTTGCATTTTCTCAAAAAATCTTTGCTTATGAATCTCAAGGTACCATTTATACTCTTAGTACACCATGGTCAAAAGAGAGTCACAAGACCACACTGTCCTGAGGTTCTGCCCCCCACAGTCTGAAAGTCCTCTTGAAGTTTACTTTGAGAAAAAGATTATCTTTCACTAAGCAGGTTCTTTCTCCATCCTTTCTCAGAGCCCACACTCACCAGGGCACTCATACCATAAGCATTCCCTTTTCACAGCTGTTTATCTGGAAGTAAAATGAATAAATCAACAGATCAATGGGTGAGTCCAAATGGACTGAATAATGAAACAGCAGCTACAGCAAAGGACCGCTGAGTTCCCAGAAAGGAGAAAAAAAGGATTTTGTGTGTGTGTGTGTGTGTGTGTGTGTGTGTGTGTGTAAGCTTATTGAAAACCAAAAAAAGCTTTGTTCTTATTTTTTCTTTACTATTCTCTGCTGTTCGCAAGGCTCCTCCCACTCCCCTCTCCACCTTCGAGGGGATTTGCATATAAATGGCACTCCACCTTGTCTTCCTAGTTCGCAGGCCCCTTGCTGCTGATTTCCCACCTGAAGCCTAATCCCCGCTTTGCAACAACACAATTGGTTGCTGTGGAAATGATTATGTTGTCACAAACAGAGGATTAGAACTTCAGGTGGAGAATCAGCAGAGGGAACAGATGAACTCTTAATAAGGAAGAGGCCACTAGCATACAAATGCACGGAAGTAGAAGAAAGAGCAGGGCCATCAGAGGGAAGAGAAAGACAATCCAGACTAATCACTAAGCCCTGATAAATTAGAAAATTAGTGGAATTTAAAAGTGGAAAGTCATTCGGTTGTAAAAAAAAAAAAAAGTCACAACTTGGGGCTACAATAACAAGGCTGTGCTTGTAAGGAGGAGATGATTTAGAGGAATTAGTAGGTTAGCGTTCAGAATTCTAAACATGAGTGGAAGAGGTCAGGAAAATATGAATTAATAAATAAATAAATAAGTAAATGGGAAAGGGAAGCACAGAAGTCACCAAAATTTTAGTAATTCTGGTCCCCAGGGTTACGTTAAAAGGAGAGCCACAAGCAGCCCGTCACGGTCAAATGCAGCCAGTAGTCACTGTCTTTGAGCAATGGGTCTGGAAAAGTCATGTGCAAGGTCACATAAGAGCTCATCATAAAGTAAACACAAGGCGTGGATGGAAAAGCTGAATGTCCACTAGTAGAGATGCAGAAAGCCAGTGTTTCTTACCCAGCAGACCACCTGACAGGAGTGCCTAGCTGGCCAATGGGATGGGGTCACCAACAAGGTTTGAGATGTGCAGCTCTGGAGACACCTTCAATGTCTACTGCCTGTGAGAGGAAAGAGACTGAGGGAATCAAGTATTAAATTAATGTGGCACTGACTTAAAGGAGACAGAAGGCAGAAAGAAAGTTGCTCTGACCTCGGGGAGAGACCTTGTTTATGCAAGGCAAGTGGATATTCCTGTCACCCTCCTGCAAGGATGACAAATGCCTACAGGAAAAAAAAAAGCCACCCTTCTCAGACAGGAGAAAATGACTAATACTCCCTGTCTTCCAGAGCTGCTTTGCCTGGTAGCAAGGGAAGGTGGGAAGTGTGGTCTTTTTAACAGGCAACTATCACCAGGAATTACTCCACCGATTACTCTTTTAAACATTGATGTCTTCTCCATCACTTTCCATGATGTGTGCAGGAGAGGAAATGTCAGCTTTGTATAATTGCTTTTATACCTTTATGCAAAAGCCCTGCAGAGGGAATGGCACAGTTTTTTATCTATCCATGGCGACAATCATCTCTCCTGTGCATCTTTCACCTTAACTGCTTGCCTGGATTATCCATCCCTGTCTATAAAGCAAATGTAAAATGACTCTTGTTTTCTCCCATTTGAATAATACTATTACACTGCCATCCATTCAGAGGTAAATTGTCAATACTTAACAGAAGGTTGAAAGCCATCAGCGAAGCCATATCCAAAGCTGTAAAATGACATTTGAAGCTATCTGGAGGTATAGGCAATCAGAGAACCAAGACATAGAAAATTACTGTAATTACTGGCCTTTGTGCCTGAAAACATCTATTCTATCTTTGTCTAAAACTGTATAATATATTTATATGTAGAATCTGTGGATGGTATAAAAGAAAGACTATTAATAATCAAATGATATTGTATGAATGTTTTCTTTTTCTTTTTCTTTAAAGGTAAGAGGGGTCAGAGAAAGGAAGGATGAGAAAATAAGCCTTTAGTGCTTAAGAATGTCCGTAACGGACATCGTATCTCCCAAGTGATCTTAGCAACACTGGGACCTGTACTGAGAAGAAGTGAAGAATTCAATCTTTGATTGTGGGCAAAGAGGAGCTAATGCCTGCAGGCCTGGGCTTCTGGCATGTGAGGAGAGCAGGTCTTTACCTCAGTGACAGGGAGCTGTCAGTCATGGTGTTTGAGGATATGCTTCAAGAACTGAGGATATCAACAATATTTGCTTGCTTCCTCACCATCAGGCAACTGCAAAGATGAAACTCACTTCAGAAGATGCCTGTCCTTCTCAGAGTCCTCTGTGGCTTCCCAAAAGTCCCAGTGCCACGGCCCTCCACAGCTAGGGGGTTGAGAGAAGTCACAGTCTAGATACCAAAGCAGTACAGGACATCCTGTTTCTCAGGAAAATTCAAGCACTTTGGGGAGTGACAAGGACCTCGAATCTAGCAAAGGTAAGGAGAGGAAGAGGAGCTGGTTTGGCATTCATCACAGCTGCATGCTTCCAAGGTCTTTTTTGAGGTTGTTCAAAATCAAGGGTAGAAATGACACATAGAACATGAAGAGCCACACAGGGCAGCGCAGATGACAGCAAACTGACATTTCCTATCCATGTGAAAACGCAAGTTAAACTCATTCACAAGGGTCACGCCATTCCTTTTCAAACCAACTTGGGCACCACATCAAGGACTACAGCTTCTCAGCTGGCTTATTAGCATTTCAGCAGAGAATGTCAGTCAAAAGCTGAGCAGGAGTCTTTTGTCTTCACACTTCCCTTCTCTATTTCCTTTTGGTCAAAATGAGCTTAAGCCCTTGAAACCAAGGCCCCTTTCAAAAAAAAAAGACAAAAGAGCCCATTTAAAGTACAGTTCCAAATGTAGATTCTTCAGACATTACAGCTCAAAGTAGGGAAGTTACACAGGCACGAATAGGCACGCATGGCCTTCATTTATTCATTGGACAAATATTCAGGAAGCAGAGCACCCACGGAAGCTGGGCACTGAGCCAGGCATGAGAACAGAGCTGTGGAAAGCAGACCTGTCTTTGTGGATCTTCACTCAAGGCTAGGATGTTGACAGCAGTAAGCAGATACGCATGGTCAGTAGATGGGCATTTACTTGAGGGATAATAAAACCTACATACTGACTGGTGTAGAAGTTAAGTCTGGTTCTTCTTCCCAGCCCCACGGTCCCAGAAATAAGACTGACTTAAAATACAAATACCTTGGCTACATAGCTAGGCCCTTCTCTGACTAGATCATAACATAAATGAACTCATTTATTCTAATATGCATTCTGCCATGTGGCTGATTACCTGTGCTCGGGAATCATGACTCCGTCTGTCTAGTCACATCTTCCTGGACTAGCCCAGAATTCTTTCTGTCTCCCAGATGTCTCACCTCCTATTTCTTCCCTAAGTCATAGGCTATAAGATTTATTATTGACCAGTACCACAGCCATACAGGCACAAGTTATCACTGGGGACCAGCCATTTGTGCCATCCGTGTCCCAGGGATTTTTAAAGATTATAGAATGCTCAATTGGAATGTACACATGTAAGTCATCACCCGCACCTGTCACACCCCTCCAGAAATGAGTCTTCTTCATGTCAGTCAGATGGTGTGTTCTTTGTAGCCTTCTTTGACCAAGAAACCATGCTTTTGAACATTGTTTTAAATTCTTTTCTAAAAACATATAGTTATTGCTTTATCCTCCATCATTTCTGTGATACAATGTTCTTACTTAAAATCATGTTTAAAAGACAAGGTTAAAGTATGTGTGCTTGTGTGTGTTTTAGTGTGTGTGCTTGAGTGTGTGTATGTGTGTTAATGTGTGTGTGTGTGGGTGAGAGTGTATGAACAAGCCTATATGTGTCTTTGTTTATGCGTGTGTGTGTGTGTGTGTGTGTGTGTGTGTGTGTGGGTATGTGTGAATGTGTGTGTGAGTGTCAGTATGTCTGTGTTTGTGTATATATGTGTGAATGTGTGTGTGAGTGTATAAGTGTGTGAGTGTGAGTATGTGTAAGTGTGTATGTATGAATGTATGTGTGAATGGGTGTATGTCAGTGTGTGTGTGTCAGTATGTAAGTATGTGTGTGTGTTTATATGTGTGTGAGTATGTGTATGTATGTATGTCTGTGTGTGAATCTGTGTATGAATGTATATGTGAGCATGAGTGTGTGTGTGAGAGAGAGTGTGTGTTTGTGTGTATGTGTGTAGAATACACAAGGAAGATTTACCTTGTAATTACTTAAGAAGAACCTAAGAAACAAGGACAATGACAAGAGAACTCTGGAAAGTGAAAGTTCTTTTGAAGGAACACAAACCATACAATAAACATCACTTTCTATTTCTATTCTCTTGTTCTTCATAATGAAAGGTGTAAAAGTAGAAATGAGATTTTCCCCTCTCCCACAACTAGAATTCCTTTAGCCTGCATGTGTTAACTAACAATGGTCTATTTATTGCCTTGCAATCGTCATTATAACTTGTGTGAGTCTTTGTAATGCACAAACCAGTGGTTCTCAACATGTGGGTCCCAACCCCTTTGGGGAAAAATGTAGACTGATGTCTATTTATGAGGGCAGGCACTAGATAAGGTGAGGGCCTGTGATTGGGCAGTGGAAAAGGAAGACAGGCAGAGATTTTTAGAGACTGGAGAGAGAGAACAGGGAGGGGAAGGAAGGAAAATGGAGGAAGAGAAAAGCAATCCAGATTGAGGGTGGCTTTAAATAGCCACAGGTAGCTATGAATATCTTATAAGAGATGGATAGTCACAGGACAATTAGTCTTTATCTGGGCAGGCAATTTATAGCAACATCAATTGGCTCTGAGTTCACTGTGTGGGTTTTGTGTGGAGTGAGAATTTACTCATATAAATCTGACTTATAAATGACAAGCCTCTAGAGTTTTGATTTTACCTGGTTACTGGGATTTGAGACCGCTGACCACAGGGGGTGGATAATGGAGAATGTGAGCAGAATCTAGAGCAAGAAGACTGGGAGATGAGATGGGTAGTCATTACACAGAGTTAGCAGTGGAGGTGGAGATCACTGGGGCAGCAGAGTGCCAGGCACTAGCATGGGATGGTGCATTTTTTATTATTATCTGCAACAGTAGAATGGCTTCCTTACAGGGCTAGCCTAAGACCATCAGAAAAAAGAGACATTTACATTATGATTTGTCACAGTAGCAAAATTACAGATATGAAGTAGCAATGAAAATAATTTTATGTCTGGGGAATCACCATAACATGAAGAACTATATTAAAGTGTCGGAGCATTAGGAAGGTTGAAGACCACTGGTTTGAAGGAAAGAAAGGAAATGCAGAAATAAAGTAAATATATTATAATTTCAAAAGAAAAGAAAGAATCTCGTGATTCTGGTGACTGTAGCAGGACTATCTTAGGCCTTCCAGCTACATAAATAATGACACAGATGCTTTTCAATGTTTCCAAACTTTTGTCTTTAGCTTAGGCAGTCTCCCAGCTACTCTAAACTGAATAATCCTGGCAGGAATACGTCCTGCCACACTGCCAGTCCTACCTCTCTGCTCAGATTTGGTCCATCCATTCCTTGCCATGCCTGTTGGTTGAATCTGCCACTTCTTTTTTTTTTAATTAAATATTTTCTTTATTTACATGTCAAATGTTGTCCCCTTTCCTACTTTCCCCTCCAAAACCCTCTCATCTCCCCTCCCCCTGCCCACCCACACACCCAATCCCATTTCCCTGTCTTGGCATTCCCCTACACTGGGGCATAAAGTCTTCACATGACCAAGGCCTCGCCTCCCAGTGATCCCACAAGGCCATCCTCTGCTACATACGCATCTGGTGCCATGGGTCATTCAATGTGTACTCTTTGATGGGTGGCTTAGTCCCTGAGAGCTCTGGGGTACTGGATGGTTTATATACTCCTAAAAGGATGCAAACACCTTCAGCTCCTTGGGCCCTTTATCTAGCTCCTTAATTGGGGACCCTATGCTCAGTCCAATGGTTGGCTAAGAGCATCCACCTCTGTATTTCTCAGGCACATGCAGAGCCTCTCAGGAAAAAGCTATATCAGGCTCCTGTCAGCAAGCACTTGGCATTCACAGTAGTGTTTGGCTTTGGTGACTGTATAAGCGTTGGATCCCCAGGTAGGGCAGTCTGTGGATGGCCTATCTTTTAGTCTCTGTTCCATACATTGTCTCTGTATCTCCTCCCATGAGTATTTTGATCCCCCTTCTAAGAAGCACTGAAGTATACAAACTTAAGTCTTCCTTGTTCTTAAGCTTCATGTGGTCTGTGAATTGTATCTTGGGTATTCCGAGATTCTGGGATAATATCCACTATTCAGTGAGTCCATACCAGGTGTGTTCTTTTGTGATTGGGTTACCTCATTGAGGGTGATATTTCTTAGTTCTATCCATTTGCCTAAGAATTTCATGAATTTGTTGTTTTTAATAGCTGAGTAGTCCTCCATTAAGTAAATTTTCCATGTTTTCTGTATCCATTCCTCTGTTGAGGGACACCTGGCACTTTACAGCTTCTGGCTATTGCAAATAAGGCTGCTATGAACATAGTGGAGCATGTGTCCTTATTACATGTTGAAGCACCTTCTGGGTATATACCCAGGAATGGTATCCTGGGTCCTCAGGTATTACTATGTACAATTTTCTGAGAAACCACCAAACTGATTTCCAGAGTGGTTGTACCAGCTTGTAATCATGGCAAAAATGAATGTGTGTTCCTCTTTCTCCACATCCCTGCCAATATCTGCTGTCACCTGAGTTTTTGATCTTAGCCATTCTGACTAGTATGAGGTGGAATCTCAGGGTTGTTTTGATTTGCATTTCCCTGATGTTAAGGATGTTGAACATTTCTTAAGGTGCTTCTAAGCCATTCAATATTTCTTAGTTGAGAGTTCTTTGTTTAGCTCTGTACTCAATTTTTTATTTGGTTCTCTGGAGTCTAGATTCTTGAGTACTTTGTATATATTGGATATTAGCCCTCCATTGGATATAGGATTGGTAAAGAACTTGTGCCAATCTGTTGGTTGCTGTTTTGTCCTATTGACAATGTCCTTTGCCTTACAGAAGCTTTGTAATTTTATGAGAGCCCATTTGTCAATTCTTGATCTTAGAGCATAAGTTATTGGTATTTTGTTCGGGAAAATCTCCCCTGTGCTCATGTGTTCCAGGCTCCTCCCCAGTTTCTCTTCTATTAGTTTCTGTGCATCTGGTTTTATATGAAGGTCCTTGATCCTCTTGGACAAGGAGATAAGAATGGATCAAGTTGCATTCTTCTACGTGCTAACAGCCAGTTGAATAAGAACCATTTGTTGAAAAAGCTATCTTTTTTCCACTGAATGGTTTAAGCTATTTGTCAAAGATCAAATGACCGTAGGTGTGTGGGTTCATTTCTGGGTCTTCAGTTCTATTCCATTGATCTACCAGCCTGTTGCTGTACCAAAACCATTCAGTTTTCATCACTATTGCTCTGTAGTATAGCTTGAAGTCAGGAATGGTGATTGCCCCAGAAGTACTTTTATTGTGAATAGTTTTCACTATCTTGGGTCTTTTGTTATTCCAGATGAATTTGCAAATTGGTCTTCTAACTCCATGAAGAATTGAGTTGGAATTTTAATGGGGATAGAATTAAATCTATAGATTGCTTTCTGCAAGATGGTCATTTTTACTATATTAATCCTGCCAATCCATGAGTTTGGGAGATCTTTGTACCTTCTGAGATCTTCTTCGTTTTCTTTCTCCAGAGACTTGAAGTTCTTGTCGTGTATAGCTTTCACTTGTTTAGTTACAGTCACACCAAGGTATTTTATATTATTTGTGACTATTGTGAAGGGAGTTGTTTCTCTAATTTCTTTCTCAGCCTGTTTATCCTTTGAGTAGAGGAAAGCAACTGATTTGTTTGAATTAATTTTATATCCAGTCACATTGCTAAAGTTGTTTTTGAGTTTGAGAAGTCTTTGTTGAAATTTTTAGGGTTACTTAACTATACAATCATATCATCTGCAAATAGTGATATTTTGACTTCTTCCTTTCCAGTTTGTATCCCTTTGATATTTTTTGTTGTCTAATTGCTCAGGGTAGGACTTTGAGTACTATATTGAATAGATAGTAAAAGATTGGACAGTCTTATCTAGTCTCTGATTTTAGTGGGATTGCTTCAAGTTTCTCTTCATTTAATTTGATGTTGCCTACTGGTTTGCTATATATTACTTTTACTATTTTCATGTATAGGTCTTGACTTCCTGACAATTGCAACACTTTTCTTGTGTAGGGGTGCTGGATTTTGTCAAATGCTTTCTCAGCATCTAATGAAATGATCAAGTGTTTTTTTTTTCCTTTGATTTGTTTATGTAGTAGATTACATTGGATATTAAATCATCCCTGAATGCCTGGGATGAAGCCTACTTGATCATGTTGAATGATAATTTTGATGTGATTTTGGATTCAGTTTTTTGAATTTTATTGAATATTTTTGCATCAATATTCACAAGGGAAAATGGAGTTCTCTTTCTTTCTTGGGTCTTTGTGTGGTTTATGTATCAGATTAATTGTGACTTCATAGACTCAATTGCATAGTGTTCCTTCTGTTTCTATTTTGTGGAATAGTGTGAAGAGTATTGGTACTAGGTCTTCTTTGAAGGACTGATAGAACTCTGCACTAAACCCATCTGGCCCTGGGCTTTGTTGGTTGGGAGACTATTAATGACTGCCTCTATTCCTTAGGGGTTATGGGACTGATTAGATTGTTTATCTGATCCTGATTTAACTTTGATACCTAGTGTCTGTCAAACAAATTGTCAGTTTCATCCAGATTTTCCAGTTTTGTTGATTATAGGCCTTTGTAGGAGGATCTGATGATTTTTTTTGGATTTCCTTGGTTTCTGTTGTTATGTCTCCCTTTTCATTTGTGATTATGTTGATTTGGATTCTATCTCTGTGCCCTCTGGTTTGTCTGGCAAAGGGTTTATCTATCTTGATTTTCTCAAAGAACCAGCTCCTGATTTTGTTGATTCTTTGTATACTTCTTCTTGTTTCTACTTGGTTGATTTAAGCTCTGAGTTTATTTCCTGTGGTCTACTCCTCTTGGGTGTATTTGCTTCTTTTTGTTCAAGGGCTTTCAGATGTGCTGTTAAGCTGCTAGTGTTTGCTCTCTCCAGTTTCATTTGGAGGCATTCAGAGCTATGAGTTTTCCTCTTAGCACTGCTTTCATTGTGTCCCATAAATTTGGGTATGGCACCTTCATTTTCATTAAATTCTAAAAAGTCTTCGATTTCTTTCTTTGTTTCTTCTTTGACCAAGTTATCATTGAGGAGAGTGTTGTTCAGCTTCCATGTACATGTATGATTTCATATATTTTTGTTGGTATTCAAAACCAAGATTAGTCTGTGACGATCTGATAGGGTGCATGGTTTTAACCTTGTTGTATCTGCTGAGGCCTGTTTTGTGACCAATTATATGGCCAATTTTGGAGAAGGTATCATGAGGTGCTGAGAAGGAGGTATATGCTTTTGCTTTAGGAAGAAATGTTCTATAAATATCTGTTAGATCCATTTGGTTCATAATTTTTGTTAGTTTTACTATGCCTGTTTAGTTTCTGTTTCCATGATCTGTCCACTGATGAGAGTGGGGTCTTGAAATCTCCCACTATTATTTTAAGGGGTGTGATGTGTGCTTTGAGCTTTAGTAAAGTTTGGGTGCCCTTGCATTTGGAGTATAGATGTTCAAAATTGATAGTTCATCTTGATAGATTTTTCCTATGAACAGTATAAAGTGTCCTTCCTTATCTTTTTTGATAACTTTTGATTGAAAGTTGATTTTATTCAATATTACAATGGCTACTCCAGCTTATTTCTTGGAACCATTTGCTTGGAAAATTATTTTCCAGCCTTTCACTCTTAGGTAGTGTGTGTTTTTGTCACTGAGGTGGATTTCCTGTGTGCAGCAAAATGCTGGGTCCTGTTTACATATACAGTCATTTAGTGTGAGAAGTCATTAGAGACCCTCACTAACAGCCCTGAGGACTGATAGGGCAAAGGTCCTGAGTAAAACAAAGAAGAGCTCTCCCTATGATCTGCTGGTGGAAGGGAAGTCCTGTACGCTCCAGATTATGCAAACATCAGATGTCTCCACCAGAGGACCCTTATCTCTTCCTGCTGAAACTGCTAAGAATACCCCTCCCTCCTTTGTTCTTGCCTTGAGACAAGCTCTTCCTCTGAGAGCTTAAAACCTGTGTACCCCGGAATATTAAATGAAGCCTCAACAATTGAAACCCCTTGCCTGGCTTCCTTCTTTCTCTCCCCCTTTTGACCCTCAGGTAGTGCCCCTTCAGAACCCTGAATAACTGGACCTGCTGGACGGGTCAGTTTAGTCTGGGGAATTGAGTCCATTGATATTAAGAGATATAAAGGAAAAGTGATTGTTGATTCCTGTTATTTTTGTTGTTAGAGATGGAATTATGTTTATGTGACTATCTTCTTTTTAGTTTGTTAAAAGAAGATTATTTTCTTGCTTTTTTTAGGGTGTATTTTCCTTCCTTGTGTTGGAGGGCTTTTGTTATTGTTGTTGTTGTTGTTGCTGTTGTTGTTTTTTGTTTTTATTATCCTTTGAAGGGCTGGATTTGTGGAAAGGTGTTGTGTAAATTTGTTTGTGTCATGGAATATCTTTGTTTCTCCATCTATGGTAATTGAAAGTTTTGCTGAGTATAGTATCCTAGTCTGGCATTTGTGTTCTCTTAGGATCTGTGCGACATCTTCTCAGGATCTTCTGGCTTTTATAGTCTCTGATGAGAAGTCTGGTGTGATTCTGATAGGTCTGCCTTTATATGTTACTTAACCTTTTTCCCTTACTGCTTAAAGTATTCTATTTGTTTGTTTGTTTGTTTTCTACATTTGGTGTTTTGTTTATTATGTGACAGGAGGAATTTCTTTTCTTGTCCAATCTATTTGGAGTTCAGTAGGCTTTTTGTATGTTCATGGGCATCTCTTTCTTTAGGATAGGGAAGTTTTCTTCTGTAACTTTATGAAGGATATTTTCCTTTTTAAGTTGGGAATCATCATTCTCTTCTATATTTATGATCCTTAGGTTTTGTTTTCTCATTGTTCCCTGGATTTCCTGGAAGTACTGGGCTAGGAGCTTTTTGCATTTTGTATTTTTTTTTGACTGTTGTGTCAATGTTTTCTATAGTATCTTCTGCACCTGAAATTCTCTCTTCTAGCTCTGGTATTCTGTTGGTAATGCTTGCATCTATGACTCCTGGTATTTTCCCTAGGTTTTCTATCTTCAGAGTTATCTCCCTTTGTGATTACTTTATTGTTTGTAGTTCCATTTTAGATCATGAATGGTTTTGTTCAATTCCTTCTCCTGTTTGGTTGTGTTTTCCTGTAATACTTTAAGTGATATTTTTGTTTCCCATTTATGGGCTTCTACTTGTTTACCTGTGTTTTTCTAGTTCTTTAAGGGAGTTATTTATGTCCTTTTAAAGCTTCTATCGGCATCATGAGATATGATTTGAAATCCAAATCTTCTTTTTCTGGTGTGTTGTTGTATCCATGACTTGCTGTGCTGTTAGAACTGGGTTCTGATGATCCTAAGTAGCCTTGATTTCTGTTGGTAAGGTTCTTGCACTTCCCTTTCCTGGTTACCTGATGTTAGTTGGTCTTGCTGTCTCTGGTTGGAGCTTGTGCCTCTTGTGGGCCTGTAAGCCTCTGTCAGCACTCCTGGGAGGCCAGCTTTCTTCTGGCAGGACCTATGTACAGGGGGCTGTGAAATAGCCCCAACTCCAGGGTGCAGATGGCTAATGGAAGGATCCTGTCCCAGCTGCTCCTCTGTTCCTGAAGCCTGTGTGCTCCTGGCAGGTCTCCCCCAGGACAGTTATTGGAGAGAATGTAGAAATCTCACCTCTGGGTCAGGGAGTGAGAGCATACCTAGAAGACCAACTCTCTCCTGCTGGGACCTGTGCACAGAGGGCCGTGGAACAGCCTTAGCTCAGGGGTTGGGGGGGGGGGGGAGTCCTGGAGGAGTTTTTGTTGGTTTTGTTTTAGTTTTTGGTTTTTCAAGACTCATAAATCTGTCTGCCTTTGCCTCCCAAGTACTGGGATTAAAGGCATGTGCCACCGCTGGCCGGTTGAATCTTCCACTTCTGATTCTTTTCCTAGTAGTCCTCTTTCGGCCAGGAAGTTCTGAGTTCCACTTCCTGCTTAGCTACTGGCCATCCTTTCTTTATTACAATCAATCAGATAAAATTCTAGATTGCTTTAGGCTGGTGAAGAAGAACAGATATTTATGAAATATGAATTCTGCAATGGGCCATAGAAATCATCTTTCTAGCATTTTGCTCTCTGATGGTACAGATTTAACAATTGAATACAGAGAGATACACCTATATACAATGTACTCGAAGAGGTAACTTATTATGTGACTCTTTTATAAGGATACTCATGTGATTCAACTGTTTCAATGACTCAATATTTATTACAAACGTCAATTTTGAGGAGTTATATATTAAATACAAACATCCACTGAAAATAATCTCATCATACACATCACATATCAGATGTCATTCATAACAAATATTTATATTATGACTCATAACAATATCTCAGTTATAGTTATGAATTAACAACAAAAATAATTTTGATCAGAGGTCACCACAACATGAAGAACTGCACTAATAGGTGATATCATTAGAAGAGTGAGAACCACTGGTGTAATGCACTGCTTAGAAATTTGACATATACCTCAGTAACCCTGAAGAAGGCTGCACATTTCAGGCAGGAAAAGTATAGCAAAGTGAACAGACTCATGCTCAGTTACTCTAAAACTCTGTCAAGCTCTCAGTGGAGTTGTTTTGGGAACCCACTCTATGCCTGCCCACTCTTGAGTTGCTGAGGGGAAACACCCACTTCTGAATGAAAAGAAAATAAAAGCACAGCAACACAAAGCGTTGGTGTCTTGGGTTTCTTGGGCATCATTCATGAACACCAGAATGCACTCTACAATGTGGCACTTCTACCAGACCCTTGCTCCCTTTCCACAAATGCTGACAAATACTCACACTCCTGAGTTTCCTCTCTCCTTCCCTTAGCATGAAATGTGTTCTTGGGGAAGGATTGAATATTTGCAATTGAACAGCAGTGAAACTGTAAGCTGGCATTAAGTCATGCGGACTTTTCTAAACCTTTCTTATTGTAGACCCAGAGCTGTCACTCCCTCACTGGACAGCCTTGTGTTCCACATAAGTGTCAGGCACTCTGCTCCATTCTGGAGTCAGAAAACTTTCACTTACAGAGTTCTTTATGACTTACAAAAGCTTTTACATAGTTAAGCTCAGAACACTGAATTCTGAGTCACAAGCTAAAAGAATTGAGTTTTTCGCTTTGCTTCTTTCATGACTTGAGCACAGTAATCGTTGTTCCATGGTTCACAAAGAGTTTAAAATCTCAAGGTTGTCTCAACTACATTTCCAAAGCAATTATACTCAAATCGAACAAAAATAAATATTCAAACTTAACGCTGACTCCATGAACTGGGAAAATAACACATTAAATCAACATTTTGCTAAGTGCAGTGTGGGAAAAGAAAAATGGTGTTATTCATCAGTTCAAAAAACATTGGATTTTATTTGAAATACTCATTTATTTGTGGAAATCTTACATAAGATCTTAAAATACTGAATAGTTTTTCAAGAAAAAAGTTCTCTATATTCAAAGACTTAAGAAAAATGTCAGAATTTCCAATAAAAATGTTAACATGGATTTTGAAAAATTAAATATATATTGTTAATTTATAGCCATATTTTCCCCAAGCAAAAGTTTCTTGGAGCAAACTACCAAGTCTTGTTGTTTCTCCTCTTCTTTATGCTCCTTTTGGCTCTGTGGGCACAGGTAATCTGAGCCCTAGCTTACAAAGGTGGTTTTGTTAAGGCAAGAGACTGGCTTTTGTACTGAGCTTTATATAATTCTTCAAAAGTCAGTATAACATTAAATTTCTCCATGTAAAAGTCACTTTGGTATGCAACAAAGAATTCAAAGTTGCATAGCAGGCAAGGAGAAGCCTGGGTAATGAAACATGCAAAAGTTTACATACAGAAGATGAAAAATTAGTGCCATAAAATAAAAAAAAAAAAAAAAAAGAAATGGCTTGTTTTTGCTGCCTTTGTTTTGTTTTATTTTGAGACAGGGTGTTTTCTATTAGTTTCAGTGTGTCTGGTTTTATGTGGAGGTCCTTGATCCACTTGGACTTGAGCTTAGTACAAGGAGAAGAGAATGGATCAATTTGCATTCTTCTGCATGCTGACCTCCAGTTGAACCAGCAACATTTGTTGAAAAGGCTATCTCTTTTCCACTGATGGTTTTAGCTCCTTTGTCAAACATCAAGTGACCATAGGTGTGTGGGTTCACTTCTGGGTCTTCAATTCTATTTCATTCAATATATTCTTTGTTTATTGCTCTAAGATAAAGAATTTACAAATGGGACCTCATAAAACTACAAAGCTTCTGTAAGGCAAAGGACATTGATAAAAGGACAAAATGGCAACCAACAAATTGGGAAAAGATCTTTACTAACACTACATCCGACAGAGGGCTTATATCCAAGATATACAATGAACTCAAAAGAGCCAAATAGCCACTTAAAAAATGGGGTACAGAGCTGAACAAATAATTTTCACCTGAGGAATATCGAATTGGTGAGAAGCACCTAAGAAATGTTCAACATCCTTAGTCATCAGGGAAATGCAAATCAAAACAACCCTGAGATTTCCCCTCACACCAGTCAGAATTGCTAAGATCAAAACTCAGGATTAAACAGGTGCTGGCAAGGATATGGAGAAAGAGGAACACTCCTCCACTCCTGGTGGGGATGCAAGCTAGCTTCTTTCTGTTCTAAAGCTTTCAGGTGTGCTGTTAAGCTGATAGTTTATGCTCTCTCCAGCTACTTTTTTGGAGGCACTCAGAGCCTTGAGTTTACCTCTTAACACTGCTTTCATTCTGTCCCATAAGTGTGGTATGTGGTGTCTTCATTTTCATTAAATTCTAAAAGGTCTTTGATTTCTCTCCTTATTTCTTCCTTGACCAAGGTATCATTGAGTAGAGCATTGTTCAGCCTCGCTGTGCATGTGGGCTTTCTGTTGTTTTTGTTGCTATTGAAGACCACCTTTACTCTATAGTGATCTGATAGGATGCATAGGATTACTCAATCTTATTATATGCTGTTGAGGTCTGTTTTGTGACCAATTATATGGTCAGTTTTGGTGAAGGTACCATGAGGTTCTGAGAAGAAGGGATATTCTTTTGATTTAGGATGAAATGTTGTATAAATAACTATAAAATCCATTTGGTCCAGAACTTCTGTTAGTTTCACTGTGTCTCTGTTTAGTTTGTTTTTCCCTGATCTGTCCATTGAAGAGCATGGGGTGTTGAAGTTGCCCTCAATTATTGTGTGAGGTGCAATGTGTGCTTTAAGCTTTAGTAAAGTTTCTTTTATGAATTAGGGTGCCCTTGTGTTTGGGGCATAGTTGTTCAAAACTGAGAGTTCTTCCTGGTAGATTTTTCTTTTGATGAGTATAAAGTGTCCTTCTGTGTCTTTTTAATTACTTTTGGTTGAAAATCTATTTTATTGGATATTAGAATGGCTACTCCAGCTTGTTTCCTGTTACCGTTTGCTTGGAAAACTGTTTTCCAGCCTTTTCCTCTGAGGTAGTGTTTGTCTTTGACACTGAGATGCATTTCCTATATGCAGCAAAGTGTTGGGTCTTGTTTATGTATCCAGTCTGTTAGTCTATTTCTTTTTATTGGGAAATTGAGTCCATTGATGTTAAGAGATATTAAGGAATAGTTATTGTTGCTTCCTCCTATTTTTGATGTAATTTTTATGTTTGTGTGGTTATCTTCTTTTGGGTTTGTTGAAAGAAGAGTAATTCCTTGCTTTTTCTAGGGTGTAGTTTCCCTCCTTTTGTGGGTGTTTTCCATTCATTATTCTTTGAAGGGTTGGATTTGTGGAAAGATATTGTATAAATTTGTTTTTGTCATAGAGTACCTTGGTTTCTCCATCTATGGTAATTGAGAGATTTGCTGGATATAGCAGTCAGGGTTAGCATTTGTGTTCCCTTAGGGTCTATTTGACATCTGCCCAGGATATTTTGTCTTTCATAGTCTCTGGTGAGTCTGGTATAATTCAGATAGGACTACCTTTATATGTTACTTGACATTTTTCCCTTACTGCTTTCAATATTCTTGTTTAGTATATTTGATGTTTTTAATATTATGTAACGGTAGGAATTTCTTTTCTGGACAAATCTATTTGGAGTTCTGTAGGCTTCTTGTATGTTTATACAAGGGAATCTCTTTCTTTAGGTTAGGGAAATTTTCTTCTATAATTTTGTTGATGACATTTATTGGCCGTTTAAGTTGGAAATCTTCACACTCTTCTATACCTATAATCCTTAGCTTTGCTCTTCTCATTTTGCCTTGGTTTCCTGGTGTTTTAGGTCAGGAGATTTTTGTATTTTGCATTTTCTTTGACTGTTGTGTCAATGCTTTCTCTGGTATTTCCTGCATCTGAGACTCTCTCTTCTATCTCTTGTATTCTGTTGTTGATTCTTGGATCCATGACACCTGACTTCTTTCCTAGGTTTTCTATGTCCAGAGTTGTTTCCCTTTGTGATTTCTTTGTTGTTTCTATCTCCATTTTTAGATCCTGGATGGTTTTGTACAATTCCTTCACCTGTTTTGTTTGTTTTCCTCTAGATCTTTAAGGGCTTCTCCCTGTGTACTTGTGTGTCCTATATTTATTTAAGGGAGTTATTTATGTCCTTCTTGAAACCTCTATCAGCATTATGAGCTGTGAGTTTAAATCCAAATTTTGCTTTTCTGGTGAGTTGGGATATCCATGAGTTGCTGTGGTTGGAGAATTGGGTCCGGATGGTGCCATATTGCCTTGATTTCTGTTAGTAACGTTCCTAAGTTTGCCTTTTGCCATCTGGTTATCTCTGGTGTTAGTTGGTTCTGCTGTCACTGGCTGGTGCTTGTCCCTCCTGTGAGCCTGCAAGCCTATCTCAGCACTCCTAGGTGACCCGCTTTCCCCTGACACAGAGTGCTGTGGTGCTGCCCAGCTTCTGGGTGCAGGTGGAACCGTGGTGGTCTGAGTCCCAAGGTATCTTACACTTGGGTGTTCTCTGTGTTAATGGATATAACAGCCAGTTCAGTCTCAGGAGTGAAGATGGGGGCCTCACCTCTAACCGTGGGACTCTTTGCAGAGCAGATGTCCCCTAGCAGGCTAGGTGCACAGACTGCTGTGGCAGGGCTGCCCAGATCCTGGGTGTAGGTGGGGCCCTGGCAGGCCATTTGCAGAGCAATCTTACACTCAGGTGTTCCCTGTGTATCTGACTGCACCTGTCTGCTCAGTCACAGGAGCAAAGATCAAATTAGAATATTAAATACCAAAACATTCTTAGGAAAATTGCTCAAATTGATATTAAAATCACAATAAATTTATTTTGTCATATCAAAGTTTGGCAAGGCAACCAAACAGGAGTAACAGAGTCCCAAGGGCAGGCACAAGAGCTGGAGACCCACTGGTTGACAGTCAGGAGTTTCATAAAAATACTAAGCTAATAATAGCTATAATACACATATCTGAAGATCTAGTATAGGCTCATGTAGGCCTGCAAGTTCATATGAACTTCCTTAGTTGGCTCAGAAGGCCTTGTTCTCTTGGTGTCCTGCAACCTCTCTTGCTTTTACAATGATTCCACCTCTCTTTCACAGGATTCTCTTACCTCTTAGGGGAGGGTTTTGATGGAGAACTCCAATTTAGACTCTTCATATAATGTCTGGCTGTGCGTCTCTGCAAATATTCCCATTTGATGCCAGAGAAAGCCTCTTTGATAATTACTAGGTAAGACACTAATCTATTTGTATAGCAGAATATCATTAGTAGTCTTAAACAAAACAAAACAAAACAATAGCATTTGGTTTTGGTTTTATGAAGATCTCTGAATACAAAGTCTCTGGTTCTTGGTTATTTGAGTAGTTTCCTGCATGGGTTTCCTCTAGTTGAGTGGGCCTTCTATCAAATCTTAGATATTTTAGATGAATATCTGAGATATTTGTCAGCAACTCCCATACATGTTTTCCCACCATTGCCCTAGCATATTTTGCAGACAGGGCAGGTTTTAAGTTAAAGCTTTTGTGGCTGGTTTGGTGTCCATGTTTCTCTCTGTGTAGCCTGCATATACTTTTCTACCCCAAAAAGACTATAATAGCATAGAGTGAGGGCTCCATGTTGCCTCATGCTCCACTTCTCCGTGGTCAATGAGTTGTATGGGTGTTGTCCATGGCACTCACCCTGACAGTATTAGTCATAGATTGTGACTGACAGTGCCCTGGAATTTGTGGAGAGGAACTTTTTGCCTTAGCCTGGGACCTCTTTGGCCAGCAATTCAATTAAGTACACCCTAGTCTCACCACTAGAAGTCTTGGCTAGCTATAAGAAATGGACAGTTGAGATTCCTTACTTGAGATCTCTTTCCTTAAAGTCACCTTCATAGATTACAGGAAGTTTCCACTTTTCTACTATACTAGGTTTCTACTTCACCCCAAAATCCTCTGATACAGTTTTCTCTCCCTATAGTATTTACCTCTAACCCATCTCCACCACATGTGATCCTCCATTCCCACCCACGCTGCTGTCCCCACCCAACTCCAAACTACCCATAAAATCTATTCTATTTCTCCCTCTCAGGGAGATCATTTCATTAGTCCTAGATGCCCTCCTCTCTCTGTTTTTTGTTTGTTTGTTTGTTGGTTGGTTGGTTGGTTTGGTTCGATTTGGTTTTGCTTGATTATCATTTACTTAAAGGCTACAATCCCCTTATAAGTGAATGAATACCTTATTTATCTTTGGGTCTGGTTTCATTGTTCAGGATATATATATTTTTTTTAGTTCCATCCATTTGCCTTCAAATTTTATGTTGTCATTTTTTATAACAGCTGGGCAATACTGTATTATGTAAATTATTATATTTTTATTATCCATTCATGTGGTAAGGGACATCTAGGGTCATTCCAATTACTGGCCATAGCAATTTGAACAAAAGTAGCCCCCATGGACTCAGAAGGAGTGGCACTATTATGGGATGTGGAATAGGTGTGGCTTTGTGGAAGAAAGTACTGTGGTGGAGTTTTAGGTTTCAGATATTAAAGCCAAGTCTAGTATTCCATTCTCTTCCTGATGCCTGTAGATCAGAAGTAGAACTCAGTGCCTTCCCTAGCACCATATGTGCCTGGAGGCCATTATGCTTTTAACCATGATGATAATGGACTAATCCTCAGAAACTGTTAGCCAGTCCCAATTAATTGTTTTCTTTTACAGGAATTGCCACAGTCCATCCAAAAACTTTTATGGCTGGGTTGGTGTCCTAATGCTTCCATTGGAAGTCTTGCTAGTTACAGAAATTAGCCAGTTCAGATTTCATATTCCCTACTGCTAGTTGTCTTAGTGAAATGAAGGTTACCCCCATAGATGCCAGAGAGTTTTCATTATTCTCACCTAGTAGTCTCTCCCTCCTTCCTCCACCAACCTGATCCATCTTATTTCCATCTCCAGCCCCAGTCCTGTCCAGTCCTCTACCCACACTGTCTACCCATAGTGTCTATTCTATTTCCCTTTCCCAGTGAGATGCATGCATCCATGCTTGACCCTTCCTTGTTATTTAGATTCTTTGTGTCTGTGGACTACATCATGGTTATCCTGCACTTCTTGGCTAATAGTCACTTATAACTGAGTACATACCATGAGCAGTGGTGAACTTTAATCCACTCTGAGCTCCCAATAGATGCATGTGCAGCTCTGCACCTGCCCAAGAACTCTGGATTCAAGAATGAAAGATTCACATGTGCAGCATTATTTTTAATATGCCTTACTAACCCAGTAGCTGAGCCACTCATGAACCTCTGCATGGCTAACACACTCAATTTGGGTATTTCTGAATTAACACTTGCTAAATGTATTTTTTATCTTTTCTACCAAAGACCTTTAAATCTAATATTTCTGCTTCACTGTCATGACAATTTTGCCCTTTCTCTTCCCTTCATCCCTTGTCTGGAAAATCTAAAACCCCTGCCCCCCTCCCCCACTCCCCTCACCCTTCCACTCCCCTCCCCCCCACATCTCCCTGCCCAGCCATTGGCCTTTGCCAACTTTATTTCTCAGTCAGAGCCAACTGGGGACAGCCTTCCATTAGCCTATGTTCAAGATACTGCAAACAGGTTTTTTGGCTAACACAATTAGCATGAGAACTCAAACCACTACAACAATGTGTCTTCCAGTGTCTGGGTTACCCCACTCTTTTCTAGTCCTATTCATTTACCCTCAATTTACAGGATGTCACTGTTTTTAATAGCTGAGTAGGTTATAAAATCAACTCAAGCAAATCAGTTGCCTTCCTATACTCAAAGGATAAGCAGGCTGAGAAAGAAGTTAGGGAAATGACACCCTTCACAATAGCCACAAACAATATAATGTATCTTGGTGTGACTCTAACCAAACAAGTGAAAGATCTATACTACAAGAACTTCAGGTCTCTGAAGAAGGAAATCAAAGAAGACCTCAGAAAATGGAAAAATCTGCCATGCTCGTGGATTGACAGGATAAATATAGGTAAAATGGCCATCTTGCAAAAAGCAATATACAGATTCAATGCAATCCCCATAAAAATCCCAACTCAGTTCTTCACAGAGTTAGAAAAAGCAATTCTCAAATTCAACTGGAATAACAAAAAACCCAGGATAGCTAAAACTATTCTCAACAACAAAAGAAATTCTGGGGGAATCAGTATCCCTGACTTCAAGCAATACTACAGAGCAATAGTGTTGAAAACTGCATGGTATTGGCACAGTGACAGACAAGTGGACCAATGGAATAGAATTGAAGATCCAGAAATGAATCCATACACCTATGGTCACTTGATCTTCGACAAAGGAGCCGAAAACATCCAGTGGAAAAAAGATAGCCTTTTCAACAAATGGTGCTGGTTCAATTGGAGGTCAGCATGCAGAAGAATGCGAATGGATCCATTCTTATCTCCATGTACTAAACTTCACTCCAAGTGGATCAAGGACCTCCATGTAAAACCAGACACTGAAATTAATAAAAAAGAAACTGGGGAAGACCCTTGAGGACATGGGCACAGGGGAAAAGTTCCTGAAGAGAACACCAATAGCTTATACTCTAAGATCTAGAATTGACAAACGGGACCTCATAAAATTACAAAGTTTCTGAAAGGCAAAGGACACTGTTAAAAGAACAAAACAGCAACCATCAAATTGGGAAAAGATATTCACCAACCCTACATCTGATAGAGGGCTAATATCCAATACATACAAAGAACTCAAGAAGTTAGACCCCAGAGAACCAAATAACCCTATTAAAAAATGGGGTACAGATCTAAACAAAGAATTTTCACCTGAAGAAATTCAGATGGCCGAGAGGCACCTTAAGAAGTGCTCAACATCATTAGTCATTAGGGAAATGCAAATCAAAACAACCCCGAGATTTCACCTTACACCAGGCAGAATGGGTAAGGTCAAAAACTCAGGAGACAGCAGGTGTTGGTGAGGATGTGGAGAAAGAGGAACACTCCTCCACTGCTGGTGGGATTGCAAGATGGTGCAACCACTTTGGAAATAAGTCTGGCAGTTCCTCAGAAAACTGGACATGACACTTCCGGAGGACCCTGCTATACCTCTCCTGGACATATACCAAAGGATTCCCCGGCATGCAATAAAGACACATAATCCATTATGTTCATAGCAGCCTTATTTATATTAGCCAGAAGCTGGAAAGAACCCAGATGTCCCTCAAAGGAGGAATGGATACAGAAAATGTGGTATATTTACACAATGGAATACTACTCAGAAATTAGAAACAATGAATTCACAAAATTTTTAGGCAAATGGTTTGATCTGGAAAATATCATCCTAAGTGAGGTAACCCAGTCACAAAAGAATACACATGGAATGCAATCTCTGATAAATGAATATTAATTAGCCTAGAAGCTCTGAATACCCAAGGCACAAATCACATAACAAATGACTCCCATGAAGAAGTATGGAGAGGGTCCTGATCCTGGAAAGGATTGATCTAGCATTGGAGGGGAATATAAGGACAGAGAAAAAGGAGGGAGGTTATTGGAGAATGGATGGAGAGAAGAAGGTTTATGGGACATATGGGGAGGGGGTTTCTGAGAAAGGGGAAATCATTTGGAATGTAAACAAAGAATATAGAAAATAAAAATATTTAATAAAAAATAGCTGAGTAATATTCCATTATATAAATGTACCATTTTCTTTATTCATTCTTTGGTTTAAAAATATCTAGGTTATATATAGTTTCTGACTATTATTAATAAAGATGCTAGTAAAATAGTTGAGCTAGTTTCCTTGTGGTGTGGTGGATCATCCTTTTTCTATAAGCCCAGAAGTGGTATAGCTGGGCCTTTAAGTAGATCTATTCCCAATTTTCTCAAAAAATTCTAAATTGATTTGTAAAGTGGCCATACAAGTTTGCACTTCTACAAGCAATACAGGGGTGTTCTCTTTGCCCCACATCCTTTGAACATGAACTGTACCTTGATTTGTTTTTATCTTACCCTTTCTTACAGTGGTAATGTAGAGTCTCATAGTTGGTTTGGTTTATATTTCTCTGTCCCAGGCAGTGGAATAGAAATAAGGTCCAAGGTCAAGGAGATAAGCATGTTTTAAAAAATTGTGATGTTAAATAGCATAAAAGGAATGGTGACCTCAGGATAAGACCTCACAGATATAAGCTTTCAACTTGAAAAAGGGAATGAAAGAAAACTGAAAAGGAATTAAAGAAAAGTTTAGGGTTGGACCTGGTTATATACACTTTTAGTCCCAAAACTCAGAAAGCAGAGGCAGAGAGATCTCTGAGATTGAGCCAGCCTGGTCTACAGAGGAAGTTCCTGGATAACCAAGCTTAGGCAGAGAATAAAAACATGGTAAAAAAAAAAAATCTGATGAAAATATATTTGAATCAGACGGCCAAATTCCAGTCCCACGAAGTTGTGGAACTTGGCAGCTTTGCCTCTTGCTTTAGAGTCAAGGAAAAAAAATGTGGGGTGGGGGATAGAATTGCCTTCCAGGACAAAGGAAAGTCACTTAGGCCAAGCATATGTCAGCAGTATCCATGCATGGAGGCCTAGAGAGGCCAATGAGTGATACTAAAAAGATGAAGCCTGAATTATACTGGAGACCCCAAGATGCTGGAGATGCCAGAGTTCTGGGCTACCTGCCAAGGAATACTGCTAAGAGAGAATGGAACAAGCCCAAGAGAAAGAAACATTCTACAGTCAACCAAGGTGAAAGGAGTTGGAGCTATGAAAAGTGTTTTGATATCAGAAATGTAGATGCAGAGTTTGGAGCTTGTCCAGCTGGTTTTCAGTCTTTCTTTGGTCTAGTATTTCCTCATTATGCTCCCTTTCCTCGATTTAGGAAGAGTAATGTATATTCTCTGCTATTGTAAGTTGGAAGTACGCGATCTGTTATTTGATTTTGATCTTATAGAGGATTAAAGTTAAAAAATATGAGTGTCAGACTTTGAACTTTTAAACAGTGATGATACTGTGGTAAACTATGGGACTTTTGAAGTTAGACTAAATGCATTATGCATTATGATGTGGTTACACGTCTGTGGGGACCAGGGAAAAGAATGTGGTGGTAAAAGTGGCCCCCATAGGCCCATAGGGAGCACCACTTTTAGGAGGTACTGCCTTGTTTGAGTAGCTGTGACCTTGTTGAAGGAAGAACTTCACTGGGGGTGGGTTCTGAGGTCTCAAATGCTCAAGATAGACCCAGTGTGTTTAGAATTCTCAGCTCCTTCTCTATCACCATGTCTGCCTTTTGGCTACCATGATTCCCACCATAACTATAATGGACTAAACCTCTGAAACTATGAGCTAGCCTCAATTATATGGGGTTTTTTTTGGTGTTGGTGGTGTTTTGTTCTCTTTTTAAATAAGAGTTATGATGATCATGATGTCTGTTTCTTTACAGCAATAAAGCCTTAACTAAACTAAGATACTGGTTCTTATGAATAGAGAAGCAATGAAGATGATTGAACAATTGTCCTTATGCTGTGGTGGGTATCTTTGGGTATGTGCACAAAAGTGGTATAACTGCATCTTATGATACATTGATTCTCAACTTTCTGAAGAACTACCATATTGGCTTTTGCACTGTACAAATTTGCACTACCACCAGCAATGGAAGAGTGTTCTCCTTACTCGACATCCTTGCTAGCTGTCACTTGTATGCTTGACTTAGCCATTTTGTCAGGTGTCAGAAGGAATCTCAAAATAGATTTGATTTATATTTCCTTAACAAGTAAGGATTTTGAACATTTCTTTAAGCATGTCTAGACCATTTAAACTTCTTGTATTGTAAATTCTCTGTTTAGATCTTTTTCCCCATTTATTAATTGTATTATTTTTTTTCTCATATCTAGTTTCTTGACATCATCACACATTTTGGATATTAGTCCTACAGCAGATATGGAGTTGGTAAAAATCTCTTCCCATTATGTGTGTGGATTTATTTCTGGGTCTTCAATTACATTCCATTGATCAACATATCTGCTTTTAGGCCAATTTCATGTGTTTTTTATTATTATAGCTCTGTAGTACAACTTGAAATCAGAATGAAGGGACATCTACAAGTTCATTTATTATTCAAGATTGTTTTAACTATCCTGGGCTTTTGTTTTTTGTTTTTACATATGATGTTGAGAATTGTCCTTTCAAGGTCTGTAAAAAATTGTGTACATATTTTATATCTGTAGATTGCATTTTGTAGGATGGGCATTTTTACTGTGTTTAATCTACTGATCCATGAGCATGGGAGAATTTTAATCTTCTGATAATATTCTTCAATTTCTTGCTTTAAAGGCTTTAAGTTTTTTTTCATGTAAATTTTTCACTTGCTCATTATAATTATCCCAAGATATTTTGTATTATTTGAAGCTATTTTGAAAGGTTTTGTTTCTCTTATTTCTTTCTCAATCCATTTGTCATTTGCATATAGGAGGAGGGCTACTGATTTTTTAAAGTTAATCTCTTTTATACAATACCTTTGCTGAAAGTGTTTGCCATCTATAGGAGTTCCTTCAGGATTTTTAGGGTCATTTATGTGTACTATCATATCATCTGCAAATAATGATAACTCGACTTCATCTTTTCCAATTCTTATTTGTATGATCTCCGTTACCTTCTTACTGCTCTAGCAAAATCTTGAAGTATGTATTGAATAGATATGTAAAACAACCTTGTCATGTTCCGGATTCCAGTAAAACTTCTTTGGGTCTCTCTTAATTGATTTTGATATTGTGTACAGAATTGTTATACATTGTCTTTGTTACATTTAGATATATTTCATGCATCCATATATATATATATATATATATATATATATATATATGGATAGATACATAGATAGATACATAGATAGATACATAGATAGATAGATAGATAGATAGATAGATAGATAGATAGATAGATAGATAGATACATAGGTAGATATTATTAAGTGGGTTTTGGGATTTTGTCAAAGGCCTTTTCCTCATTTAATGACTGTATTTTTTTCTTTTACTTTGGTAATACACTGGGTTTCATTTCACAGATTTTCATATATTAAACCATCCTTGAATCTCTGGGAAGAAGCCTACTTACTTGATCATGGAGGGTGATCTTTTTCATGTGTCCTTGAATTCAGTTTGTAAGTCTGTAATTGTTTATTTCTGTATCTATATTCATTAGGAAAATTGGTCTGTAATTCTTTCTGTTGAGTCTTTATATGACTTGGGTATCATATAAAGCCTTGACAAAATAAATTGGGCAATGTTCCTTCTATTTTTGAGGAAAATTGGCATCAATTTTTTTTTTGAAAATCTGGAAGAATTCTGTGTTAAAACTACCTTGTCTTTTGTTGTTGTTTTTGCCCTTACCTTTTGTTGTTGTTGTTGTGGATGGAAAACTTTTAATTGTTTTAATTGGCTATAGGGCTCTTTGAATCTTTATATGATCTCATTTTAACTTAAGTAAGTTGCACGGACATAGAAAATTGTACATTTCTTTTAGATTTTCCAATTTTGTGAGTTAAGGTTTTTAAATTATGTCCTTATGACTCTCTGGATTTCCTCAGTGTTTGCTGTTACCCCTCCACTTTCTTCTCTGGTTTTGTTGTGGATACTCTTTCTCCACCATTTAGTTAGTAGGTATATGGGTTTGTCTATCTTTTAGATTTAATCAAAGAACTAACTCTTTCATTCTTTATATTGTTCTCTTTGTTTCTATTTTACTGATTTCAGCCCTGAGTTTGAGTAATTTTTGCACTCTATTCCTCTTACCTATGATAACTTCTTTCTTGTTCTAGAGTTTCTTGATGTTCTCTGAAGCTGCTAGTATGAGATCACTCCAGTATTTTCATGTAGTTGCTTAGTGCTTTGAACTTTACTCTTAGCACTGTTTTCCTTGTGTCCCTTAAGTTTCAACATGATTTGTATTCATTTTCAATAAATTCTAAAAATGTATTTATTTATGTATTTATGTCATGATTCATTTTTCATTCAGTAGTGAATTGTTCAGTTTCCATAAGTTTATAAACTTTTTATGGATATCCAACTTTAAATTGTGATGGTCTGATAGAATGCAGGGACTTATCTCAGTTTTCTTTCATCTGTGGAGATTTGTTCTATGTTTGATTATGTGGTCGATATTTGAGAAAGTTTCATGCGGTGCAGAGTAGAAGGTATATTCCATTGTCTTTGGGTAAAATGATTTGTAAATATAAGTTTCTCATTATTAGTGATTGAGGGTTAACGTGATTTAATCTGTAGCAGTGTTTCTTTTACAAGCGTGGGTACTTTTGTGTTGGGGCATAGATGTTAAGAATTGAAATACCATCTTGATGGATGCGTTTCTTTTGAAGAGTACACAGTGTCCTTTCTCATCTCTTTTGACCAGTTTTGGTTTGAAGTCTATGTTGTTCGATATTAAAATGGCTACACCAGCTTGTTTCTTAAATCTATTTGCGTAGAACATATTTTTTCCACCTCTTCATGCTAAAGCAATGTCTATTTATTATGTCAAAGTGTGTTTCTTGGCTGCAGCAGAACACTGGATCCTGTTTTCACATCCATTCTATTAGTCTGTATGTTTTTTATTGGGAAACTGAGACAATTCTACTGAGAGGTATCAATGACCAATGATTGCTGATTTTTTTTTTTGTTGTTGATGATGGTGATAGTGGTTGTGGTCATAGTGGTGTTTTTATTTGTTTGCTTGTTTGTTTGTTTGTTTGTGTGTGCATATGTTTTCTGCATTTTCCTTCTTTACATTGTTATGTTATTAGACTATTTAGTTTCTATGTCTTTTTTTTTCTATGTCTTTTTCTGTTTAGGTAACCTTCTTAGGTTGAAGATTTCCTTCTAGTAACTTCTGTAGGACTAGATTCATAGATAGAGATTATTTAAATTTGGTTTTGTCATGAAATTTCTTGTTTTCTTTATTTATGGTGATTGAAAGTTTTGCTGATATTGTACTTTGGTCCAATATCTGTGGTCTGTTAAGAGTCTAGACAGCACATCTGTCCAAGCCCTTATGGCTCTTAGAGTCTCCATCAAGATGTCAGATGTAATTCTAATAGGGCTGCCTTACATGATACTTGATCTTTTTCTCTTGTAGCTCTTAATATGTTTTTTTTAATGTATGCTTAATGTTTTGATTATTTTTTAATAAGGAGACTTTCTTTTCTGGTCCAATCTATTTAATGTTCTGTATGCTTCTTTTACCTTTATAGGCATTTATTTCTATCTTTGTTGTGGTTTTATTTCTGTAAAGAGACAACATGACCATGGCAACTCTTATAAAAGAAAATATTTACTTTGTGTTAGCTTACAGTTTCAGAGGTATAGTCCATTATCATCATGGCAGGAAACAAGGAAGCATGCAGGCAGACATGGTATGAGAAAAGGAGCTGAGAGTTCTATGTCTTAATTCACAGGCAGTAGAAGGAGACTGTGTGCCACAGTAGGCACATCTTGAACATAGGAGACCTGAAAGCCTGCCCTCACAGGTACATATTTCCTCCATACTTCCTACAAGGCCATACAAGGCCATACATCCTAGTAGTGTCATTCCCTATGGACCAACCTTTCAAATACTTGAGTCTCTGGGGACCATTCCTATTCAAACCATAACAAGTTTCGTGCTTTTTTCCCAAGGAGGTTACAATTTTTAATTTTTTCCCATTTATTAATTTTTTGTTCACCTTACATCCCAAGCACAGCCCCCTCTTTTCCCTGTCTCCCTTCACATGGCCCTTCCTTCACCTCAGAGAAGGGGAAGTCACACCCTGAGTACTAACACATTGAATACTTGCCACTTCAAGTCCCTGTAGGACTAGGCACATCCTCTCCCTTTGAGTTCAGGCAAGGAAGCCCAGTTAGGGGAACAGGATCCATAGGCAGGCAACAGAATCAGGGTAAGTTCCTACTTCAGTTGTTGAGGTTCCTGAATAATGACCAAGCTGTATATCTGCTACATATATACTGTGCTGGGCCGGTAGATTAATTTCTTGAATGCTCTTTGGTTGTTGACTCAGTCTCTGGGAGCCCCTAGGAGTCCATGTGTGTTGATTCTGTAAGTCTTCTTGTGGAGCCCCTATTCTGTCCTGGGTCCTCAATCCTTCCTCCAACTCTTCGTGAAGACTGAGCTTGGGCTAAGGTTTGGCTATGGGTTTATGGTTCCTTGCATCTGTTTTGATCAGCTGCTTGATGGAGTCTCTCAGAGGACAGTTTTGCTATGCCCGTGTCTGAATTCAGGCTGATAGATGCAAGTGTAGCCTGAGACTTCATTAGTCGGACGAGGAAGGCAGGCCTGCAATGTGCCCCTATTGGTCCTTTGAGGATAGCTCAGCACACACACACACACACACACACACACACACACACATCCCTTTCATATTTTTGTCCTTGTCATATTGGGTACCTCTGTATCCAGACCAGCAGTTTCAAATATAACTGTCAACAGTGTCTTCACATGTTGTATCATTCTGGCAAGACTTTGAGCAACAAAGAGGCATTAAAGTCTCACAGTATATCCCCGTGAATCCACTACCAGTACATTCAAAATAGTAGTTGTCTCCTTCATCCACTCATAGTCCTCCATGAAGACATGGATGACTGGCACATTCATCAAAATTTAGGTCATAGTGGTCTTCAAAGTTTCCAGGAGTATAGTCACAGAAGTAAGCCCAAGAACATGGCAATATGTAGACACATTCATTAATTACCAACACACAGTTCACACCAGAATATTCTTAAGGTTTGCACATAGGTATATATCATCTCATTGAGGTGTACAACCTCATTCATGCAGGGATCAGAAACACTTCCATCCACTTTCAAGTCACTATGTTTGCCTTGGTATCACATGCCTTCTTTAGGTTAGGAGAAACTTCTATGACTTTGAACATATTTTCTGGACTTTTGAACTATGTTTCTTCTCCTTCCTGTATAATTGCTATTCTTAGGTTTGTTCTTTTCATAATCTATATTTCATGGATGCTTTATTAGGATTTTTTTTTTTAGATTTAACATTTTTTTGATTGAAGTATCAATTGCTTCTGTCAAACCTTCATTGTCTGAGAGTCTCACTTCCATCTCTTGTATTCTGTTGGTGAAATTCGCCTCTATAGTTTGTGCTCAAATTTCTAAATTTTTCACTTCCAGATTTTCCTCAGTTGCTTTACTACTTCTGTTTCCACTTTTAGGTCTTGAATAATTTTTTATTTTCCTTCAAGTGTGTGTTTTTGTTTTCTTCACTTTTTGAAGGATTTACTCATGTCCTCCAACTGTTTCTTTTGTGTTTTCCTGGGCTTCTCTAAGGGATTTATTCATTTACTTTTAAACTAAGGACCACCATCATCTTAGAGTTGGTTTTAAGGTTGTTTTCTTATGCTTCAGCTATCTTAGAATATTCAGGGCTGCTGTGGTAGGATAGGTGGGTTCTAGTTCATTGTATTTTATGTTACCATCTTCACTTCAAGATTTGGGATGATTAAAGAGTTAAGTGCTTGTTTCTGATTTGTCTTTGTTGGGTAGGTCTTTTGCTTTTTTGTTTCTGTTTCCTCTCCAGATTTTACAAAAGCATAATGGTGAGGTGTTGCCTCTTTTCTTATCCTGCTTGGCTAGTGTGTTCACAGGGAATGCATGCTGGTGTTGGGAGCTGGGTAACTGGGATAAGTTGGAGACAGGAGGGTTCAAGGAGAATGACTTTATTATTCTTTGAGGATGGGGCTAGAGAGGAGAGCTAGAAATGACATTGCAGAGACTGGATCTCAGGAGCAGTAGAAAAGGTGTGGGTCTGCCTTCCGACTACTTATTGCCCTGGTGGGAGCAGCTATTGGGTTACCTTGGCATGGCTACTGGATATGCAGTCTGGAAAAAATAAACCAGTGGGTAAAGGAAGGTTAGGAGAGGGATGTGGGCTCCAAAGATGTGAGGAGGGATAAGGGAAGGCTGAAGCCTGAGTTCTATTGGAGTATTAGGGACTAGACTGGTGCATTAGGTCTAGAGAAACAGAGAGAGGAGGTCTATGAGGAATTGACCTGGTTTTCTGGCAGGTGCAACTTGTGGTTTAGCCATATCTTACATTTTGAGTTCAAAATATAATTACATCATTTTCTCCTTCCCTTTTCTCTCTGCGAACTTTCCCATATACCTCTACTTGTTCTTTTCCAAGTTCATGGCCTCTTTTTAAATCAATTGTTGTTAAATGTGTATATCGATGTATAGACATGTTTATAAACACACACACACACACATACACACATACCACAGAGATACACATGCTACACAAATAACTATAGGAAACTACAGAATGCTGCAAGTGGGAGAAGTAATCTTCCCCCATGGAAAAGTATACCAGTTTGTCATACCAATATATATTGTCCACCCTGAAAACATATACATAAGCAACACTATACTGACTAAACAGTTCATGCTTAGAAATTTATGTGTGTGTGTGTATATATATATATTTGCATATAACACCATGTAATAAACAAGGAGACTATGTATTTGAAAGAGAGAAAGCAAAATTATAAGGGAAGGTTTAGAGGGAGGAAAAGGATGACTTGTAATTGCATTATAACCACAAAAATAAAGTAAATAATGCACATTCATTGTGCGTATTACTAGGATTTGGGTCAATGGTTCCAGAGATCTAGCAGTTTTATTACATTATTAAAATTTCAAAATCCTGAGAGGAGTGTTTATTTCATTCTTCATCTGCAAGTGCTAGGAATGGCACACAAATTGAGAAATAAACAAATCTTCTTTATTGTCCCAGAGCTAGAACCAAGTCTCTTTTGGCAACTCTTAAATAGTTTAAGGAAAGTGTAGTCAGTATCTTGTGGACTGAGACCTAGACAGATAAAGGGATGCTTGAAATACTGTGCACTTGGTATAGTGCACGGTAGACCTCACTGGTTGCACTGCCCTGGTATAGTCTGACCTTTCACAGGAAGGGTACTGTCTGTTGTCAAAGCAAAGCATTGACTGGCACTGCTTACACCTCAGAAAGCCAAAGTCTGTTTATCTGCTCATACACTAAGAACCCTGCAGCATGAAAGGGGACACCATATTGTAAGACTTTTAAAATGATTTCACAAAATAAACTTTACAAACATTTCTTGATAAAGCTACTCTCTTTCCCTGGTTTTCCTCTTAGTGCTTATAAGCCAAGACTTATATCAACCTCAGTAAAGCTCATGTTTACAGTCAATGCAAATACAAAAGAAAAAAATCCCTGGAAGATAAAAGCTAAACGCCTAGCAATTTTGGTTGGAAATGAGTAACATTAATTAAACCATTGGCATTTTGTACCCAAAGTAAGCAACGTACTTTAATCATAAAATCCCCATTCAGCAGATATTAATGGGATGCATGTTGGAATAAGGGATGCAAGAAATTATGACTAGCAATTGATAATTTTATATGAAATACAGAGAAGCAAGCAAATAGGGCTGCTTAGAAAATGGGATGCATAAGTCTGGAAATAAGACAACTTAATTGGGAATAAATTAAATCTAGAAGTAATAACCATACACTTGAATATTTTAAAAAGATTGATGATTTTGTGTACTGTGAGCCTGGATTTTAGATATCCATAACTGCAATAATTCTAATTGTTTCCTCAGAGCTACATATGCAGGCATCATGCACCCTGCAATTGGACTTCACAGCATATGTGTACAACAAAAATTCTGAAAGGAATGCTCTGTTGATTATAAGCAGAGAAAGTAGACACACACTAACTTTTAATAGGACTTTATTGTATAATATATCATGATATACTCCTTTACAATATGATACAGATCTTTGAAGAATACAGTTTGTGTCTTCCTTATCTTTTTCTCTAACTTTTTTTGGATTCTTTTCTATATGATGTCATTAAGTTGAACTTCTGGGTTACTTTAGGAAGTTTCTAATTTCTTCCTGATAGAAGAAAAGGAGAAAGATGGATACAGTCCAGTTGAGGTATACATAACCCTGTCCTAGGTAACACATATAAATTGAGATCATAGTGATACGGTCTTGTGACCACCTGTAAAACAATTATCAGTTCAAGTGGAAGACATTGTGTTGATGAGACTTAAACTGAACATTGTTTGTCTCTAGCACATGGAGCTGTTGTGTAAGCAGCTTACAAAGAAACAGGTTCCTCATAATTTGAGTAGCATTATTTGTCACTGTTGGTTGCTGTGGGTTTGTAGTCATTCCTTTCCTCAGACCTTTACATTCATTGCACATCTTCTGCTGTGATGTTGCCAGGTTCTTGAAGGTCAGCTGGTATTTTTATGGTCTTTTATTAAGTGAGCATTGGGCCACCATACTACAGAAATAGTAGCACCATTACAGAAAGAGTAACCTATTCTCAGCAGTTTAATTAATGATGAGTCTCCTGCAGCAACCCTTTCCTCATCATCATAAGAACTTTCAAAACTAATTCTGGTAGCAGCATGTGTAGATATAAACATAAATTTAGAAGGCAATTGGACAGACATATAACATCTGCTTGACCAAATAATAGAAGAACTGACTCCATTGAGTGCCTCCCAGCCATACCGTTTTATCCTGGTTTACAGTACCAAACAGGGCTTTCTTCCCAGGAACTGAACTATAAATCCAACCAGAAGCTGTAGGATGCACCCATTACAATTGTGCCTCTATTGAACAATCATGTGAATCCTGCCTAGCATGAGGATGATTCACTGTGTATGTTCCATAATGAAATAGCACTATTGGTGACAATGTTCCTAGTATAGCACCTTAAGATAAGGAAAAGTATGGCTATTCTGGAAAGATATTTCCATCTTAATCTCAGCTTGATTTCTTCATGTCCTAGAACAAAAAAATAAATGGGTCTTGGTTCATTAGCAATAAAGCCTCGTTGTCCAGTTCTGACACGGAAGTTGAAGCAGTGGCAGTAGTCTTCATAATTGCAGGGCTTCAGGAACTTGCCTGCCTACAACTGCCAGGTGTGTAGCCCATTGCTAGCACTGAGGTTCTTTTCTTTTTTCTTTCTTCTTTTTTCATTCCTTTTTTTTTTGAAAAAGGAAAAAAATATTAGAATTGAAGATTTAGGTAGAAAATATTTCTCATAAAATTGTAGAAAAATGAAGAAAAAATGCTAAAATTGAAGATTATCATGAAAAATTACACAGATAAAATGATGGGCTTAAAATATTCCTAAGTTGATTGAAAGTAGAATTATAAACATTTTATGATAAAATGAAGATTTACATGGAAAATATCTCTGATAAAATTGAAGAAAAATATAGAAAAACATGTTAAAATTGAAGATTATCATGGAAAATAATACAGATAAAATTATAGATATAAAAATTACTAAATTAATTGAAAGAGGAATTACAAACATTATCTGATAAAATTGAAGATTTACATGAAAAGTATTTCTGTTAGTCTATGTCTTTTTTTGGAGAAATTGAGTCCATTGATGTTAAGAGATATGAAGGAATGGTGATTGCTGATATCTGTTATTTTTGATGTTATTTTTTTGTTTGTGTGGTTACTTTCTTTTGGATTTGTTGGAAGATTACTTTCTTGCTTTTTCTATGGTGTTTTCCTCCTTGTTTTGGCATTTTCCATCTATTATCCTTTGTAGAGCTGGATTTGTCGAAAGATATTATATAAATTTGGTTTTGTCATGGAATATCTTGGTTTTTCCATCTATGGTGATTGAGAGTTTTGTTAGGCATAGTAGTCTGGGCTGGCATTTGTGTTCTCTTAGGGTCTGTATGAGATCTGCCCAGGATCTTCTAGCTTTCATGGTCTCTGGTGAGAAGTCTGGTGTAATTCTAATAAGCCTGCCTTTTTAAGCCCTTTTTTCCTTACTGCTTTTAATATTCTTTCTTTGTTTAGTGCATTTGGTATTTTGATTATTATGTGTAGGGAGGAATTTCTGTTCTCATCCAGTCTGTTTGGAGTTCTGTAGGCCTCTTGTATTTTCACGGGTATCTCTTTCTTGAGGTTAGGGAAGTTTTCTTCTATAATTTTGTTGAAGATATTTACTGGCCATTTAAGTTGTAAATCTTCACCCTCTTCTATACCTATAACCCTTAAGTTTGGTCTTTTCACTGTGTCCTGGATTTCCTGGGTATTTTGGATTACAAGCTTTTTGCATTTTGCATTTTCTTTGACTGTTGAGTCAATGCTTTCTATATCTTCAGTACGGGAGAGTCTTTCTTCTATCACTTGTATTCTGTTGTTGATGCTTGCATCTATGACTCCTAATTTCTTTCCAAGGTTTTTGATCTCCAGAGTTGTCTCCCTTTGGGATTTCTTCATTGTTTCTACTTCCATTTTTAGATCCTGGATGGTTTTGATCAGTTCCTTCACTTATTTGATTGTATTTTCCTGTAATTCTTTAAGGGATCTTTGTCTTTCCTCTTTAAGGGCTTCGATCTTTTGACCCATGTTCTTCTGTATTTCTTTAAGGGATTTATTAACGTCCTTCTTGTGTCCCTTTCCCCTCCTGCATTGAGCTGGGCTTTTCAGCCTCTGACATTCCTGGCCACCAGGCCCTGCTCTCCCGCCAGTGTTACTCCTGGCCTTTGTTCTCTAGAGAACAATACAGGCCACTTGCACCTGGAAGTCAGGTGGATCTTAGCAGGCCTGCTGAAATTGGAGCTAGCCAGCTCTCGGACTCCACCCCGAAGTCTGGGGGGAAGGGCTTGCCCAACAACTGTTAAAAGGTCTGACAGACTTTAAGTGGGGGGGCCTCGATCAGTAAAATATCACCCTGACCTCTTTCTTTCGCCCATTCCCGGTACATCCCTCAGCTTCTGTTCCAGGAACCCAGTTCGTAGTGGCTGCAAGCAACAATGGAATACAACATTCTGAAGTCCTCTATCAGCATCATGAGATACAATTTTAAATCCAGCTCTTGCTTTTCCAGCGTGTTGGTGTATCCATGACTTGCTGTGGTGGGAGAACGGGGTTCTGATGTTGCCAAGTAGCTTTGGTTTCTGTTGGTAGGGGTCTTTTGCTTGCCTTTTACCATCTGGTGTTAGTTGGCCTTGTTGTCTCTGACTGAAGCTTGTCCCTCCTGTGGGCCTGTAAGCCTGTATCCATATTCCTGGGAGACCAACTCTCTTCTGGTAGGGTCTATGCACATAAGGCTCAGAAACGGCTTAGCTCCTTGGTGGAAATGGCACCTGGAAGACTCCTGTCCCAGTTGCTCCACTGTGGTATGCCCTGTTCACTCCTAGTTGTTCCCCTCCAGAGATATTGGAGAGAAGGTGGGGAGATCTCACCTCCATGCTCAGAAGTGGAGGAACTGCTGGGAGAGCACTCTCTCCTGGCAGGCCATGCACAGAAGGCTGTGGAGCTTCCTGGGTCCTTGTGCAAACAGAGACCTGAAGGCTCCTATCCCAGCTGCTCCACTGATGGTACACGCCATATGTTCCTAGCTGTTCCCCTCTAGATAGAAGGTGGGGATCTCACCTCCATGCTCAGAAGTGTAAGCACTGCTGGAAGATCACTCTTTCCTGTGCACAGACGGCTATGGAGCTGCTTGGCTCCCTGGTGCAAATGGCAACCAGAAGACTCACTGAGGTTCTTTTCATTGAAGAACTTGACAGCATTGTTTGTCTTAGAAGGGCCTTTTTCACCCACATAGGAGGTATTCATTCAAGACCTCCAACTGATGTTCTCCTTGTTTTCCATATGCTTTTTCAAATCTATAAGACATAATGATACCATGTACTGGAACTGTTTTTGCTAGGGTGGGCAGAATCCTTGAAGTGATGTTAGCAATCATTCCAAGCAAGCACACACTGATCTTGAGATTCAGCAGAAAAAAGTTATTAAAAATGTCTAACATAGTATAACATGAGTCTATCACTTGTATTTTATCAATGGTTTTCAGTTTTTTAATACAGCAATATTGGGTATGGCAATATTGGTTGAGGAATTAAGTCCATATAGATCTTCCATGATTTTGTTCTTTCATAATCCATAGTCATTCTTTACAAACCATCTGTTCTTATTTTTTAAGGCATGCAACAGAGCTTACATGTGTCTTTCCATCCAGTAGCTTACAGAAGACTAAGTCCTGCTGCTGGTCCAAGATCAGTGACAAGGAAGACCAGGACTACAGTCACACTACTGTGCCTGCTACTTGAGCCAGATCCCCAATTCTGACAGACTCTAAACAAGCACTGTTTTGATTGCCTTTCTGTCAGCCACAACTAGCTACTAAAAAGACTTGAAGATGAATGTACAATCTCCATTTCAGTATACTTCCTTGCAGGGAGAATTGTGTTCAGCATACGTTCTGGAAATAATTGCCTCACCGTAGAACAGATTTCATCTTTTCTACCTGAACAAACTATGTGATCCAAACCTCTTTGTTGAACTGTTGAACTTGTAAACCTCCCAGAGTTTTACAAACATTTTATTTGACTTCCTATCAATTGTTTCCTTAGAAATTCTAGCTTCACACATATCTTTTACGCTTACTTCCAAATGACTAGGTCGGTCCCTACTGTCTGCTTTCTGGTTTGTGCATTTCTTCCTGAATACTTTAATACCTTACAAACTTACTTACCAACTGAATCAGTCCCTTCAGACATGCCATAGCTACTTCTACACTGTAAACATCACATCCTGTCAAGAGGCTCAGTCAAATCACTCCCATCTCTTATAGGTCCTGGTAAATTAATTTCTCTCTTAACTCTGTCATGAGTACCGTCCTTTCTGACCCAATGAACACAGGATCCGACAGTGCCTTTCTCACGCCCAATTTCTTCAGGAATGCCTGAATGTCCTTGTCATAATATCTTCCATTCCCTGATATCCATGTGACCTCAGCCTGCTAAGTGTCACTAATGGCTTCTATGAGCCACCCCATCATGATTGATTTCTTCACATTGTTCCCAATTATGCAGTCTCCTTTTCAGAATACTAATCAGTTTTAGTACTTAATATCTGTTTATACAGCACTCAGACTGATTCTGTCACTCCCCGTATCCCACCACCTCACAAACTATATCATGATAAGTGCTTTACCTTCTTGAAAATATTTCTCAATGTAAGGAGTTCAGCATCAGAGTATTCCCTTATGAGTACAGTTGCTTATTCCGGTACATCACTAAGATCCCAAACTTCATGCTAATTTATGGATTTCCCGCCAGCTGTACTAGGACTGGGACTGAGGTGTATCTTCTATCATTTCCTCTTTGGTCTTGTCCTCCTCACTGTCCAGTTTTCTCTGGGTGTTCAGGCCAGATAATACTCGTTAGCTCAGATCCACCTTTCACTGTCTTTCTCTTATGATTGGTCAGCTGGAAGAAATGGCACTTCTATGTCAAGAAATTCCTATTTTACTGCTCAATCAAAGACTAATGTGGAGGTAGACGGCATCCATATGTCTTTTTCTTTTGTAATTTCTTCCTTCTATGGTTAAGCCCTCAGAAATACCTCAGCCTCATTTGTATTTCTCATTACCCACTGGAAAATCCATCCAATTGCCATCACAGCCTGATTGTAATCCTGTCTCATACATGTTACCTTCAGGGTTTCTAATATATTGTTCAGTCCATTAGTTATATAGCAGTTAGCCCTGTCTTTGCATGGTAAACCTATTCATTGACGATGCACACTATCCTGTATAACACAGAGAAAGATGGGCACCTGGCATTCCTCTCAGAGATGGTCTAAAATCAGATAGTTCAATTCACTTGCATGTTTATCACCAACAGTGGGAGCTACACAATTAACACAATACATGGAGGCATGCCCTTCTATACTGTCATGAAAAGCTGAATGCTTTGCCATTTCCAACACAGGCATTCTACCCTCATACTCAACATTGGCTTTGCTGATAATTGCTTGGGGACCAATTATATTTTCTTATTTCTCTCCTGAGTCTATTTTGGTTCACCTCAGAGGACAAAGATGAACAAATAAGTAATTCTGTACAACCCCTACTTGGGGAGCTGGTGAGTTTCCTGTGTGGACTTTTAGCACCATTGTTGATTCCCATACCTTCTCAGCATGGCTTAAAACTCATGAAAACTGGTTCCTCAGAGTTCCAGTCATAAGTCTCAGGCAGCCTCTACAAGGACCCTCTTCAAACCCGACACAACACCTTATTGTGTCGTAACTTTTAGGAACAGCCTCAAACATCTTTTAAGTTTCTTATACCATCTTGTAACTTTCTTATGAGTTTTATTTCCCTCATTCTTCTGTAAGAGAATGTTTTACTCCACAAGACTACGAAACAGTACTTTAGTATAATTTGGCAAATATCCTGGCTCCCTCTCTCTAAGTCTAGACCTTTACATCTCCCTGAAGTGTTCCATGAGTTATCAAATGGTGTAATATGCTATTTTTGATCTCCACAGTTAATTGAGTTCTGAATATTAGAGCCAAGAATCATGATCAATAGACTGTGGGTGTTAGGAAATAAGTTTACTTCAGTCATAACTTCATCACTAAGATTGAACTAATTCCTAATTCCTTACCAACAGTCTCTTGTCGTGCACTTCTGACCCTCACACCTTGATCAGATCAGTTCTCCTATCAACAGCCACTATATTTTGAAATGAGAATCAGCCTAGCTAGCTGGCATCATTCTAATATATGAAGGACTCTAACAGGCCTAGGCACTGCAAACATGGCACCAACAGGTATGTATCGCCTTTGACCCTTCCTTTCCTTACTAAAACCTTAGATTGCATTCCTACGGCCCTCCTCCAAGGTCCATTCCCTTATTTGGCCACTGACTCATATCTGAGACAAAACACCAAGGGTTAACAATCAAAATCTTTATTTAGTTAACATGTCCAATCAAGATTTAGGAGCTTACCCTAGCAGAGACTGCCTCCATTTCCCTCTAAAAGCCCACTCCCGCAGAAACACCTGCTCTTGCTGTCTTGTTTGCTAACATTGCTTTGACTGCCTGCTGTTGAATTTGCAGAGTCCTCTTCCCCCCCAGCTTGCTATTTGGATTAACAAATCTCTTTTGAATTGGTGAATTGAATTTGGTGTCTGGATATGTCCTGTGTGACTGTGAGGCGGCTGACCTCCTTAACACTATAAACTGCATCTAACATTAAAAAAAAAAAAAAGAAAAAGATAACCTTAATCTTGCCATATCTAAAAATTACAATGCATAAATTGGTTTGTGGACTATATCCTTTTGGTATAGATGACTAGTTACATAAAGGGAATATGATAAAAGTTACCATGTATCAACAGGTATAGCTTGATGGCTTTATATGCAATCCCTCTGTTGGCTGTTTCAAAGGACCTGCAGTCTGTTGTAAAGATATTTATTTTACTAATAATGAGATGAGGTTGTTGTTTCAATATCTTGTAAAGTGTTTAATGAGGGGCCATTGTCTCGGTGACTGACCCCCCCCTATCTGCTCTGTGGCTTTTGAATTCTATTCAAAATTTGACAGAATCAGAAAGGTCAGGAATTTAAACATGCTACTTCCTGACTTCATCCAAAGAGAAAAAGTATGTCCTAGTAAAATCCATCTTGTTGATTCAAGTCTCTAGTTAGCCAGTAAAATTTCAAAATGAATCTTCCACTCCTTGCGGAATAATGGCATTTGGCATTTATGATTTGAGCAACTGTTTTGGTCTTGGAATCAGCTGTGCTATTTCTAATTAACAAGTCTCATTTGCCAAGCTCACTGTCACAGTTTACACAAAAGCCATTGTATGCACTCTGCATGCTCCCTGGAAGAGGCATAGAAGCTTTGACTGTGGAAAGCACTGGGGCCTGTTAACCTCATATGCCTCCCAGGGCATCACACGTGCAAGGCCTTGAGAAAGGCAAGTGCAAGGTCCTGGTTGCACCTGGCAAAGCTGTTAAGTGGCTTGACCTTCATAAAATGCTGTTTAACTTTCTTTGTCAACCTTTCCCTAAGAGGCCTTTCTCCTGGACCAGGAAGAAATATAGACTCCCGTGGCCTCCACAGTAGTTAGGTTTTGAAATATTAAGTGAGAGCAATAGGTACCTGTGCTACGGGGGTTATCTAGCCATTTGATATTTTCAAAAGAACCTGGAAGTCATTTCTGGCCATGCTCCCCAGCTGCTCAGGTAGCACTAGGCCAGCTCATCAGAGCTCCTCCACATACCTGGGCAGTGGCAGGAAGCTATTTAACCAGTGGAAATTGTTTTATTGCTGCTGTCTTCTCTTCCATCTCCTGCACTGCAGACCCTGGTCAAAAGGAGAGACTACACAGAAAAGTCTTCTCACTGAAGAATTACTGGCAAATTTCTTATAGTTTGGGCAGGAAACAAAGACATCTGGCCAAGGAGTTTGCAGTGTCCCAAACTAGGAAATCTCATGAATTCTAATCAAAGATGGGTGCTCCAGCAAAGCTAGAAAACCCATGAAGTCCAATCAAAGACAGCGGTTCCCACAAAGCTTATTCATTTCTGCATTGCTCTGAGAGGGGAATTGCCCCACTCACTTGAAAAATATTGTCTTATATGTGCTTGTTAAATGTTTTGGCAATGGTTTTATGAGAAAAGTAAATAGATGTTCTGAGATGAACAGCTACTTAGAATTACAAAGTTTTGGGTTATTTCACACCTATTTTTTCTTGTGTGTGTGTTCATATATATAATATATATATATTATACATATAATATGTGTGTGCGTGTCTGTGTTTGTGTGTGTATGCATGGGACATGTGTGGAGATTAAAGGATAACTCAGAGGACAGATGACAACATTCAGTTTCACTTTTTCCTTCTGGTGAATTTCATGAGTGACATAGGACATCAGTCTTGGTAGTAAGTATCTTTGTAATTAACGGACTCACAAGTGTCCCAAATTACCAGGTTATGTTGTTATTGCAGCTTGTGTTACTTTACGTTGCTTTAGTTTTAGGTTTTCGCAAGATTCGGAGAAATTACCATATAATTATATTCATAATTCATAAAATAATGAAATGTTTTTGTTAAATATGACTTAAAATGATAAGAAATTATTTTTGTACATCTATGCACATGTGCATAGAACACACAGACATTTAGGTGCAAATTTAGTAAAAAAGCAAAATGATTTTCTAATGCTTTCAACATGGTATTAGGAAGATCCAGAGTCCACTGCCTGCATGGAATGTATGTCCCTGCACTAACCGGGAGCAGACGTATGATACTGTAGTTCATCAGGTGTCAGTCTCCTTGTCAGTTCTACAGAAAATTAAGAGTCCTAAAACAACACTAACTGAAATAATTAGACTTTTACAGCAGTCTGTTAGGGCTGATATGTATATATAAAATCACTCTTTTCTTTCTTTCTTTCTTTTTTTCTTTCTTTCTCTCTCTCTCTCTCTCTCTCTCTCTCTCTCTCTCTCTCTCTCTCTCTGTGCATGCGTGTGTGTGTCTGTGTGTGCCTCTGTGTGTCTATGTGTGCCTCTGTGTGTATGGGTGTGTGTAAAAAGTACTCTCTTAACTCTTGAGACTGAAGAATCAAGAGGTTAGTATCTACTTTTCCTGACCTCTCCAGGTCAGTGGCCCCAGACCTTCCCTGGCCTCCAGATATATTTTAGCCACCCTTATCCACGTGTCTCTCCCTGTGCCTGTGCCTATACCATTTCCTCTTTCTGCCTCTCTCACAAAAACACTTAACCCTTATTTCTACACATTGTAATAACCTAGTTTCTGAGTATGACCAGATTGTAGGCTGCTACATATTAACATTTCCACATTTCTTCTAGGGCGTATGTAGCTCAGTGCTTTACAGTTTCATATGTGTAGTTGGAAATTAGAATAATAAGAATAGGTTTTTAAAAAAATCAACAGTGACTTCTAGATACCACTACATTCCTCTGTCTTAGGACCACAACCTTGTCAAAGGGGTGTAGAGAAAGAGTAAGCACAGTCACAGACCATAGACCCAGGACACCAACACCTTTCTACATATTCTTTACAACCAATTTTGTAAATCAAAGTGTGAAACTCATAAATGAAATATTTTCTTAGTATTCATTATCAGTCATTTTAAAAACCTAAGTTTGTGACTTTTTTTGGTTTTGCTTTGTTCTGTTTTTTTTTTAACTTCAATTAGAAATGTCCATAATTGTACTCCTTATGATACTCATCCCAAGTCTGATTAGATGGCATTGATCCTGGTAAATCCTCTCTGGACATGGGCTGAGTCTATACCTCTGGAGTGCTATTCACTCTGATTCCAGTAGTAAGAACACAACACGTGGAGATATTTGCTTTGTGGATTTCCCAATTTTCTAAGTAATCTTTACAATGCATTTATGTGATGTTGTCCTTCAAACTTTTCAAATTAATGTGTAAAATTATATTCTGACTCTAATTTCAATTCTGATGAAGTTATACACATTAAAGTTTGTTTTGGGATGATATTGGAAAAGGATATGGGAAACAAGTGCCTTTGAAAATAATTGCTTTTCTCTTTTTACTCCATAAATACTAGCAAAGCAATTTGGGGGCTATTTACGGTAAAATATCACACACACCCACATATTGATTTTTCTTTCACTCTTTGTTAGATGATGTCTAAAGAACTGGCTTCTATTTATGGAATAAAAGAGTGAGTCTTCTTTGATATATGTTCTTCAATTTTATAATATTACCTCAAAGTATACTACATCTCTATGTGAAATCCCCTATAATGAAACACTCAACAAGTCATTGTAAGGTCATACTGTAGGGAAGTTCTTGCTACATAGCTCTGGCTGGTCAGGAATTAATTATTTAACCAGGAAGCATCAAAATGCTGCAGAATTGTGGAACTTCTAGAATTCTTTAAGCAACATTTTGAATCAGACATCATTTGAATTTTCTATACTGAAATTGTCCACTATTTCTGTTTGTTTGTTGTTTTGCTTTTGTATTTTTAAGACCACACTTTAATTTAATTTTTTAAAATATGCAAGAAACAAAGAGCAGTGTGCATAGAGTTCCTTCCATTCCTTCTCTAAGTGATGTTAAGTTTCTTGTATTAATGAAGAACCTCTAAAAGTTCTCCTTCAAGAACACAGTCCTGAATTGAATTCAAATCAGTGAATATCAGGGACCACTTTCTCTTTCAAGTAAAAGTGTTTGGATCTTGATGACACAAAGAAATAAATTAGATGTTTCGTTCCGTTTGTATATGAAGTGCCTCTAGCAGGCTTCTGTTTTTAATTTAGTCCTCTGGAGATGATACTATTTGGGAGCATAGGCTGTCCCTGGGTAAAGCAAATGAGGTAAAGCCTCCGAAGATCACACTCTGTAAGCTCCGGTCCCTGTTCCATGCCACGTTTTCCTCTTTGCTGTGCATCCTGAAGTCTAGTTTCTTGGCCACGTGCACCTATTGTAGTTACAATGCTCTGCCCTTGTGCTTGTGGTTAAGCAACTACAGACTGTGAGCCAAAATAAACTCTTCTTCCTTTCGTGGGCTTCTGTCAGGTACTTGATCATAACAACAAGTAACTAATTAAAAAAAAAAAAAACACCACCATGGCAATGGTGTTATGTTTTCTATATTAGTCAATTTTTAGATGGGATGTGTCATAGTTGATATTAGTTGTCAATTTGATAGGATTTAGATTCACCATGGAAACAAATCTCTGGGCATGTTTGTGAGGGACTGTCTTTAGATTAGGTTCATGCATAGAAAGACAGAAAACTGGGCACCTCACTTCCAGAAGATCCTGCTATACCACTCCTGGGCATATACCCAGAGGATTCCCCACCATGTAATAAGGATACATGCTCCACAATGTTCATAGTAGCCCTATTTATAATAGCCAGAAGCTGGAAAGAACCCAGGTATTGCTCAACAGAAGAATGGATGCAAAAATCGTAGTATATATGCACAATGGAGTACTATTCAGCCATTAGAAACAATGAATTCATGAAATTCCTAGGCAAAAGGATGGGGCTGGAGAACATCATACTAAGTGAGGTAACCCAGTCTCAAAAGATCAATCATGGAATGCACTCACTAATAAGTGGATATTAACCTAGAAAACTGGAATACCCAAAACATAATCCACACATCAAATGAGGTACAAGAAGAATGGAGGAGTGGCCCCTTGTTCTGGAAAGACTCAGTGTAGCAGTATAGGGCAAAACAAGAACAGGGAAGTGAGAAGGGGTGGGTGGGAGAACAGGGGGAGGGAAGGGGGCTTATGGGACTTTCGGAAGTGGGGGGCAGAAAAGGGGAAATCATTTGAAATGTAAATGAAAAATATATCGAATAAAAATATGCAAAAAAAGATACCTGTATTGAATAGATAATTTAGACATCCTGTTCATTAGCAGGTTTTGTTCCCAGGTTTTGTTCATATACCACATGTATGGTTAGAAATACAGTTAGAAATACAGTTTTAAACTTGACGAGAGAAAAAAAGAAAGAAAGACATACTCTATACATGGGCAACACACATAGGCTGAAGTAACCAGGCTGAATAAAAAAAAGGAGGGTGGGGGGGGTGTTCTTCATGTCTGCTGCCTTATTGTTAGTGCACTGATTTTACTATGAATTTAGTGTGACCTTACTATCAGTCCAGGGTGGCCTCACTGTAAATGCAGTTTGACCTTACTGTCAATGCAGTGTGACCACATATATGCAGCTCTTGCTGATATGCCTTCCATGCAACAATTGCCTGCATCCTCTAGAACCCAAAGAAGCGCTTCCTTCTTTAAGTCACTTTAGCCCAGCAGTCACACAAACAACAAATACAAGAGTACAACACAAATTAGGGAAAACTCTTTAGTGTGAGGAAAAAGCTGCCAAGCTGTGTTGTAAATGTGTCCACACAGAGCAATGAAGATCTCAGCCTGACTCAGGCTAGAAGGACACAGGAGATAAGTTTAGCAGGGTAAGAGGGTTTCACCTTGTGCCAGAGAAACCATTGATCAGACAGACAGCCTCTGTCCACTCTTCCTATCATCATTCTTCCTATGTGCAGCACTGATGGAGAAATTCCCAGTCCTCCTGCCTATGGATTAAGCACACCCACACAAAAGTACTAAAAATGTATATATCCTATTTCTTAATGGCTTTGAGGCTTTTGGCTTTGAGGACAAACTCTTTTGTGCAATGAATACCAAAATAAGTGAAGGTCAAATGACATGTTTCAAAAATGCCAAGGGTTCCAGGAGAAGGTAGATTTATGTGGATATAAAACCTGATATATCACTGAAGTCCATTCTCTCATGTTTATAGGAATACAACTTGTTCTCATAACTACATGCACTTTTGCATATCTCACAGCAGACTGTGAGATAATGTATCAGAAGAGGGAAGTTCTGGACATAGTCCAACATCAATCTCATGCTGCACTGCTTCTTATAAAATTAATGTTAGGCAAGAATAGGCCCTAGTCTTCCCAAACAAGATTGAACACCAGTACGTCGGGAAGTATGACTTTTGAATAAAGCCCCAATGTAGGAGGCATCCATTTGGGGCAGGAGAGATGACCTATTATGCCACAGTCCAAACTCACCTGCAGGATAACCAGAATTCTTTTAGTCCAGGAAGGCACGGGTTTGGCAAAATGACACACAGACCGAGGTGGTTTTTGGATCTGAATGTATTTTTTGTTTTGAAGTATGAGCCTTTAAACATGAGGGGTTGATATTTACATATCAAAAGATGTATCCAGCAAAGCAAGCCCAAGGAACAATTAGCATAACCACTAGGCACAAGGAAGTATAAAATCAATCAGGTAAAACGTTTTCCCATGTAACAAATTTAGAAACTCGAACACAGAAAACAACAATTTTCTTGATATTAACTTTTAAAGATATTTTAAAGGACATTTTGGCAAACTCCCTGAGTCTAAATGAGTCTTCATGAGTAATAAGTATGAACTGCATCCTGAATCACACCTGGATAAGCTAAGAATGTTGCCATGTGAGATTTTCGGCTTCTGAATAGGGTGTTCCGGAGAGCCCCAGGAGACATTTCTAGCCTCAGTCTGTAAAATTTTGTTTAACAGATTTCACTGGGGCTACTGCAGCACTATTATATGCAGCAGCTATACTGTAGAATAAAAATAGGTAAGGAAAATGTCATTTATTGAGTTATATCTAGAAAGCTTCCAAAAGCTCTTCATATTTTTTAATTAAAAAAAATTCCCATACAATATATTTTGATCATAATTTCTCCTCCCAAAACTTTTCCCATATCCTTCTTACCACTCTAACCATCCCTATACATTTTCTTCTTCTCTCTCACTTTGTGAAGCAAACATACAGAGAAAAATGAGGTACAAAAAAACCACAAGAAATGCACATATACACAAAGCCCATAAAAACACAAATTCAAAAACTAATATTCAAAGGACCAGTAAGACAAAAAATTATGCAAAGAAACATGAGACAAAAATTCTACAAAAATACCATGAGTTCATTATTCATTGATCATCTACCTCAGGGCATGGGGCTTACCTTCATTATATACCCAGTGATACTTCTGTCTGTCAGATCTGAAACACTAAATGACTTTAATCTGTGCATGTCCTATGCATTGTCCCACAGATTTTGTGATCTCCTATGTGTATCTCTCCTATCATGTCTGGGAGACAGTTTCCTTGGAGTCATTGTCCTTCTTGTTCTTACAGTCTTTAAGCCTCCTTTGGAATAGCTTCCTGGCCTGTGAGGTGACATATTTGTTGGAGGCATTCCACTTAGGATTGGGTGTTTCAGAACTGTCTGCTTTACACATTGTCCAGTTGTAGGTTTCTTATTTAGTTCTCATTTTTTGTAAGAGAAAGATTCCCTGATGATGGCTGAGACACTAACCCATGGGTACGGCAGACTATTGTTAGGAGTCATTTTTATTGCTATGCTCCTCTTGCAGAACAGTAGTATTTGGTGTGATCCTAGGTCCGTGGCCTGTATAATCTTACATTCTTGGCTACCTGAGGCATCAAACATAGGTACCATCTCATGGACTATGTTGTAAGTTTCTTTGAGTTTGTGGATTGTAGCATGATTATCCTGTACTTCATGGTGACTATCTGCTTTTTTTTTAAAAAATATTTTTATTTTCTATATTCTTTGTTTACATTCCAAATGATTTCCCCTTTCCCGGATCCCCCCTACCCATATGTCCCATAAACCTTCTTCTCTCCATCCCTTCTCCAATCACCTCCCTCCTTTTTCTCTGTCCTTATATTCCCCTCCAATGATAGATCAATCCTTTCCAGGATCAGGACCCTCTCCATACTTCTTCATGGGAGTCATTTGTTATGCGATATGTGCCTTGGGTATTCAGGGCTTCTGGGCTAATTAATATCCACCTATCAGAGATTGCATTCCATGTGTATTCTTTTGTGATTGGGTTACCTCACTTAGGATGATATTTTCCAGATCAAACCATTTGCCTAAAAATTTTGTGAATTCATTGTTTCTAATTGCTGAGTAGTATTCCATTGTGTAAATATACCACATTTTCTGTATCCATTCCTCCTTTGAGGGGCATCTGGGTTCTTTCCAGCTTCTGGCTATTATAAATAAGGCTGCTATGAACATAATGGAGCATGTGTCTTTATTTCATGCTGGGGAATCCTTTGGGTATATAACCAGGAGAGGTATAGCATGGTCCTCTGGAAGTGTCAACTGAGAAAATACAATGTTTGTTTTTCTAGGCCTGGGTTGCTTCACTCAGGAAGCAACTAATATTTTCTAGTTCCATCCATTTGTCTGCAAATTATATTTTTATCATTTTGTTCATTCACTTCACCTGTTTGATTTTATTTCCTGTATTTCTTTAAGAGGTTTATATATTTCCTCTTTAAAGGCTTTTGTCATCTTCTTAAGAATGGATTTAAGATCATTTTCTTGTGCTTTAAGTGTGTTGGATATGCAGGGCTTGCTGATCCACATTGCCCTAGATGTTGTTGATTATGAGATTTTTATTTGCTTTCCTTTTGCCTTCTGTGTTTTGCAGATGTTATAGGTTTAGATTTCTGAGTTTATCTTTGTTGCATGGGTAGTTTTGGATGCTTTCCCCTTGGTTTTTGTTTCTTTTCTAACTAGTGGCCTGAGTGGCCTATAGTTCTGCTGATTAGCCAGTCTTCAGGCCTAGTAGGTTGTCATCCCTAGGGTTTCTCTGGCCTGCATGGCCTCTGGAGTTTTAGATGTACTCTTGCCTCTGATGGATTCCTTAGTACCATCATGGCCTGGGGTCCCTGTTGCTGGTGGGAACCTTCAGGAAAGCAGGCCTGTTTGTGGGCTATAAAAAAGTGTACAGGGCATAGGATGCAGTTTAAGTCTGATGGGTGTGTTTTGGGGGGATATAATGACTAGAGCCTTTGGGCAGCACATTACCTGGTGTCCCTGGTAACTGCAGACCTGCAGAAATGCAGGCAAGTTGTGGGGCAGAAAATGAAGCACAGGTATGGAATGCAGTTACAGCCATTGGATGAATTTTCAGGCAAGTTGGCAGGCAGGAGTTTGGAGGTAAATGGCAGGCAGGTTAGGTCTGCCTGGCCTTTGGGAAAGCCAGCAGAGTTGTGGCATGGGGAAATCCCTCCATGCTCTTAATACAAAACTTAGGGAGCAAGAAGCACCGTAAGATATACCAGTCATCTTCACTGAAGACCACACATAGTGTCCACACTGATACGCACATTGGTATACCTTCATGTTTTCAAAAACAATTAATACATTACCAATTATTAGCTGGAATAATCATGGTGACTGGTGAACTGAAGACAGTGCACAATTTCTGAATGAAGACACCATACTTATTATCTTTATTTCCAAAGTTTCAGTTTACTCAGAATATCTTCAAAAAATTTATTTTATGATCACACTTAAGTTACTTTCAAGCTGGGGTGGTGGAGGAGGAGACAGAGAGGGAGCAGGAAAGAGAATAGAAGGATGATGTAAAGGGTTTGTAATTTTGGGTTTGGGAAGATAGTTGTGTAAACCTTGGAAAAGGCTATTTAATATTATCCATATACCCTTATATACTGAGGTAAATATAAAGTACCAATTGTCTCCTTAAAACATGTCACAGCTATTAAAGCATAGGGAGGATTTCTTGATTTGATTGTAACCAAACACAATATAGTGATTTCTATCTGAATATTTGATTAGAGATGCTCCTGGGAGGCTTGCTTTGGGAAACAAAGACACTGTGCACTGCTCCCACACTGTCCATGTCTAATTAAAGCCGAAACAATACAAATGCCAACTACCATATCCCTGGCTACCATCTACTTCCCAACACCAATCTTGCTGTCTTTTTCAAAATGAAGAGCCTATATTTGTATCAGTGCTTTCAAGTGAAATTTAAATCTTTGATATTTCAGAAAACAGATAATCTCTGAAGAGATACTATCATCAAATGATAAATTTTTGTATCTCCAAAGTGCTTACACAATTCAAATGACTGAAACTTATCAAGTCATTTATGAGTAAAAGAAAGATTCTTTGTCCTTTTTTGCATTTTCCAACTCAGAGAAAGTATTTTATAGGTATTTACCTCTTTGGTTGTTCTCTTCAGTCTACTTTGGAGGTCTTCCACACAAGTATATATTCTTTGTGTATGGATAGTCAGCAGTCCATTAAGTGCAAGTTGTGCATTAACTTTGTCATGTTGTATGGTTCCAAATTCTGTGCTTGAACACAAGTGAGTCTGTAGAGCCTGTTGCCAAGAAATGAAGTGCTGGGCTCTGCAGCACACACTTCTGTGATAATTTCTGTGCAATAGTCTCTCCTACAAAGCTTGTTCCAATTATGTGCTAATCATGTTGATGTGTATGAACCTGGCTTCCAATGACATTCTTATCTTGTTCTTCACCCTCCAACAAATAGACATAAGGTATATAGTATCATTTAATGTTAATTTGTAGCTCCCTTATAATGATTGCAGAGGGTCTTCTCTCCTGCTTTGAATACTATTAACTTTTCCTTCCTCTGATGGTTTGACAAGATGCTTTGTTTTGGTTTTTTGTTGTAGCTTATTTTGGGGATTGAAATTTCATTGCATTTCTCCTTTTCCTTTACTCTCTCCATGTCATCTCATATACCCCTCCCTGCTCTCCTTCAAATTCATGACCATATGCACATTCTCTCTCTCACAATACATATATATATAGAGAGAGATAGATAGATAGATATAGATATAAATATAGAGATAGAGATAGATAGATATAGATATGTGTGTGTGTGTGTGTGTGTGTGTGTGTGTGTGTGTGTGTGTGTATCCTAAATATAACCTGTTCTGTCTATATAGTGTTGCTTGTACAGGATAGGATAGGGTTGTTTGTTATTGCTATATGCCTTTTCCCAATATAGGAGATCCAAATCATGGACTAGTACATGTTTTGATTCTTTGTTTGCTTGGTTTTATTTTTGCTCTTTCTTTTCTTACTTCTAGGTATTCTTCACTCATTAAAACATAAATTATAATGATATAAATTGCAGATATTTTCTCTCTTGTCATTTACTGATTGACATGATCTGAAGTAGTTTTAGCTGTATTTAAAGTTCTGTTCTGTTTTGTTTTGTTTTGCTTTGCTTTTTGCCTGTCTTATATTTGTCCTGAGTACTGTTATATTACAAGTGGATATTTTTTAGTTCCACATATTAACAAATTTCAAGATAATGAGTAGTGAGAAATACCCATCTTCATTCATTTTACTGGAGACCAAATAAGTAAATAAGTTCCAAGATAAATATTTTCATTTCCAAAGGCTTGTCAAAATTTAAAACTTTTCTTTTGTTTCTCTCATTTCCCCTACCCTTCTTCTGAGTCTTCTGTAATTCAAAGTGTGCTGGAGGTGTAACAGAAGAGTTGATCCACAAACAGAGACAGAAGGGCTCAGGACTTCTGAAGCCAAACACCAATGATGGAATGGAAAGGCATTTTATTCTTCTCACACTTGGGCCCTTTTGGCTTACAGAAGCTATACTTAAACCAAGATCGATTTATCAAATAAAAGTAAACCCATTCATAAACTCTTTTCTGCTTATCTTGCTTAAAATATTATTCCATATTCTGAGAGCACTATGGTAACTCTGGAACAATTTCCTTTTATAAGAAATTGGTTTCAAACTCAGCTATTAATAGCCAAAATTCTCAAGGAATCTTCTATTAAAACTGGTAGTGATGCATCACCGTCAAAAAGTAATTTCCTCAAAAGGAAATAGTCCCAATTATGTTATGTTATTTTACCACTGTATATAAGGGGAAATGGCCATTATTTCCAAACAGTAATAGTATAGTTTCAATATAATGTCACTGAGTGGGCAATGAAGTTACCTGGAAATTCACCTCTTACTGTCACTGAAGGAGAGTGAGAAAAACTATTTTTTTTCCCTTCAAGTTTGGAAATCTTGCTTATAATTTTATTTTTGCATACAAGTAGTGAGTTCCTTAGAAACCATGTGTATCTCCCACTATGCTCCACATTTTCTTGTGAAAATAAACATATATGAATTGTAGTATGCTTGTTTATGTAGAACATAAAAAAACAAGCCAAGCTCCATAAAACAAACATTAGTGGCAATAATCACTAAACTGTGTCTTTGTTGTTGCTTCATATACAAACTGCCCTCAGTTGTAAAATCAGTACTGCACATCTGAACTTGGATTTTTTCCAGGTAAAATTCTCAGTTTATTAATAAAGATGAATGTATTAGTCCCATTTAGAATGTTTTTGAAAATGACAACAAATCACTTCTAAAGAAATTATATTTATTTTTTAACATATATTTTGATCATACACTCTTCCCTTCCCAACAAAAACACTTTTGAGGTTGGATAGAAGATTTATACCCCAATTTGCAAACACTCAAGATAAATTAATTCTTTCACCTAAGGCATCTACACTGAGACTTAACTGAGACTTATTATTCACTGACATAAAGCATAAAATCACCATTCCCTAATAGATGTTACATGATTTAACACATTACACCATTTGTTCAACTGCTAACATTAGTGGCCTCCTCTCAAATAATTCCCTTTAGTATTTATAGGAGTTCTTTAAAATAATCCTATGTCTTAGTTAGGGTTTCTATTGTGTGACAAAACATCAGGACCTAATGCAAGCAGGGGAGGAAAGATTTATTTTTTCTTATACTTTGATGCAAAGCACTCCATCCTTGAGAGAAGTCAGGATACAAAGTCAAGGTAAGAAACTGGTGGCAGGAGCTGATGCAAAGGTCATTGGCTTTCTTCCCCTGTATTCCTAACCTTTCTCCTCAATGGAACCTAGACCACCAACCAGCCCAAGAGAGCCACCACCCACAATGGTCTGGGTCTGCCTGTTTCAATCACTAATCAAGAAAGTATCTCACAGGCTTGCTCAAAGACCAATCTGGTGGGAACATTTCATTGACTGATGTTCTCTCTCTCCCCAGATGACTCTAGCATGTATAAAATTTATACAAAAACTAGATAGCACATTTGCCCTGTCATTAATGGCTGTCCTCCAAACCAAACAACCACTGTCTTAGGGAATTTAGGCATTTCAGATTTGCCAAAGATCATGCCAAGTGGCAATGTAGACATTTTACAACCCCCACAGAGGAACAGAGTTAGGTTGTAGATCATCACCTGAGTGTCCAGCTGCTCTCCACCATCTGCCACCATTGCACATGGCTTGGGGAAGGGTATGTAGCACAGAGTTGGGAAGACTCAAGTGGGGGATCAATGTATGACTGACTACAAAGAATCTTTTGTTGGTGCTGTGTAAGGCTTTTCAGGTGCAACTAGTTGAGGGGAGGAGTGCCCATGCCCATCTTAGTAACCTCTCTCCTAGGCTCTATCAGAAAGTTTAGTAAATTTGTTGATTCCCCACAGTGAACTTTTATGTAATCATTAGTTTGTCATTTAGACACTGGAAAGAGGGATAGATGTTGCTTTATACTTCCCTCAGAGAAGGAATTTAGCAATATTCCCCGCATTAGCAGAAAAAACCAGCAGATATAGTATGAATTTAAAGGAAAAATTAATTTTTGGTATGCCTGGTTAATAAAGTTCTACTTCTAAGAGTTTTTTGCATTTTGTTTTGTCTTTTGGCACGATATCCTGTTTGTGAAGTAGAAGACTTTGATAAATAAATGTGAGACCAGTCATAAAATGTAGAGAATGTGCTTTCAGAGTAACATTCCCCTTCAAATAGCTCTTCACTCAAGACAGTAGCACAGGGTTCCATGAAAGCTGAACATTGCTTGACCCTTACCACTATTTTGCTAGGAAGGCTTAAAGGTCAAGACTAAGAAAAGATGTTTTCTGTGTTATTTTAAAAAAAAAATCTAGCTAGTTGCTAACTGCAGCAGTGTTTAAGTTTTGAATTGGTCTATTTGGGGTCAAAATTGACTTGGAATGGGAAACCGAGCAACTGAGGGAAATCATCAAAGTAATAGAAGAGTTTAAGAAGAGTGAGAGATGGGGCTGTAACCTAATGATCCCGGTCACATGGGAAAGGGTCAGACACATTTTGCTCATTTTCCTTCTAGTAGGAAGACCATAGAGAGGTGGATAGCTAGCTGGATAATATCAAATAGAACCGGTGTGCTCTAATTTCTGTTTTAAGTTGGATTCTTGCAGGTATTACAACAATGGAAAGGATCGTGTGCTAGGGAGCCAATTAGATTAGATTTTAGCAAGAAAAATGTTTTTCTATATAGAATAACTTCTTGTTCCCAACAATGACAAATGTTGCTGAGTATCAGACAGATAGGAAGATAATGAGAAAGGTCAACCATTTCTAGTAGAGTCTGATAAGAATTTGGACAGGCAGCAGCACCCAATAATTGTCCTACTGGCCAAGACCTTATCAAAACACATAATAGTAAGCAAGCAAGGCTTAAAAACAACATTTTTGGTCAGAGCAAGAGCTGCCAGCTCTGTAAGAAGGACAGATAAATTTAGAAGGAGTCCCTCTGGAAAGGGCAGGGCACGGTAAAGAAGAGGGAGGAGAGGCCAATCTCTCACTGTCAGAACACACAGAACACACAAGGAGTGACTGCAAATCGCAGCAATTACAGTGAAGTCTGCAGGCCTTTCCACATGCAGATAACATAATTCAGGATGGCATCCCATCTGGCTAACAATGGTTACTCTATTGTGCTCTACAGTGGTCTTACAGTAGAGAAGTCAGCAAAAGACTTGGAAGACTTATCATCCAATTCATCCTACAACACCCTGTTAGCATGCAAAAGCATAATCTTACTCATGAAGATAAGAATCTGTATGTGTGTTTTAGAATGTAGGTATCTCTCTGTGTTCCACATCTATTATGTGGAAACTAGGACAGAGAAAAAAGCGTTAAGATCAGTAAATGAGAGAAACCAATGACAAAGAAAGATAGCAAAATGTCCCCTCTATAACCAAAGCTTACATGTAACAAAGTACAAGCAGAAAAAGTGTCCAATCTGAAAATGTAAAAATGTCCCAATCTGTGTTGCACTGGTGCTATTGAGCTTATGACCTTTCCACAGCTCTAGGCCATGTTCCTTCTCAGAGGTGATTTTCTCCCTATTAAACTTGCTGTTCCTTCTACTCTCCATGAATCTGATGCAATCCGTTGTAGTGGGACACAGGGATCTAGGAATTTTAGTGTGTAGACTACACACTCTGATGCATGCCTGTAATTTTACACACACACACACACACACACAACTGCATGTAAGCACACATACATATATGCATACATGTCTATCTATCTTTCTCTAATCTCATGTAAGTAGAGATGGCTATTATATTCCATCATAAGTTGTGCTTGAAGAAATTTCTTAATACAATATTTCTTAATATTATAAAGAAATATAGAAACATATCTAATCTACCTTTTAAGTTTCACTTTGTTTTTAATTGTAAGCCATCACTTTGTTTTGTAATTCATACATTTCAAGTTTCCCCAAGGGAATTTGCTACTATTTCACTGAAAAGTAATTATAGAATTATACTTAAAACTCTATTAATAATGTAGTATTTTAACCAAATGGCATTCTAAAGTGAAAAATGTATTTGCCCTTTCTATTTCTAAGAAAATATATTTTAAAATATAAAAATAAAATTAGAGTACAGGCAAAGAAGAATTTACTCCAAAATAATAAGTAAGTATTGCTTGAGGCTTCAGCATTTCAGATTCATAATAGACAGATATGAGAGAACTCATGTATAACTCTCCAATGATTCAATAATGTAATATATTTGCATATTACATTTTTTAAATTATTGAATATTCTACTGAATTTTATCTTCAACAACCTCATTACATAGGTAGAAAAGCATTGCAATCTCTAATTTTATCAGTGAGGAAAGAAACAGAGGGCAGGAAGGTTAAATGACTTCTTAAAGGTCAGTGAGTGAGTCTGAGGAAAAGAGTGTGTATAATAATTAATGTCCCGTAAGTCCTGGCTTCTGAATGTGAATGTTATCCTCTTGTTAATGAAGAAACCTGAGCTCCCAAGCTGGAATATTGATGCCAGATACATTTAATTCTCTCGTGAGGAAAATTTACATTCCTCTAACATTTTTACTCACACATCACACTTGATTTATGTTTGTGAAGAAATCTTTACTTCCACTTCATCATTAGAGAAACTGTGGTACAGGGAATTGGGTATAGTGCTGATATCAAGAAAGGAGAACATGTATGTTTATAGGGTTTTGTTTGTTTTTAAGAAAGAGGGAAGGAGGAAAGGATGAAGGGAGGAAGGGAGGGAGGGAGAGAGAGATACAGACAGAGACAGAAACAGAGACAGAGCAGGAAGGGCTGTCATATAGGTGGAAATAAGTGATTATTAGAATTTAACTTTCATTAGTGGTTAATGTGTCCATGTCCTTGGCAGTCTGTCATTGTCAGTGGCCCCTCTATTACTTAAGCTTCTTATCTTATGACCTCACAGTGGTTTCTGAAGCTCCAAGCTGAATGGCAATATCGGAAGGCAGAATTGATAAACGAAGCAGCAGAATCAAAGATCAGAGCTCTCTGCTTTTAGTTACCAACACAAATAAACATTTCCCAGAAACATCACTAAGATATCCTCTTAGATATGTTTGACCATACAATCATCCAAAATTCCCCTAATAAGATGAGGGAGACATGAATGATGAATGACTTAGTCATTTTGTGCTTCTATGATACAGTACTTAGCTTTGGGAAAAAAACATAATAGTCAGAAATTAATTTTCTTATGGTTCCTGAAACTGGGTAATTCATGGTGAAAGCAGAGTCCCTGCTTCTAAATGTGCTCCAAAATGGAGAAATGCTATCCCTTACATATCAGAAATAAAGGGCAAAGATGTGAGGAACTCTCTTGTTAAGTAAGTCCTTGCTTGAAGACTTACTGAAAGTGTTTGTGTTGAAAAGTTCATAAGCCTGGCGCTGCCTTGACATTAGACCCATTTCCACCTGACTGAGATTTTTCCTTTTCAAAATGTTTTCACTTAGTAGGCCGAGGTGGTTATGCCACTTAAAGAAGGAAGAATGTACATTAGCTCACAGTTAAAAATACAATCTACCATGGCATGGATGCCAGGGTATTGGGTCCCACTGTCACTGTGGTTAGGTGAGAGCAACACATACATGCTCAGCTGCATACCTGACAGAAAAACAATATCCACAGTATACAAAGAACTCGACACTTGGGTCCATCACCCTGAAAGAAAACAATGGCTAAGAAATAGCTCTAAAAATGGTTTTCTCAAAAATGTTCACCGTCCTTAATAATCATGTGAATCAAATCAAAACGACTTTGAGGTTTTCTTACCTCAATCAAAGTAGCAAAACCCGGTAGCCACCAGCACATGCATACTGCAGGGAAACTGGAGCCCTCATTAAATGTTAATGGGATTGTAAACCAGTGAAGCCACTCTACGAACAAGTGTGCAGAGTTCTCAAAGAGCTAAAGATAAATTGACCATATGACCTGGCATGTGTCACTGCTTGGCATATTTCCAAAGGACTGGACATTTTGTTCCTCACACACTTGCTCAGTCATGTTCATCGGTGCTGTATTCACAATATCTAGAAAATGAAATCAACCTATAAAAAACTATTCTACTCTAAAGAAAGATGAAATCCTGGACATTGTGGATAAATGGATGGCACCAGAAAATTTTATATTGAGTGAGATAACCCCAACTCAGAAATAGAAATGTCTCATGTTCTCTCTCATTTGAGGTGCCTAGCTCCAAATCTGAGATGAAAATATGTACCCTGTAGTAACTACAGAAACCAAAAAAGTAAAATGGGACCATTTCCTAAATAACAATTTTGGAGAGATCTTGGCATTTTAGAATCTACCTGTGGACATAAAGCTTATACATTAAGAGAACTATAAAAGCTTTTAAAACTTCTTTTCTTAATAAATGCTGACATTTATGAAGAAAATATGTATATGTGGAAATGGATTCTGAGAGAATAAAACTTTGGAGAATAGACTGCTTATTAATCTAATTTATCCACATATGCACAATTATATGGTTTCTGGATTTAATATTCTGGTTGATATATTTGCTGTGACAGTTATGGCTAAAACTTTCACTTATCCTTGAGTTAAATGTACAAAGGGTGAGATGTCAGAGGATTCTTGGCATGGTTCAGATACAAGAAGGATTCTAAAGTGTTTTGGAGATAGGAACATAGAGGTTGATATAAAATGTTAAATCACTCCTATACAAACACATGCACAAAATAGTATATTAGGGTACATGTGTGCTCACTCACAATGTGTAGGCATGCACACACACACACACACACACAGAGAGAGAGAGAGAGAGAGAGAGAGAGAGACAGAGAGAGACAGAGAGAGACAGAGAGAGACAGAGAGAGACAGAGAGAGACAGAGAGAGACAGAGAGACATGTGCTCACTCACAATGTGTAGGCATGCACACACACACACACACACACACACACACAGAGAGAGAGAGAGAGAGAGAGAGAGAGAGAGAAAGAGAGACAGAGAGACAGAAAGAGCCAAGAGACAGAGAGAAAGTGTAAGAGACAAACACACAGAGAGATCAAGAAACAGAGACAGAGACAAGAAACAGAAAAAGTAAGAGAGAGAGAGAGAGAGAGAGAGAGAGAGAGAGAGAGAACATTTCTAGGGGGTTTAGAATATTCTACATTTTCAGTTCATTAAGAAACATTATAGTTAAAGAGAAAGGCATTTCAGTAAATGCTATAATCCATGTTTTAGGTGGACACTCAACTGAAATATGAGGACAACATAAAGCAATCACATATTAAATAAAGGTGAGTGCTCCAAGTACAAACATACTTGCACATCATGCTTTAACAGGCAAATGCCAGTGATGACGGCAATCTAATTAGAAAGAGTGAAACTGAAGCTCTCAATGAGCAGGCTACTAATATGTTGAGCTGCAAAATAGACCTGGAGACTTAGATCTGAATGGCTGCATACTTTGCTGAATTACAATTATCACTAATAACAGGGCTATGGTGATAAGGAAGGAGGTCAACTCTGCCATCTGCTTGTGGCATTACCTTGGAAGAATCACTTAGCTTCTCATGGCTAAGACTGACTTAGAACCTGAGACATGAATTCTCTGCTGCCTAGCTCTCATCTCTTCCTAGTTATGATTCTGTCTTACTTGCTGCTGTATGAAATAAAGTGCTTCTCAGTCCTGTGCTTTATGCCCACACTTCCTGCTACTTTCTTTTTAAAAGGCGCTGGATCGTTAATGTCTAGGTCAATCACTGGCAACCTGCCTGCTCCATTGCTGTGATTGATTGGAATTCTTAGGGCAATATGAATGTACTTTTCCTGTCGTAGTCTCAGGCAGGTAAGTATCTGCCATGTTTTGTTCTTGTAAATCTCTTCCTGAACCTTAGTCATATTCTTGGCTGCCTTTACTGAACACAAAATTAGCTTGGGGATTACGTCTGGGTCATCAGAACTGCCCCTGTGCCACAGGCTCCTCTTCTGCATTCCCCTGGAAGCTGGCATGCCCAGTGTTTTCTCTGCCTGGAATTCCTATTCTATGTCTAACTCTTTGTTCCTAACAGTATAACAGCATGTTCTACTACTGTTGCACAGGTTAGTATTATAATAATTTACAGTTTTGCTCTCCCTTCAAATGATATACGGAGGACTTCCTGAATGAACAGTGACTGTAATTTCTGAGGATATTGAGCTTCATCAGCCAATTACTGTGCACAGATGATTGCTTTCAAGTATTCCTCACAGCACACTTGAAATAAAAAGCAACTGGCCCAGTTATGTCAGTGAATTTCATTGCTTCCACCCATGGGCTTGAGGGGGAGAGAAGTAGGGGAGGGAAGCATTCGCACCAGAGAAGATAAATTCAGCATGCCTAGACTTTGCTTTCCAATTCCTATTTCCTATGACCAGCATTTTCACAGAACCTTCAGGGCTGGCGTTTTCTGCTCTTTTATAATCCATTTCTTTAATGGCAATGTCAGGCAAAGGTCTTAGTAAGGAAGCCTTTAGCTTGTGCTCTTTAAAAAGGGCAAAAACAACAAAATAGTTTTCTGAGAATGAAGAAAATAATCCCCTCATTTCTATCCTTTTTATTGTTCTCAGTTTTATCTATTTCTCTTGACTCTTATGGTTAAAACACTTTGGAAGACATTTCTTCCTTTATTATCAGTTCTTGTCAGCTGAGTAATTCCTCATGTTTGCCATACAGCTTTCCTTTGCACTTTTGATAGAGTTTAATCAGTCATCTATATGGTATGAGTCTGTCTAACTACTGTAAGCACGGTGGCTGAAATCAGTAGATCTTGTATTTCATTACAGCCTGGTCATGTATCATGCTCAGTCAGCTTATCATCATATCTTAGAACATCCTGGAAATATGAAAGTGTAGTATTTAAGACCTTTGCTGGATGAATAAGGGAGAATATGCTTAGCCTAAATTCAATCAGCTAGATGTTGGCTATCAGCAGCAAAAGATGCCCTTATCAAGTGCTTGAATACCTACAAGGAGAACTAAAATTCACACGATACGTAATGTCAGGGGAATATTAACCAGATACTTTCTAAGATGCGTCTGTTCTGATATAAAGAAGGCTAGGGTAGACATTTGGTGTGGAAGTAAAAACTTCAAAATAAAATCTCAAGCTATAGCAATTCACCATTGCCAGTAATTTTTTTTTTTAGAAGAGAGAGGATAAAAATTTCCAACCCTCTCATTCAGAAGAAAATGCTGGCACAAGTTGGCCTAAAACATATCTTTTGTCTTTCCCAACTCTAGTTATCTCCACCAAATCAGGAGTATAAACTTAATGACAACTACATTATAGCATTACCAGAAGCTCATGGTCTAAACCTCATTTTCAAGAAATTTGTAACATTGTTCTAGTTTTCACTGACTACATAAAATTCAATACCTTAATACCATGATTAAGAAAACGTTTTGATTTTAAAATAATAACTTAAAAGAAAGCAAGACTACATATATGGATGTTCTATTATGAGCTTAAAATTATGAAGAGCCAGCTCTTCCATTTTCTTTTTGAAATCAGACTTCTTTTTCTTTTCAAATAATTTTTTATTTATTTACATCCTGAATGTTACCCCTTCCCTTCCTCTCTGAGAGAGCACTCCCCTAACCCCAATCCCCTGGCACCCCTCTTCTCTGGGGTGTCAAGTCTCTATAAGATTAGGCACATCTTTTCCCACTGTGGCCAAACAAGGCAGTCCTCTGTTATACATGTGACAGGGGCATCTGACCAGCCCTGTTTGTAGCTTAGTCTCTCAGAGTTCCCAGGAGTTCAGCTTAGTTGACACTATTGGTCTTCCTATGGAGTTGCCATCTCCTTCAGCTCCTTCAATCCTTCCCCTAACCTTCCACAGGGGTTCCTGACCTCAGTCTAATGGTTGGCTGTTAAGTATGTGCATTTGTCTCAGTCAGCTTCTGGTAGAATATCTCAGAGGACAGTCATACTACAAGCACAACATAGAGTCAGGGTTTTGTGACCAAATTAGGATCTGGTTGGCAGAACAAAATAATCACTGTAGGCAGAGGGAAGGAGGGACTTGGGTGGGAGAGAGGAGGGGAGGGGAAGAAGACAAGTAGGATCAAGTATCAGGGGAGACATGAGAGAAGCCCAGATGGCCAGGAAAATGAATGAAAATGTGCAGCTGCTGGGGGTGGGAGATGAGAGGAACCTCTAGAAAGTCCCAGAGACCTGGAATGTGAGAGGTTTCCAAGACCCTTTGACTAAGGGGTGACCTTAGTGGAGGGATGGAGTCACCAAGCCTTCTTCAAAAATTTTACCCACAATTGTTCCTATCTAAAAGAAATGCAGGGACAAATGAAGTCAGACGTCTTGAGAGAGCAGTGTCACCTGCTGGCTTTACCTGCTGGCTTTACATCCCCTCCCATCAAATGTGAAGGGTAGTTTTCTCAGTCATAATTGTCCACTTTACTAACAGCTACGCTGGTCATATTATTGAAGAATACATGGAAGTTCATAAAAGTAGGCAATGGTAATAAGTATACACAAGAACTCATTATGGTCATCAAATGAGTTTAGTCCTCAGTTAGACAATGAGGCAATGGGGTGGTTCTAGCTTCTTTCTATCAGCGCAGAGTTTTCACCTCAAATGGATTCTATCAGTATTAGAAGCAAGTAGGATTCTCTTACCTATCAGAAGAAGAGAAGGATCCACTGTTACTGAAAACAAAACAAGACTCCATTTCAAATCTGGCATATTACAATGTCTCCACCTATGCAAACATCACCTTTATAAAACTAATCTCCTTTTTAAATTGCATATAGAGCTCAACTCTTAAATGCACAGTGCTTCACAGGATCGCCCTATTTGTCTCCTAAGAGTAGCAACATATAAAATACATACATTTGTTTCTTAACAGTAACAGGATTGTATCAGGTCCTAGCTTTTCATACAGTGTAGACACACAGCTCAACAGCTTCTCTTCTCTACACTACATTCCTTGCTGAGCTGCGTAGTCCTACTTTTTACAACAACCCTTTTCTTTTTATTTCTACTTCTTCACTACCATGGGACTCTTTTTGATTTTCTGTTTATCACTGTCTCACCCCGGGATTCAAGGCACACCTAGTCACCAGTCTAACTCCCAGACTTGCTTCATTTTATTCTTCCCAATACAGCATAGAAATTCTTTGGATAAATCCTTTGTTCTTTAATTTCTTTTCACCAATGGTTTTCATATTTCCCACACTGGTAAATTTCTCAGTACTCTTTGTCTTTTCTGTTTATTCTCCCTTTACATCTGCCTTTCCCTCTCCTCCTTCGATAAGCCTTAGTGTTACACTGCCAAACTGACTTTAACAAACCTGGCATTTAAAAAAAATACCTAGAATTTAGTTATATGATCAAAATTAACTTTCTTATAAAGTTGGTATAATATATGGGTTATGAAATATGAACAATTGAGAAAAATGTGTAAATTGCAATAAATAGTTTTATTGCTCAAAGATAGTAATAAAAATAAAATTAACTCTTGATATACAAACACATATCTTCCTCACACACATGGCATATGTTTATATATGAGGGATAGAGATGGATTCTCCAACATTCCCAGTCTCCCTTAGTTATGTGAGGGCACATTACTATTTGTATATGTCACTTCTAGTTTGAAGAAAGACACAGGGAAAGAATCTCAAGGTGTCATATGTTGATGGAAAAGCTTTGATCAACCTATATCAATGAGTGTTCATGTGAAGCACAGCTGTTTCATATCCTCCCCCTGTGTATGTGTATGTGTGTGTGTATGTGTGTGTGTCTGTCTGTCTGTCTGTCTGTCTGTTTCTGTCTCTGTCTCTCCTTCTCTGACCCACATTGGTATAAGAAACTAGAACTCATTCAGTAAGACATTTAGTTCGGGGGACAAACTTTTGATACATGTCAGAATAAAGATAGTAGTTAGCCATAAAATTAGACCTACTTCAAGAAACTTAAAGAAGAAGGGTGAATGAAACTCAACTTCAAGACTAGATGTGTCCTGGGAAAGGGACATGGTTTTAATATTCCAAAGTAAATGACTGCATCATTACCAATAAAACTAAAAAAATCTTATATCAAGAAATACAGTAGAATATTCAATAAAACTATAATTTTTATTTTTATTAAAATAAACAAATAATCAACAACAAAAATACCCAATGTTTTTGTAGATATGATAAAAAGGGAACCTACTAACCTGATAAAGAACATTAAAAATGTTCTCTAGTATACTTAATAGTACTTAATAGTACTTACAGTATTTAAAGATCAAAGCATCACATCAAAGACTAGGAACAAGGTATATTTCCACTTTGGTCATTCTGTTCAATATCTTACTGAATTCAAGAAGGAAAGTAATGCCTTTCTTAACAAACAAAAGCCGGATGCTTAGCTTGATCTAGAAAAACCACACATTTTGTTTTGTTCCATTTTGTTTTGTTTCTCAGCACCCATCCATAATGTAGCACTATCATAGTATCACTCTTTTTAGGTTTAATTTCATCACAGATGAAGTACAAACTTCCTCCATGGAGACTAAACAGAAAATATATTAGATTAAAATTCATTCACCACTAATTCTAGTTATTCAAAGTTCTGCTCCATCCAAACAACATTAACAATGTCAAGAAAGGAACCACTTATCTTCCATATATTTCTGTCACTAGCATGTAACACATCAGATGAAAAATAATACAAATTTCACACACCTTTAGAAATCAAATTATTTTGACATTTGCGGACACAGTATATCAAGCAGTGCAGTCAAATTGAAACACTAGCAAGGACTGACAATAAAACTTACCAAAAAGAAAGAGGCCAAAGGCTGTGAATTTGAGGGTTTAAAGGGGGTACATGGCGGGTTTTTGAGAGAGGAAGGGGAACAGGGACAATGTCATTATATTTTAATTTAACAACAGCAGCAGCAGCAATAAAAAAACAAAATCATACATGTTCTAAATTTTGGCCTAAAGGAAAAAACTCTTCAGTTTTTTGTGACTGGAAGTTAATCAAAGCTTGCTGTGTCAGTCAGCCTTATACTGAATAAGCCATAGTCCTAGAGAATAATCAAATACTATTGTTTTGCTAAAGAAACATAGTAAATGTAAAATATTTCCTAATGACATTCTGCTATAGCCACATACAGATGAGTGTCTTCCTCAGCCATCAGTCGTCAGAGATGCGTCCTTTTGCAGTAAATGGGATCAAACACAGAGACCCACAAGTTGATAATGTGCAGTGAGTATTAAATTTTGGAACACTGTCCTAAAAGGGGTGTCTTCATCAAACTGCTCTTGTCAAGGCTCAGGGAACTCTGAAGAAGAAAAAGAATATTTCAATTTTTTTAAAAAAACGTAATGCCATGCAGAAAGCTTAAAGTTGGCAGAGCTTTAAGACACAGTCTTGGTTAGCCTTAGGGAGAAGAATTGCTAGAAAGGACAATGGAAGGAAGATCTTTGGGAATGTGCGCAACTTCCTGTTTTTAAATCTGCATTCTGGTTACACAAGTGTGAACATCTTAATATGGTGGTTCATTTCTGTCATTGGGTTTTTATTAAAATATAACTTTCAGAAACCATTTTTGTGTTTGTCTATGTCCATATCTAGCTTGACCAACCACACTGTTAAACATAACTAAAAGTCTAGAACTGCTGTAGAAAGTGAGGTGGTTTGAAAATGCAGGGAGTGGCGCTATAGGGATTTGTGGCCTTGTTGGAGTAAGTGTGGCCTGCCACTGTGAGGGTGGGCTACCAGGGAGACAGGCAGTCTTCTCCCAGTTCCCTTTGGAACAGCTTCTCTAGGGCCATGTCTGCCTGAAGGCTACCATGCTTTCAGTCTTGTTGATAAAGCACTGAACCCCTGAACCTCTAAGCAATCCCCAATTAAATGTCATACTTTATTAGAAAAAAAATTAGGAAAAAACACAAATTGCCTAAAATTTGTCAGAAAGCAACAAAAAACCCACCCCTTTCTGTAGGTGGCTGTCAACCAAGCCTTATTTGTGACGGTCAACTAGTGGCAGTTTAACCATTGTAGCAGAAATTCAAGAAACCTTGAGAACTACTTTAGACCAGATTTCTGGGGCCTTGCTCATCACATGATGTCAAATTCACCAGACAGCTTAGTAGCTTAATCATACACTGACCATTTGAGTACTCATTTAGCCAATAGCCTAAATGCAGGGGTGAGCATCTCCATGGTATCCTCTAATGCAGAAAAGGGAAGTTACAGCTAGTGAGAGACATCGGAGCTGCTCAATACAGAGCCACTGGTCTGGGGCATACAAGGGAAAAGTTAGCTTGTCTCCTAATGAAGCTAAGTCTTACCTTTATGGTACAAACCAATGAAGAATAGAAAATAAATAGCACGTAATTTTGCATTTTTATAATAAGTTTGAAACTAAACACTGGGAAGCCTTGTCAGCCCCTGCTAAGTCGATTCCAATTAAGGCTCCTGGCAGGGTTCCAGCTGCTTTACTCCTCAAATAGCACAGAGCATAACAAGGTTTATGAAGCATTCAAAAGTCAAATACCCTATTAACATAAACATGTAGTGAAATAAATGCTTCTACCAATTTTCAGCTTGCTTTCTTCCTTTCCGATGGGCTGGGGTGATAGAAGATGAAATCTCTTTCCTTTGCTCCTTGCTTGTTGGAATGCAAAACAAGGCTTCCCTAAAAATCAACTGTGGACTAGTTCCTGTCCCTGCTCAGGCAGCCACTTTGACCATAATGAATTTCTTTGGATACTAATTTTAGTACCAGGAGCTCAAGCTTTTACCTTCTGCTACAATGCTGAATCAACAACAACACTAACAACAACAACAACAACAATAACCACACACACACACACACACACCAAAAACACAAGGTAAGTGTCCTTAGAGACTCCCATACTTACATTTTGATTCACATGCCTCTCTGGATCAGAAAAGAAATGGATTTATTAGTATGGGCTGCCACTGCCAATATTTAATGTAAGAAACAGTCATTTCTTTGGACATGGGAGTCAAATAAACTACAAATTGAAGGATATAAGCAGGTAAAATGTTTAAAGGGAAAGAAAAACAAGCAAAGAATTGGTGCAATAAATTTTTGTAAAGGTTCAGTTTAAAAAATAAGGGAGGAAGGAGACCATTATGTCAAAAGCCAACACCCTTTTGGCAACCCCCTCAAACAGTGTTAAGTTAAATGGAACAAGGTCTCTTTTGGACAACACTGGTCATATATCTTTCTTTTACCATGCAATTCAATGATTTAGAAAAGAAACTGTGTGAAAGTCTGTTCTCCATGGAATGTGGAAATGGCTTATATCGTAAATGTATACATGTGTTTTCAAAATGAACAAAAATAAATACCCATGAGAATTTATATGCACTATGATTATTATAAACACTAAAATAGTTTGATTAAATTTTAATGCCATCAGTTTAGAAATATAGGATTATTAAAATGTAGTTTTCAACCTACCACTATAATATCTGACCAAAACCCAATATATTTTCATGAAGTTAATATAGTTTTTTTTACATATTATAAGTAGCTTGTATACTTTTACTTATCATATAGTGTACTTACTGAAGAATATATGCATAATATCTTATAAAAGTTCTCCTAGTGTTTCTATACTGAAACATTCTGTCCAGACCATACTTAATAATATCCTAGTGAACTATTTGCCCAATACAAAGATAATTCTTAACTTGCTAAATGTTCTTAGTTTCTACTCTGTACTGTAACCCATCCAGCAGGTCCAGTTATTCCAGGGTTCCAAAGGGGCACTACCTGAGGGTCAAAAGGGGGGAGAGAAGGAAGTAGGCCAAGCACCCTAAGAAAGACAAGTCAGTCTGGGTTATGTCAATGCCTCATTTAATGTTCTGGGGTACACAGGTTTTAAGGCTTTCAGGAGGGACATGCCTCAAGGCAAGGACAAAGATGGGCAAAGGTATTCCTGGCATTTACGGCAGGAGGTGAAGAGGTCATCTGATGAAGATACCGGTGTCGGTGGTGTTGATGCAGGCAGGACCATTCTGCAGTTATCTCGAAACAATGGCTAAACCAATGCCCATGGGAGAGGCTCTTCTTTGCTTTTCTCAGGACCTTTGCCCTGTCAGCCAAAGTGAGGGTCTCTAATGGCTTCCCACAATATTGTGCACTTTTCTTGGATGTAGGGGTCTTTAGGATCTTAAGCAGCATATAAATTTGGAAAAGAGTTTGCTGTAGATCATTCCATAATAGGACAAATACAAGGAATTAAACATCATCATAAGGAAAACTAAAGGAAATACACTCCTGGGCCAGCATTGGGCCTTCTTAGGTAGACCTGCAGACTGCCATTATATGGTCAGCTCTGTCACTATTGTTCTTTACAGTAGGGATGGTTCTGATGCTGTCATGTTCCCCAACTGGTTCTTGATCTGTCAGTAAAGAAGTCATGGTCCAATTGCTGAGAAGAAGGGATATGAGGAACTTCTTGGTCCCTCATTGAAAAGAGACAGACACAAAGGAGGAGAGATAGAGTTGACCACACTTCTGAGAGAGAAAAGGTGACCTGTCTTATGATATTTCTGGCAGAGCAGTGACCTATGGCTACTCCTACAGTCGGGCAGTCATGGATGTACCTGAGTAACTAAGTTTAGGGAAGGTGGAAGGTGTGGAGTTAAGAGTACTGATAAGTGTACGTTAACAACAAGAATTTAATTGCCCAGCAATTGTGCCAAGAAGGCAAGTTGAAAATGAACAACTCTCTATGTCTTTTATCCATGGATTCAAGGGAAGCTGAGTGGGGCTGGCACATTCCCAGGTAGCTAAAGCTACATACAACACTTTATTTATTGTGTGCCTATGGATAAATTTCCTTACACTTCAAGTCCTGGGTTCCTTCAATGATAAGATGAGGACAATATGTGTCACATTGAATCTTTTGAAGATCCCGTGTTTAGTGGCTGTGAAGTGCTTTAAGAATATCCTTGGTGCTCAAGAAAGCCTACTGTACTATACCTTTTATTAGTCCACTCTTCATTATTATAACAAAAAATTTGAGACTGGCAACTTTTGAACCTCAGTTTTAGAAGCTGAAAATCAGTTCTCTTAGAACTGGCTCTAGCAAGAACATTTTTGTAAAAGAATGAAGTTTCTTTTGTATGAGAATGGTTGTATGATGTTATAGGAAGTATGAAAATATTGTTAAGCAGTGGGGCTCATTTGTATAAATAAATCGTGCAAGATTTCGGGAATCTGATGATTGCTACTAGATCCCTTTCTAGGTCACTACCTGTAGTAGCCCATAGACTTCTTATTAGAACTCAACCTCTACAAGGTCCCAACACTTGTCATCAGTGGTACACAGACAAACAAGTTGTCACCACATGAGCTTATCAGACACACCCCAACCCTGTCTAAGACTGCTGAATAATAGTGGCTTTCTCCACCGAGATGGCTATGTATCTGTTGAATCTTTAAGTAAGAATTGATGGTATTATTATAGAGATTTCTGTGGCTGAAAGAGGAGTCATTCAAAGGATTAAAGCATAAAAATTTCTGACATATTCAAAGACTGTGAAATAACCAATATTTGTGGAAATTGTTAGACAGGGTACCATTCAGGCACTGCAAAGACATGAAGACTGTTCCATGTCTCCTACTAAATAGAAGGAGAAAAACTTGGACATTGTGTTTATATGGGAAATCTCTTTCTCAAATTGAAGCCATCATGTAACCAAATTATATCATTTGTAAAATCTCTATTATCAACTATAGTAAAGTTAACCTTAACTGTTAAAAAAATGTGGATCATGGATTTCCATAGTACCTTGACTGCACTTTAGTATTATTATTCAGCTAAGCATAAAAATGCCTAGAGAATTATATAAAGAATACTCACTCCCAATTCATGAAATTTCACTTAATAAATTACACCTTGAAGATCCTGCTGCCACCACAAGCGTATTGTTTGTCCTCCAAGGAAGCACAGGTTCTCTCACACACAGTTGCCTCAGCACACCCGGTTTGCAAAACCCAGCTCACTGCAAAGGAGGGCTAGGCTTCCTAGCTGGCCTTACCACATCCTCAGCTTTTCACTGCCGCAACACTATCATGTATGAGTGTTTTATGTGTTCCCAAGTTTTGAGCTAAGTGATGTTTCAAAATACTTATGCTAATGATGTCCTCTAAAGTAGGGATCTATTTTTTTTTATTGTCTTTAAACTGGGAGGTGAGGTAGAGAATAAAATGGGAAAATATGAGGTCATGCATGCCCAAGCACCTACCCAGCTCAAGAGAATTCTCCTGATTGCCAGGGCTTCACAAATGCAATCACAGCATTGCTGGGGAAATTCACACATGCCTGTTTCTCCACTAAAGGAGAACCCCACAGAATATGCTCCTGATTTCTCCCCTAAGCCCCACTCCATGTCTGCATTCCACAGTTCTAATAAATCATGAGGATGCTCAGATATCTTTTCTAACTTCTGAACTATTGTAGCAAATCAAGACCAGTAAGTGCTGCTCTGAATTTGGATTTATCATTCCTATATATTTATAATAGATATGTTGTTAGTCATATAAGATATGAGACAATGGTGAACCATCAAATAAGCGTGCAAATTTTATTTCTCATGTTTGCTTATGTAATCTTCTATCACCTAGGATTTTCTGGGGAAATATGTCTACAATAACACTGACCTTCAAGTGTATTCCTTTGCAGTGCCTCCTGTGTTTTGATGTATGGCGATATAATTATTTGTAACTTATTGATGGGCAATAAGAATATTTTCCACATTTTGTTTTGGTGGTGATGTAATACACATTCACAACAAATATTTCTGCTATATATTTTGCCTACGCACTCTCCAAATGAGTCACAACAAACAACTGAGTTTTGTATTGGCAATGTATGACAGGTCCTAGAAACTCCACATTCATGACAATATCTGTGAGATCAAACTGTCTTACAAAACTGACCACATTGAAGTACCATCTTCCTATTGTTTTAATTTGAATTTGGCCTAGAAAAACTAGAAAAATTAAGAGACTTCTTACACAGTTATTTGACTTAGTGGTCTTTCCTTTATGTGACTCAGTTGTGCAATCTCATTTCTCTATTCTGCACTTCTTGCTACTTATGTGCTATAGATACTGTGGATACAGCGTCATAAACACTTATCAGAGATCTTGAAGCTGAGAGTTATTGGATGTCTTGGCTTTTAGGGAGAGGCTCCTCTTCCTGTTCCACAGTTGACCACCTTCTCATAGTTTTCTTAATGAGGGGGCATACACCAGTGTCTCACAATTCATATCTATTATTATCATGGACCCCCAACAATTGATGACTAACCCTAAATCCTTTGTAGAAACCCCACACTTAAGTGTCACCGTAGTTTTTTTAGGGGACACAATTATTCCACTTAGGCCACAGTAAGCGTCTTTGCTTTTTCTTCTTGCCTGTTATATTTTTATATATACACATGAGTTTGCTTGATTTCAGTGCTGCCAATTTCGTTTTGTCTTTGTTTGTTTCCCTGTGTCTCATTTAAGCTTTTGGCCATAATTCAAAACTAGTCCTTATTGTTTTCTCTGTTCCTCCTATCTTAGCCTAAAGAAGTTTTATTTTGCAGATAGTGTCTACTGATATTAGTTTGTTTTCACTGATACTGTACATTGATTGCAAGTGTATTCTCATCCACAAATACAATGTATCTCAAAGCCCATGCTTTTATAATTTCACTGTGCTTAATTCTGATTCTTTTTCATTTTCTCCTGTGGTATATCTGAGTCATATGTATGTTCATATGTGAATACTGAAATGCTGTAAATGGTATTTATTCCGGTTGTTCTTGTAAACAAGATAAAGTAATTGGAATCCATCATATCACAGTACATGACTAAAACATATTCAACTAAGGAATCAATGATGAGCTCGTGTGGTGTCGATTAGGATATAAAAAGATTTTTTTCTTAAATTTTTATTACTTTTGTGTTTTTGTTAATAATAAACTACATTTAAAACCTCTTTAGAGTGAAAGGTGAATATAGGCATAAACACGTTTGTGGGAACTGGTCCCTTCACATTCTCATGGGATAGTGAACTACACCATCATTGCAGACACCTCTGCAGCTAGGACACAAAACCTCTCAACAGAAATGATTAATAAGTAGGCCAAACCAGAGCATGGTAAGCAATGCATCTTAGAATCAATAGTTTGCATTCTATTCTATCTCTAAATATTTTATTCTTCTCAATTGAAAATCCAAGAGAAATTAAAGTTTTACCTAAAAAAAAGAAGTCTGGTGCACCCTACAATATGCATTCTCTGAGAACTATGCTAAGTGGTGTTTTATTCAGAAGATGGTTTACCTTTCATGTAACTTGTTCTTTTTGTCTTTTTTTTTTAATCCCACTTTACCTGCTTCTCTCCATTCTGTTCATCCTTGAAGTCTGTACTCAATAGTCCTGTCTCTTTCTATGTTCTACCCAGGAATACAAATCCACATCTCATTCCTTAGTAATCATCTAACTCTTTTATAACGATGATCATGAACACATGTTTAACTTAAATTCCTTCAATATCTAAAACTCTTTGATATATATCAAAGACTTGCAAAACAGGCTTGTTGAACAACATTGCTTTTTGGAACTAGGGCTATACACACATCGCTCCCTCTCACCAGAGAATGGAAGGGAACATCGTTCCATTTCTGTGTGAAGTATCAACTGTGTGCTGGCAGTAAAATGACTCCCTGGCTCACTGGAGAGTTGGAAGAAAGGTTGAAATTTTAAACTATTTCTTCTGTGCATACATTTATGAAATTTCATTCTCAGTTATGCAGTAGTAGAAGGCACACATATTTCCATTTTATTTGAACATTTATTTTGACCAGATTGCAAATTTTCTGTTAATTGAGCATTGAATTGGCCACAGCTCCACTGTAGATCTGCTCCATAGCTTTTTCACATGGACTTTATTATAGCTTCTCCTCCACAGCTGCTCATTTCATATGTTTAATCTAGCATGGTGCTTCCTTCATATGCAGGGGGTGGGAATGACTAGTAAATAAAAATGTGGAGAAGAAAAAAAGAGCTGAAAATATTCACGGCTTAATTGCATCCACACTCTGTTTAAATAATAAAATATTAAATAATATGAGCTTATCATTTTGCTAAAATTATTGTATGCTTCACATGTTTTCATCAAACAAAAAATATATGTTAATTTCAAAAGTTGAGAAACTGGAGGTGAGCAAATTTGACTAAGTTGCCTGAAAATTTCTCAGAAATAACAACTTTCAGGATGCTACTGTATATGTTCATAAATGTTTCCTTGTGCAATAAACACATACTTTAAACAGATGGCACTATGGTTCTGTAAAGTATTTTTCAATTAACAGCAGAATTTCTCTTCCTTAACAGTAAATTCCCCTTTTGATAAAATAAATAACCATGTATATCTCATATTTGGTAACTGAAGATAATATTTTCATATGCACTCATTTAGCATATGGATTAACTCAATCGTACTTTATAAGAAATTTAGACAGTTTAAATAACTCAACATATTTATTTCATCTGACATTTAAAATTCTTGTAGGAATAGTTTTGAATGTATATTACTTTTTCACAATAAATTCTGAGAAATAAAATTGCTGAACATTTTTCCCTTAAAGTTTTGACGGAAGTTGTCAAAATACTTTCAGAAAAAATGTATACCAAATTTTATCCTTTAAAAAAAAATCTCTTCCTGCAAATACTAGGTTTTGTATTTGTATTTTCTTATGGTAATCAAATAAACAAAAAAGAAGGTATTTTATTCTATAATCTATACTACGGCACATTTTGCCTACTAGCAAGGTTATATATCTTTTAAAGTGGTTATTGGCTAGCTACAGTTTCCCAAAGGGGTAGAAATGTGCGTGTGTGTGTGTGTGTGTGTGTGTGTGTGTGTGTGTCTTGATTATGTATCTTCCATGTATATGAGTCGGTGTATGTATCTATGGCTATATATGTATGTATGTATCTGTATACATCTGCTGTGTGTGTGTCTATGTATGTGTTATGAATCTGTGTCTGTGTATGTCTCTATGTCTGTGTATATCTATCAGCGTGTATATGTCTGCATATGTATGTTTGTTTGTATGTCTATGTCTGTGTCTGTATATGTCTGTGTCTATGGGTATGTGTCTGTGCATGTGTCTGTGGGTATGCGTATGTGTGTATGTCGGTGTCTGTACCTGTCTGTGTTTATGTATGCACCTGTGTCTATATGTATCTGTGTGTATGTGTGTGTCTGTGCTGCTATTGAATATAATTTTTTCAGACTATGTATTCTGATCTTCAGATAGTGAGAGATTTGGGAACACTCACTCCTGAATGCAGTGATGTCTTTATCACATCTCCCCTTAGGAATCTGTAGGAAAGGAGGCTGAGTGATTGGTGTAAGAGACAAAAGGGATGGATGACTCTCAGGACACTGTTCCAAGCACAGCAGGACTGACCCGTGTATGAACACCCAGAGACTGGGCAAGCATGTGTGCCAGTGTCTCAGTGCCGAGAGAGGAGAGTGAACATGAGAACTAGCCCTAATTAAGAAACACTCTTTCACTTGTCTTTCAGAGTTTTGTGTTTGTTCCTGAAACTAGCAAATTGCTCGCCATTTTAATCCAACAAATAAAATATTATCTCAGTAAAATTATCTATCCCTTGTCTTACAAACTACTCCCAAAAACACACGCTGAGGTTTGCACTGAGAAATGTTAATTGAATTCCTTTTCCCTCTTAGCCCTCTTTTCTGTTGTCATCTTCAAGAGCGTTGAGTGAGAACCATGTAACTCATGTTATTTTCAAGATTAATAGACTCAGGGTGCAAAAGATGCAGCACTCCAAGCATGAAGAATTATTAACTAGCAGCAACATTTGAGGAATGTTCTCGCATTTCCCATGCTTCATTGCTTCACTGAACAGTGAGCAGAGGAGTTCACTGGGAGGCAGATGTTACCCTTGCACATATTACAAATGCAAATGATTTTATCCCCAAAGTGAACAGCCAGCACTTGAAAATGAAGGCACACAACATTTTCAAATAAAATGATAGAAACAATCACACTGCCTTTGAAAACACGATTTCCCTCTTTGGCATTATTATTTTAGTCCAGGGATACAAGAGTAATCATTAATGTATGAGAAGAAGAAAGGAAGAAAAAACAAGAGTGAAAACTGATGGTATTCAGTGCTGAGCTGATATCTAGTAGAAGGGAGATTAATACACCAAAGGCTATCCTCATAGAAGTAGTGAACTATCACTTCAAAAAATACTATAGTTTGTATCAAATGTGCATTCAATTTTGATTACTACATAGATGTATACAAATTCTTAAGGCAAGGTCTTCAAGATTTAAACCTGTGCTTTTTGAAATTTTTATAAGATTTATTTCTTTTATTATTTCATGTTTGTCACTGTTTTGACCTCATGTATGTATGTATCTGTACCGCATGCATACCTGGCACATGTAGAAATCAGAAGAGGGCATCATCCTCTGGACTGAAGTTAAGGATGGTTGTGAGCTGCAATGTGGGTGCTGGGAACTAGACTCAGAACCTCTGTGAAAGCAATATGTGGTCTTAATGATGGAGCCAACGCTCCAGTTCCTTAAGCCTCGTCTTAAAGAGGATAATAGACTGTTGAGATAGGACATACCCAACATATATCATGTATAGTCATGTCTTTATTATTTCCACATTTTCTTTCTTGGAAATAAATTATCTTTCTTTTCACTCTTCCAATTTTTTGCAATGAAATAATTCTTATAAAAACCCCAAACCAATGATTATCCTGTTAGCATGATAAATTTAGATCATCAATCAGAGTATGCTATTCCATTTTTTTGTGATATTTAAAAATTTACCATATTTCTGTTTCATTAAAAGTACATGTCTGGTTTTCTTGTGACCCGTCCAGCAGGTCCAGTTATTCCCGGGTCCCGAAGAGGCACTACCTGAGGGTCAAAAGGGGGGGAGGGCGGGGAGAGAAGGGGAGGCCAAGCATGCTAACAAAATCAGAGTCAATCTGGGTTGTGTCAAGGCTTCATTTAATGTCGCGGAGGTGAACGGGTTTTAAGGCTTACAGAGAAGGAATTGACCTTCACACATGAGCAAAGGAGGGAAGGGTGGAGACACCCCTAGCAATGGAAGCAGGAAGGGAGGAGGTCATCCAAGTGGGGACACCTGGAGTTAACGCCACCGGCAGGAACATTCCACAATTAGGGCAGGAACATCTTGTGGTATTCTTGGGAATCTTCTCCCACCGATAGCTCAAGGGGAAGGCTCTAGTTAATTGTTCTTCCTTCTCGGCAGCCACCACCTTAGGGCTATGAGTAAGCATAAGTCCGAATAGCTCAGGACGGTTCCCCACATTCTTGCATGTTAGTCTCATTAGCAAATGAAGGCCAGAGGTAGTATTTACTTTCTCTAACACCCCTATATTACTTCTTCTTGAACCATCTACATTTTTTAAAAAATTTTTTTATTCGATATATTTTTATTTACATTTCAAATGATTTCCCCTTTCCTAGCCTACCCACTCCCAGAAAGTCCCATAAGCCCCCTTCTCTCCCCCTGTCCTCCCACCCACCCCTTCCCACTTCCCTGTTCTGGTTTTGCTGAATACTACTTCACTGAGTCTTTCCAGAACAGGGGGCCACTATTCCTTTCTTCTTGTACCTCATTTGATGTGTAGATTATGTTTTGGGTATTCCAGGTTTCTAGGTTAATATCCACTTATTAGTGAGTGCATACCATGATTCACCTTTTGAGTCTGGGTTACCTCACTTAGTATGATGTTCTCTAGCTCCATCCATTTGCCTAAGAATTTCATGAATTCATTGTTTCTAATGGCTGAATAGTACTCCATTGTGTAGATATACCACATTTTTTGCATCCACTCTTCTGTTGAGGGATACCTGGGTTCTTTCCAGCATCTGGCAATTATAAATAGGGCTGCTATGAACATAGTAGAGCATGTATCCTTATTACATGGTGGGGAATCCTCTGGGTATATGCCCAGGAGTGGTATAGCAGGATTTTCTGGAAGTGAGGTGCCCAGTTTTCGAGGAACCGCCAGACTGATTTCCAGAGTGGTTGTACCAATTTGCAACCCCAACAGCAGTGGAAGAGTGTTCCTCTTTCTCCACACCCTCTCCAACACCTGCTGTCTCCTGAATTTTTAATCTTAGCCATTCTGACTGGTGTAAGGTGAAACCTCATAAAATTACAAAGTTTCTGTAAGGCAAAGGACACCATCAAGAGGACAAATCGGCAACCAACAAATTGGGAAAAGATCTTCACCAATCCTACATCAGATAGAAGGCTAATATCCAATATATATAAAGAACTCAAGAAGTTAGACTCCAGAAAACCAAACAACCCTATTAAAAATGGGGTACAGAGTTAAACAAAGAATTCTCACCTGAAGAACTTCAGATGGTGGAGAAGCATCTTAAAAAATGCTCAACTTCATTAGTCATTAGGGAAATGCAAATCAGAACCATCTACTTTTAAAATGCTTAGAACAAATGCTACCATTATGCAGGAGTGACTGAGAGATGGGTTAGATAAATGATACACTATGTTGCCACCAGACTTAAGCCTATTTTACCTTGTTCTTTTTGCAACTCTGCACCCTGACCCACGGAATTATCTAATCCTGAACTGCATTCTAGATTTAAGTTGCCTTTGTCTGTAAAGGTAGGCTGACTCAGTGTCTGAATCCCACATCATTGTCATTTCAAGATGACATCATCTGCTTTGTCTTCTACCTCTGACTTTGGCAGTTTGAAGTGCCATGTAGGCAGAAGAATGGATTCCCTTCCCTCGACAAAGCAAGACGCCTGGCACAGGGCTGCTATCATCATCCCTTAGGATTCCAGCTCTGCACATTTGTACATTTATATTCTGTGTAGTATTCTTCAGATTAGAATGTATTCTAGGCTAATTCATCTATAAAAAATTCAAATGTGTTTCAAGCATTTGTAAGTTATCAAAATGAGATATCAATCACTCTGGAGGTTCAGAAAGAAAATACAGGTGTTTTCTGGCACTGCTATTACATTAAGGACACAAAGCAAGCACAATGCACTCTCTGACTTCAAGGGTCTATGGGCACATTTTGGAAATGATCTTGGATATATAAAAGTTATAATGATAGAGTATGGATGACTGGTCTTTATTTTTCATTTCCGCTTGTATTATGTGTCAGAAAGGAAAATACACTAAATAAAAGGTAAATTGACATTTTTGTACATTTTTTATAGCAAAGAAATATTGAGAGAGGCAACAGTGAGGCTTTTTTTCTGAAATTATATGGTAACAGCATTATTTTGTAGTTAAGTAGGCTCAAAATGTTTTTAAGTAGAGTTAAAATATCATTAAGAGTTTTCTCCTGGCTGCTTTAGTGAACTCAGAAGTCCTTATCCTAATCCCAACCTAATGCTCAGCCCCTGCACTCAAGAACCTTCATTCCCTTCACAGTGTCATCTACATTTAAAAAGTAAAGACTAATGACATTATTAAAAATGATTAGAAGAGTCTTTGCAACTACCAATTAGGACTGTCATGATCTTCGTATCCAAGAACTCTTCTTTGCTTTGGTGTAAGGTTGTCTCCCTTTACATTAAATGCTGATTTTAAAAAGACAGAACCCTTAGGTGAAGCAGCAGCAAACAGCAGGAGCTTCCCTTCTGTTCAAAACATCCCAGACAGGAAGTGCTCCCCTGGGTGAGTTCAGGGAGTCTTCCTGGGGGAGGATTAACTTTGACTTTACCCTTCTGTGCATCTTCAGAAATAAAACTTGCAGCCCTAAATGGAATCGACAATGTGTTAGCCTTTTTTATTTCCCAAGCTGTTTAATTTATTTTGCATAACCAGTTACATCCTCCCTAAAGGGAAAATCTTGAAAGAGAACAAGCCTTTAACTTCTTCATTGAAGGGGACAAAGCAGCTAAGTCCCAGCCAAGGCTCCTGACAGGGCTGCACCTGCACAGATCCAGACTCAAAGCTGAGCAGACCGCAGCCTGTGCCTGTGCTCCTCAATTCTGATGAAAATGGGGCATCAGGGATCCTTTTGAAATTTCACTTTGTTGTGAAATCTTGACCTTCCTTGTTCTTTTTTTCCTTTTTTTCCCTTTATTCTTTCTTATCCCTAGGACACATCAAGCTTTAAGAAAATAAAAACAGCTTCGTTAGTCAGACAGTATCTATAACAGATGTCAATACAAACTGAGAGCCCTAAAGAGATGCAAACTACACCCTGAACAGTCAGAAATGAATACATTCCACATCCAACAAGACAAACATGTCCAAAGGGCTATTCTAGCAGATTTGACTCCACATTGCAAAGTGCTTGAGTGAATACAGCAATAAAGTGTAGATGTATATTTTAACACCCTAGGAGTTCATTTCTGTCAATCAGCGGCAGGAATTTACTTTGAAGATATTACCTAAAGGTGTTTGTGAATCACTGGACATTTGGAAGCCTTGTCTGAAGCATGTATTTAATGGAAGGGGAATGTTTAAAAAGCTTTCTAACCATTTGAAGCTGTTATTGTGAAAATAGCATTTCAGAATAATATGGCGATGGCATTGGATTTATGGGGGAGGCTGCCGCTCAGCCAGGCTGAGTGAGTTGTTTCACAAATGCTGTATGCTTGGGAAGCCAGAATCCAGAAAGCACCCAGGCTAGTTCCTCCCCATGCCCCATGTGCTTTGTGATTTATAAGTAAGTCCCTTCCAAATTTTTAGAAAGATTAGAATATAGCTCTAGCAAAACAAATTAAATCTAAGAAACACTTCCCCAGGTGATGGTGACACATGCCTTTAATCCCTACCCTCTGGAGGCTAGCCTGGTCTACAGTGTGAGTTTCAGGACAACCAGACCTAAAACGAGAAATTCTGTCTTGAAATACCAAAACTAGAGGGCTGGAGAAATGGCTGAGTCATTAAGAACACTCTCTGCTCTTCTCAAGGTCCTGAGTTCAATTCTCAGCAACCACTTGGTGGCTCACGGCCATCTATAATGGGATCATTTGGGATGCAGGCATATATACAAATAGAGCATATGTATGTATAAAACAAATAAATAAAATCTTTAAAGAAATACCAAAAATAAATAAATGAATGAAAAATTATGGCATTCACCAGATGTTTGCTGCTTACCAAACACTGTGCTTTATCTTTTTCACAAACTACAAAGCTAGACATAGTATTTTCATGCTCCTACTGTGATATAGTTTCCAAACTTGGCAGCTTAGAATAATACAATTTCATTATCTTATCTCTATGGAGGTCTACAATTATAAATCCCAGTGCAGGCTGGCTATATTCTCCAGAGGCTATGGAGAGATACATATATTACAAGACTCAAGAGGTGACTATTTTGAGGGATGAGCACTGTTCTGCCTCCCATAATAATTTCATGTTGAGATAAGGAAACTGAATGTCAAAATAGTAAAATAATTTGCCAAAAAAAGTGAAACAGGCACAAAGGAACACAAGCTCCTTCACTGATAAGAACCAAAATGGTATTAAATTTTAATGTAGAAGCAACCATGCCTTATTGTATAAACCTCCTCTTCCATGAAACATCTGTCTACCTGTAGGGTTGCTTTTTTGTTGTTGTTGTTGTCTTGTATTTTTGGGTTTTTTTTTTTTTTTTGTCTTTTAGAGAATGTCAAATTAGGTAAAGGTAAATTATGGATAAACTCAAACCCAAGTTCACTTCTGAAAAAGTATTTTTAAGATGATACTTCTTGCAGTAGAAGAATAAATATTTCTGAACAAAAATACACCCCTCCAAAAGATACCTGCATGTTCTACTTAAAATGATTGAGGTGATTAATATGTTGACTTTTCATACTGTTAGTATGTAAATGGTCAGTATTGATAAGGCATAAATATGGCCTCACTACAGTAATGGTAAAGTCTACACTTACGTTGAGAAGGTTAGGCTAATTCCATGACAGACTTCCAATTGACAGTTAATAGTACTAGGCCCAAATTTCTGTTTCTAAGAATTCGCCAATTCTAGGCAAGTCCAGGACATAGAAGTTGCCCTGCCACCTGGCCTGAGGAAAGGACAATGCATCATCAAGAATTTCCAGCTACTTCCCTAGCTACTTCCTCAGTAACAGTTCTCAGACCTCCCCAGTAAGTTTCCAGCCACCACAGCCTGGTAATGGAATGTCTGTAGAAATGGACCCAACATTAACATAGAGATCACCTGCCCCCAGATTCCCTAATGTGCTTTTAATCAGGCCTGCAATCTCACTTGGGTGTCTCTCTGTCTTGGTAATGGGAGAACCCAGCATGCTGGACTTGTGCAGAATAAAACACTCTGCGATTACATACTATTTGAGTCTGGGGTGCCATTCTTTGGTGAATCATGGACCCTGACAATGTCTTATCTACATCTATGTCCATGCTCTTAAACATTTGCTACTGTATTCACAGTTCCCAGAAGGTCAGAATGTGATTTTCATTGCTCAATTCAGTCCATATAACGGAGGCAGAGCAGTCAGAGGAACAAGGTAGACCACCGAGAAATATAACTGCATGTAATATGGAAGGGGAAATAGAGCAGGAATGATTTATTCAGTGCATTTAGTGTGCCAAGCCTGTTTTAATCATTTTATGTGCATGGAATCACCAAAGCTTACATCAGCCTTTTGCAGTAAAAATAAATATTTTATATATGTTACAAGTGAGAAATCTGGTATTCTGGCTGAAGCCATACAATCATGAAGATCTAGAATTGCCCAGACAGATGATCTGCCCTGTTATCTACTACCTACTGCTCACATGAAGAAGCCCTCACCTCTGTGCCTCAGAGTGCAGCTTGGAGACTGAGCTTTAAATGATTAGGCTTCTACCACATGTCATATTCTTTCCCACATAGATGTGGCTGAGATGCTCTGAAGGCCTAATTCCCAATGTAACTATGTCTGAACTTCTAAGATAGACAAACATGAACATACATAAAATCCTAGTCATGAACCAATAATCCAGAAGACCAGGCCCATGGTGGCCCACCAAGACTGAGTGAGGATTTATTTGACCTAACTCTGAGGCCATCCAAATAAAGTCACCCTAATTCTCAATCAATCTCTCTCTCTCTCTCTCTCTCTCTCTCTCTCTCTCTCTCTCTCTCTCTCTCTCGTTTTTACTTGTTGTTTGTGAATTTTACATTATTTACCCTATTCCTTCCACTCATACCTGCCTTCCACCTTTCATCCTCAACAGAGAAAAAACATCTCATTGTGAAAACTGTAATGTGTCCCACAGGATTCCCTTTTATTCACACTTCTTTGACTGCAAATGTTCATTTCAATGCATCATCATTCTGGTACCAGGTGTCTGCCTTCTGTTATCACTGAAAGTACTGGAACCTCACTGGGACTCCTCTTGGATATCCTGTTGTTGCCTTTGTCATGGAGATCCTGTAGTTTTGGATCTGTAGTAACAGCTCCTTCTTGTTCTCCAGCAGTTCACTGATGGGGTAAATGCTGGGGTAGAACTTCATGAGCTGGTGAGCGGCTGGCTCCCTATATCTCATGCCTTCCTGACCAGCTCCCTTGCAACCCCCACATCCAGAGACAGTTTGCTGTTGCCTAGGTGAGGTGCAGTGTCCATTCTCCTGACTGCGGCAGCTGATTAGGGACAGAGCCAGTTACCCTGCTTTCATGACCCCAATGCTAGTTCTCACATCTGTCAGAACTGGCAAAGGGTGCCAGTGGGACAGGGCATCAGAACACACAGCAGAAAGGCAGACAAGTTGAAGTTGCGGGGCCAGCTCTATCACACTCACCTTCTCCCCTACCATCAGGTTCACTTCTACTGTGCTACCCAGATGAAGTGCAGGGCTTGCTCTCCTGACTGTTGCAGCTAGTTAGGGGCAGAGCCAGCTTCCAGCTCTCATGACCATAGGGCAAGGTCGGCCACCTTCAGCAGGTGGAGAGGCGTGAAATGAGAAGAGGGTATCACTCTCTAGTACTTGCCACCTTACAGGAGACAGTAGCAGGGCCAGCTGTCCCACAGTTTTATCCTCAGGGCCAGTGTTCCACAGGTCCTGCAAAGTACAGGGGACACTCTCTCCAGTACAACTAGCTAGGGGCAAGATCAGCTCTCTGGATCCCATACCCCCAGGGCCAGATCTCCCAGGATGTCCAAGTGAGGGGTAAGGACAGTTAGACACAGCTCATAATCCATGAACATGTCCCCCCAAGCCCCAGGTGACAGGCCAGACCAGGGACATCTGCCTGCACTTTGGTGGTAAATACCCCATGCTGCTTAAACCCCTGCTGCTTATATCCCTGCTGTTTCAGGGCAGTTGTTCCAAATGTGGCTCCACTGGCAGTTCAGACTAGGATCCCACCATGATCCCAGCTGGCATCACCAACTACTAACATCAGGCTATTTCTCACTACCCTCTGTCACCTTCTACTTCTCTTCCTTGTCCCCTCATCCTTCTGTTTCTCTATCTCTTCCACATCTCTACAACGTACTTAGTCTTCTTAGGGGTATTCAAGGTCTCTGAGTGTTTGGGGTTCTCTCAGGAATAGGATCAGGAGAATTATGATTACAAGCAGGGCATGGGTCATCTACATCATGGTCTGCCCCACAACCCCGCAGGGCACCAGACTGGTGGTCATCTCAGACTAGCTCCCTGTCTGGGCCCCATGATACCAGTCTGGTAGTTATGTTTGACTTAATCCTCACCCAGGACCCATGGCCCCAGACATAGATCATCTAGTCTCCACCTTGCTTCCCATCCTAGGTCTGCCTTAGTGCCAGAATGATGGTCATCTCAGGCTCACCTTTTTTCAGGAAATGTTAGGCTACTAATCATTCAGATGTTCACAGCTCAGAACACTAAATATAGGCATGACCTCTTTCCTCTCTGCCACCTACTAAAGCACATGTCACAGAGCAACTTCACTTGCAAAGCCTCAAGGAGCAGCACCATAATTCTCATTAAATATAGATCTAAAGGGATGCCATTTTTCGATGTATTTTTATTTTATTCGATATATTTTTTATTTACCTTTCAAATAATTTCCCCTTTTCTGGTCCCCCAATCCCCAAAAGTCACATAAGCTCCCTTCCCTCCCCCTGTTCTCCCACCCTCCCCTTCCCACTTCCCTGTTCTGGTTTTGCCTTATACTGCCACACTGAGTCTTTCCAGAACCAGGGGCCATTCTTCTGCTCTTCTTGTACCTCATTTGATGTGTGGATTATGTTTTGGGTATTCCAGTTTTCCAGGCTAATATCCACTTATTAGTGAGTGCATACCATGATTGATCTTTTGAGACTGGGTTACCTCACTTAGCATGATGTTCTCCAGCTCCATCCATTTGCCTAAGAATTTGATGAATTCATTGTTTCTAATGGCTGAATAGTACTCCATTGTGTATATATACCACATTTTTTGCATCCATTCTTCTGTTGAGGGATACCTGGGTTTTTTCCAGCTTCTGGCTATTATAAATAGGGCTGCTATGAACATAGTGAAGCATATATCCTTATTACATGCTGGGGAATCCTCTGGGTATATGCACGGGAATGGTATAGCAGGATCTTCCAGAAGTGGCATGCCCAGTTTTCTGAGGAACCACCAGACTGATTTCCAGAGTGATTGTACCAATTTGCAACCCCACCAGCAGTGGAGGAGTGTTCCTTTATTTCCATATCCTCACCAACACCTGCTGTCTCCTGAGTTTTTAATCTTAGCCATTCTGACTGGTATAAGGTGAAGTCTCAGGGTTGTTTTGATTTGCATTTCCCTGCTGATTAATGAAGTTGAGCATTTTTTAAGATGTTTCTCCACCATCCGAAGTTCTTCAGGTGAGAATTTTTGTTTAACGCTGTACCCCATTTTTTCATAGGGTTATTTGGTTTTCTGGGGTCTAACTTCTTGAGTTCTTTGTATATATTAGATATTAGCCCTCTATCTGATATAGGGTTGGTGAAGATCTTTTCCCAATTTGTTGGTTGCGGATTTGTCCTTTTGATGGTGTCCTTTGCTTTACAGAAACTTTGTAATTTTATGAGGTCCCATTTGTCAATTCTTGATCTTAGAGCATACTCTATTGGTGTTCTGTTCAGGAACTTTCCCCTGTACCAATGTCCTCAGTGGTCTTCCTATTCTTTACTATTTCTTTTCTATTAACTTCAGAGTGTCTGACTTTATGCGGAGGTCCTCAATCCATTTAGAGTTGAGCTTAGTACAAGGAGACAAGGATGGATCAATTTCCATTCTTCTGCATGCTGACCTCCAGTTGAACCGGCACCATTGGTTGAAAAGGCTATCTTTTTCCATTGGATGTTTTCAGCCCCTTTGTCGAGGATCAAGTGGCCATAGGTGTGTGGGTTCATTTCTGGATCTTCAATCCTGTTCCATTGATCCGTCTGCCTGTCACTGTACAAATACCATGCAGTTTTTAACACCATTGCTCTGTAGTATTGATTGATCAGGGATACTGATTCCCCCAGAATTTCTTTTGTTGTTGAGAATAGTTTTAGCTATCCTGGGTTTTTTGTTATTCCACATGAATTTGAGAATTGCTCTTGCTAACTCTATGAAGAATTGAGTTGGGATTTTGATGGGCATTGCGTTGAATTTTTATATTGCTTTTGGCAAAATGGCCATTTTACCTATATTAATCCTGCTGATCCATGAGTATGGGAGGTTTTTCCATTTTTTGAGGTCTTCTTCCATTTCTTTCTTCAGAGTCTTGAAGTTCTTGTCATACAGATCTTTCACATGTTTGGTAAGAGTCACCCCAAGATACTTTATGCTGTTTGTGGCTATTGTGAAGGGTGTCATTTCCCTAATTTCTTTCTCAGCCTTCTTATCCTTTGAGTATAGGAAGGCTACTGTTTTGCTTGAGTTGATTTTATAACCTGCCACTTTGAGTTCTCTAGTGGAGATTTTTGGGTCACTTAGGTAGACTATTATATCATCTGCAAATGATAGTTTGACTCCTTCCTTTCCAATTGGGGAGTTGAGTCCATTGACGTTAAGAGATATTAAGGAATAGTGATTATTACTTCCTGTCATTTTCGATGTTTTTTTTATATTTGAGGTTTGGGTTTCTTTTGGGTTTGATGAAAGAAGGTAACTATCTTGCTTTTTCCAGTCTGTCATTTCCTTCCTTGTCCTAGGAGTTTTCCTCCTATTATTCTTTGTAGAGCTGGGTTTGTAGAAAGATATTGTATAAATTTGGTTTTGTTATGGAATATCTTGGTTTCTCCATCTGTGGTGATTGAGAGTTTTGCTGGGTATAGTAGTCTTGGCTGACATTTGTGTTCTCTTAGAGTCTGCATGAGATCTGGCCAGGATCTTCTAGCTTTCATGGTCTCTGGTGAGAAGTCTGGTGTGATTCTGATAGGCCTTCCCTTATATGTTACTTGACCTTTTTCTCTTGCTGCATTTAATATTCTTTCTTTGTTTAGTACATTTGGGGTTTTGATTATTATGTGATGAGAGGTATTTCTGCTCATGTCCAGTCTGTTTGGAGTTCTGTAGGCTTCTTGTATATTCATGGACATCTCTCTCTTTAAGTTGGGAAAGTTTTCTTCCATAATTTTGTTGAAAATATTTGCTGGCCCTTTCAGTTGTAAATCTTCACTCTCATCTATACCTATAATACTTATGTTTGGTCTTCTCATTGTGTCCTGGATTTCCTGGATGTTCTGGGATAACAGCTTTTTGCATTTTGCATTTTCTTTGACTGTTGAATCAATGGTTTCTATGGTATCTTTGGCATCTGAGATTCTTTCTTCCATCTCTTGTAGTCTGTTGTTGATATTTGCATCTATGGCCCCTGATTTCTTCTCAAGGTTTTCTATCTCCAAAGTTGTCTCCCTTTGTGATTTCTTAGTTGTTTCTACTTCTTATTTTATGTTCTGGCTGGTTTTGCTTAGCTCCTTCACTTGCTTGCTTGTGTTTTCCTCTAATTCTTTAAGAGATTTTTGTCTTTTCTCTTTCATGACTTCTGCTGTTTGACTCACTTTCTCCTGCATTTCTTTAAGTTGTTTTGTGTGTGTGTGTGTATGTGTGTGTGTGTTTCTTCTTTATTGGCTTCTATCTCTTAAGCCTTATTCTCCTGAATTTCTTTAAGTGATTTTTGTGTTTCCATTATATGGGTTTCTAGCTTATTCATGTTCCCCTGTATTTCTTTAAGAGATTCATTTATGTCCTTTTTGTGTTCTTCTAGCAGCATCATGAACAGTGATTTTAAATCCAACTCATGTTTTTCTAATTTGTTTGAGTAACCAGGACTTGCTGATGTTGGAGAGTTTGGTTCAGACACTGCCATATTGCCTAGATTTCTGTTAGTAGCGTTCCTGCGTTTGCCCTTTGCCATCTTGTTATTTCTGGCGTTAGTTGGTCTTGTCTCTGGCTGGTATTTGTGCCTCCTGTGAGGCTATAGGGCTATTTCTGCAACACTGGATGGCTGGGTTTCCCCTGTTACAGATTGCTGATGTGCTGTCTTCCTCTTGGGTCCCCTTGGAGCCCTAGTGTGCCTTGCCCCAGGTTGTCTTTGTGAACCAGGTGGTGCCCGTTTGCTCCTTCAGTGAGTGCTGATGGTCTTTGCTGCAGGACTTTTTCTGAGTGCTGGTAACTCTGCTGGGCAGCTGATCTCCCAGCTGGGTTGGTGCACACAAGGCTAGCCTAGCTGCTGAGGCCCTGAGTTTAAGCAAAATCCTGGCAGGCTAAGGCCTGAGCAAAGTTCCCCTTGGGCTGTGACTCTTAATTGGTTCCATCAGGTGGCCAAGATGGCAGGGTGCGCACTCCCTGAAAGTGCTGGGAGAGTCTGCTAGGCTAACAACCTCCTGGCCGAGTTGGCACACAGATGGCCCACCGAGCAGCCCAGGGCCTGGGGTCAGTCCAAAGCCTGTCGTCTTAGACCCCCGCTATGTTAGCCTCAGGCTATGACTCTTAGCTGACTTTGCCTGCTAGAACTCTCTGGTGTCCTGTAGTCAAAATGGCGGTGCATGCACAGGGCCTGGCAAACAACCTCCTGGCTGGGTTGGCACACCGATGGCCCCCTGAACAGCCCTCGGCCTTGATGCAGGCCAATGCCCATCGGGCTTAGAGCCCTGTGATGTTGGCCTCGGGTTATATTTGCATACCTCAGTCTGTCTGATTTCTCTGGTGCCTGAGATTCAAGATGGCAGAGAGACTCTCATAACTGACTGGCGGGAGGCAGAGTTCTGATGTAGCTTCTGTGGGGGTGAAAGGTACTGTAAATCTGCCATTGCTTGCAGCCTGGCTGGCCAGCAAAGGTCAGTGGTAGCAGGTGCAAGGCCTGCCTGGACTCTGTCACCTTGGTTCCACTGCTGATGGCCCTTCTGCTGGACTAGCTGCTGCTGCTGCTGCTGCTGCCCACTGCCGCCACTTGTAACTCCTCTTAAGTGAGTCTAAAGGGATGCCATTATTAATCCTGTTCATGATAATATTTGTAGATGAATCAGCAAAATTATTATTGTTTAATTTAAAATACTTGGTTTAGTGCTAGGGGTGTAACTCTTTGGCAGAGTGTTTTCCTAGAATGCACAGAGCCATGGGTAAAACACAAGTACTACGTAAGCTAGATGGAGTTCAGTGGCACACATCTGTATTCAGAAGCCAAGTCAGTGAATGCTTAAGTTCAAAGTCATCCTTAGCTACATAGAGTTCAGTGCTGGCCTCAGGTACACACACTATATAAAAAACTACTAAATCGATTAAAATAAAAAATAAAAGTGCACAAATCAGCTAGTACTTGGACTAATACAATATTCATTACAAATATATTGCAGAAGACTTTGTATAACTTGGTAAATATTTGGCCTTGAAATAATTGAGATCTATAACAAACATCGAACAAAACTGAAAGTTAAGTTGTTCTACAAAATGTGGAGGAAATATGACTGTATACAGTTTGACTATGGAGTAACAGGAGACAAGTCAAATTTACAATCTCTTCATCCCCTCAAGATTGAATTCTCATTCAAGAATGAATCGCTTGTTTCACATGTTTCAAACACATGTGTACACATACAAATACAGCACGAGATCAGAAAGGGTTGTTTGAATAAAAACATCTACTTGATTCACTAAAACCATAAATTTCAAATTTTACCTTTTAGCGATTCTGTAATAAAATATTGGATCAAGAAGCCCAAACCCTCAGAAGATGGAAAGATTTCCCATGCTTATGAATTGGCAGGATTAATATAGTAAAAATAGTCATCATGCCAAAAGCAATCTACAATTCAATGCAATCCCCATCAAAATTCCAAAACAATTATTCACAGAGATAGAAAGAACAATTCCCAAATTCATTCGGAATAACATAAAACCAAGGATAGGAAAACTATTCTCAACAATAAGAGAACTTCTGGGGGAATCACCATCTCTGACCTCAAGCTGTACTCTTGAACAAGAGTGATAAAAAGTATGTGGTATTGGTACGGAGACAGGAAGGTAGATAAATAGAATAAAACTGAAGACCGAAAAATGAACCCACACCCTATGCCCCACTGATTTTGACAAAACAGCTAAAACCATCCAGTGGAAAAAAGACAGCATTTTCAAAAATGGTGTTAGTTCAACTGGTGATCAGCATGTAGAAGAATGGAAATTGATCCATTCTTTATCTCCTCATACAAAGCTCAAGTCCAAGTGGATCAAGGACCTCCACATAAAACCAGATACACTAAATCTAATAGAAGAGAAAGTGAAAAAGAGCCTCAAACACATGGGGATAAGTGAAAATTTCCTGAACAGAACACCAAAGGCTTATACTCTAAGATCAACAATAGACAAATGGAATCTGATAAAATTGCAAAGCTTCTAGAAGACAAAGAACACTGTTAAGAGGACAAACTTCAACCTACTGATTGGGAAAAGATCTTTACCATCCCTACATCTGATAGAGGGCTAATATCTAATATATTCAAGAACTCAAGAAGTGTGACTGCAGAGAACCAAATAACCCTATTTAAAATGGGTTACAGTGCTAAACAAAAATTTCTCAACTGAGGAATCTCAAATGGATGAGAAACACCTAAAGAAAAGTTCAGCATCTTTATTCATCAAATCAAATGCAAAATGCAAATCAAAACAACCCTGAGATTCCACCTCATATCAGTCAGAATGGCTAAGATCAAAAACTCAGGTGACAGCAGAAGCTGGTGAAGATGTGGAGAAAGAAGAACACACTTCCATTGATGGTGGGATTGAAATCTGGTACAACCACTCATCAATCTGGTGGTTCCTGAGAAAACTAGAAATAGTTCTACCTGAAAAAACAGCTGTACCACTCCTGGGCATATACCCAAAAGACGTTCCAACATGTAATAAGGACACATGCTTCACTGGACACATTGTCTCCAAGGAGACACATTGTAGCCTTATTTATAGTAGCCAGAAGCTGGAAACAACCCAGATGTCCCTCAATGGAAGAATGGACACAGAAAATGCCGTCAATTATACAATGGAATACTACAAAGCTATTAAAAATAATGACTTCATAAAATTGGCATGCAAATAGATGGAACTAGAAAAGATCATCTGAGTGAGGTAACTCAGTCACAAAAAACAACACACATGGTATATATTAATTAATAAATGGATATTAGTCCAAAAGCTTAGAATACCCACAATACAACTCACAGACCATATTAAGTTTAAGAAGAAAGAAGACCAAAGTGTGGATGCTTCAATTGTACTTAGAAGAGGGACCAAAATAATCACAGGAGATAGAGGGAGGGAGGGACCTGAGAAGGAGACAGGAGGAGGAGGGAGAAAGCAGAGGCAGGGTCAGCTGTGTGAAGAGACAGGAGAGAAGTACAGAAGGTCTGGAAATTAAACAGAAATACGCAGCAGTGTGGAGTAGGTAATGTGGGGTAGATAGTAGAAAGTCCCAAGTATGAGGGAAGCAAGAGGTTCATTCCCTGGATCTAATGGGGTTGATGTGAGCCAACATACACAACAAAGGGAAGAAAGAACCTGTAGAAGTCATCTCCAGCTGAAAGACATGACCTCCACTTGAGGGATGGGTACATCTCAAAATTTTTAACCCAAATTGTTATCATCTAAAGGAAATGCAGAGACAAAAAACAAAGCAGAGACTGAAGGAAAGTCCATCCAGAGACTGGCCCACCTAGGGATCCATCCTACCTGCAGACACCAAACTCAAACACTATTGCTGAAGCCAAGCAGTGCTTTCTGACAGGAGCCTGATATAGCTGTCCCCTAAGAGGCTCTGCCATCGCCTGACCAAACACAGATGCAGATAGAGCCAACCATTGGACTGAGCCTGGGGACCCCAGTGGAATAGTTTGGGGGAAGGACTGAAGGAGCTGAAGGTTTTTGTAACCCCATAGGAAGAACAACAATATCCACTAACCTGACCACTCATGTCTCCCAGGGACTACACTAACTAAAGAGTACATATGGATGTGTCCATGGCTCCAGCTATTTATGGAGCAGAAGATTGCCTTATCTGGCATCAATGAGAGTGAAGGCTTTTAGCCCTGTGGAGACTTTGTACCCCAATGTAAGGAGATGCTAAAGCGGCAAGGTAGAAATGGAAGACTGAGTAGGAGAGTACTCTCATAGTGGCAAAGCAGAGGGGGAATACGATGGGGGTTTGTGGAGGGCAAACTGGGAAGGGGGACAGCATTTGAAATGTAAATAAATAAAACAACCAACAAAAAATTCTAAATAAAGAATATCAAACCATGAGACAACTCCCAAAGCATATTTAAATTGTCTGTGGTCTACTCTCATTGGACTCTTCTTACAAGAACAGTTCTGGGACATTTAGAAAAGCTTTGCTCATCTAAGACTCATGGTTTCTGTGAGTGACTGCACTGTATTTCCTGGGAGATGACTAAAATACTAGCCAGTCTAGTATGTCCAGAAGCAGAAAGCAATTAGCAATAGAAGGAGCACAAATTATCATGATGCACGTACGTTATATTTGTTGTTGCATGATATTTTCATGAAAAATGTTTCTAGGTAATATTTATTTTAGAATAAGTATATGTTTAATATTACCTGCCTTAAATCTTATAATGTAAATGGTAGATAAATGTCATTGTATGCAAATGAGAATATTGACATCTAGAGTAAGATAAGGAAGGACACCCTGACTCAAACTCCAGTAACTTGTGTCTAAGCCCTGATTCCCTCTTCTGCAGTACATGATGCCCAACATCAAATGATTTCCAAGAAAAGCATATTTTTGTATTTTTATCAACAATCAAGGGATGCTTTGGGGTAGAAACATTTTAATCTGAATTATAAATGAGTAAACTGAAAGAGGTATTCAAGTTATGGAAATATTATGTGTAAAATGATAACATGAAATAAAACATTATTTTTCTTTATGACCTGTGTCTGTTCATGGACATGTTACATGCATATGTGTGTATAATAATCGTAATATATATATCAGCTATTAAAAACAATGAATTCATAAAATTCTTAGGCAAGTGGGTGGAACTGGAGAATGTCATCCTGAGTGAGGTGACCCAATCACAAAAGAATACACATGGTATGCACTCACTGATAAGCGGATATTAGCGCAGAAGCTCAGAATACCCAAGAAATAATTCACATATCAAATGATGCCCAAGAAGGAAGGAGAGGCCCCTTGTCCTAGAAAGGCTCAGTGCAGCAATGTAGGGGAATACCAGGACAGGGAACCAGGAATGGGGTTGATTGGGGAACAGGGGGAGGAAAGAGGGCTTATGGGACTTCCAGGGAGGGGGAATTCAGGAAAGGAGAAATCATTTGAAATGTAAATAAATACTATATCGAATAAAAAAATAAGTGGAATAAGTTCTTTTTAATCATAGTGATTAACTATACATATTTTGTAGTTGGCTTTTTCCCATCAACTCTATATCATCTTGTAGGGAACATGTGACTTAAGAATTTGATTACAGTCTAGAAGAGGATATTGTTTAATAATCATATTGTTTAATAATCATGTTATTTCTGGACCCAGTATTCATTTTTAAAATGTACATGTGCAGTCTGTGGAGACTTCCTTGGTAGTCTAGTTTACTCTTAACTCAGAATAAAAGAATTCTGATATGTGGTCTTACCATGATCTACAGAGGCTTCTGGATGAGTTTTGCTAATGTACAGCGACTAATATATATGGAGCAACTCAAGCGGTGATCAGCAGTAGCTAGAGGAAGTGAAACTTCAGCTTCATGAGGAAGTGAAACTTCAGGCCCAACTACCCTCTCAAGTGTTCTCCTGTAAGGCTTTTTCTAGAGTACAAATGTGTACCGGAAACCCAAGTCAGCCTTGAGGATCTTTGTGAAGCTGAGACATTAATTAATAGAGACACCATGACCTGAGCAGTACAGGGAGAAGAAAACTGAATAACAACAAAGACATTGAATGGGCCCTTGAAACGGTTTCTCTAAAGCAGAACTATGTTAACCTCAGAATAGGACTATAGCAGAGTTGTCTTAATAAAATTTAAAAAGCCCCCAAAGAATTGAAAGCTTCTAAAGTAAATTAATTACCTCCAAGAAAATAATTCAACACTCTTTAAAGGAGAAACCAAAATGCAGATAAATTTCCAGTGTCCCATACAAACAAAACCAAAAACAAGCAAAAGATCCAGATATATTATTTACAGGACATTAGGGGTGAGACAGAAGGACCACCAGCAGAAGCAAACTGAATGGGAAATAACCATTAGAGTTATCAGAAAAAGACAAAAGAAGTTGAGTGATATTTAAGAAAAGGATTTCTACTAATGTGTTATGAAAAATAGCTCAGATTCATAAGCACAGAAGATTTTGAAAATATCCTTGCTTCAGTATAATTTACCAATTATAAGAATTTTGAGGCCTGCAAGTCACTTTACTGAGTGATAAAATAAACAAGATAAAATTGATGGTCTATCTACCTGGAACTGAAAATTTAAACCTGAACTGCAACCTCTGTATCCTTTCTCCTCAGAATCATCAAGGTTGGCTTGAACTTCCTATGGCTGCCTGTAGTACTTTAGGAGAACAGAAGATAAAATCTCCATTCAGAGTTCAGAATGCCTCATAAAAGTGAACACAGATTCAAAAAAGAAAGAAAGAAAGAAAGAAAGAAAGAAAGAAAGAAAGAAAGAAAGAAAGAAAGAAAGAAAGAAAGAAAGAAAGAAAGAAAGAAAGAAAGAAAGAAATCTGCTACACTTAAAGGGAAAGAAAAACTGGAAGGAGTGGAAAGAGTTGAGCTTTCCCAGAAACTTACTAGCAAATTCCTATAAACTTTTTACTGAGTTTTTATTCTAAAATTTCTTCCAAGAGCAAAGTCCATTCTTTATGCTTCAAATGGATTTTTGATTTGAAAGTGTTATTTCTTAATGCAGAAGACATGGTGGGAAATAATTACAGGAATAGTGTTGATTTCCAAACTGTTTACTTGAACATGCAATCTCAATACCTTGAAGAGAATGAGACATAAAAACTATCAATATGACAGTAGAGTAGTATATACTACCTATTTTGGAGACAGCTATGAGATCAGAATAACAAGTCACTACTTCAAAACACACACACACACACACACACACACACACACACATATATATATATATTCATGTAATACTTTGTGCTGATGAGAAAGCTAAAGTATATAGACTACTTATGGTCCAAGATAATAAACAAATTGATTATTCTCTTGCTAGACAATTTGACAGGAAGATAACATACAATTAAATTATAGGATGCTCTTCCATTTACAGACTTAAGAACTTCTCAGTTGAGTTTCCTACTTCAAAATAACTACATGATCTTACAGTTTGATTGCTAAATATTACACAGAAGCATATACATTAAATGTGTGGTCAATTCACCAGTTATTTGAAGATATTGTGAACACTTTGTGAGGTTAGATTTAGATTGAGGAAGTAGATAATTCTGGAGGGTCCTTGAGGGTATATTATCCCTGACCACTTGCCATATAATTTCCCATGTAGTAAAATACTTTAATCTACTATATAATCCCACTCCCACTCTTGGGATGTTCTTTGCAATATGTGCAGGTTAGTCAACAATGGGATAAAATATTTGAAGCTCTGAGCCACAGTAACATTTTCTACCTGTAAATCATTTTTGTTGGGTAATACAAGTAAGAAACACAAAATATTCATCTTAGTGAATGAAATAATTTCTAGGACAATACATAGCTATGTGACTTCTGAGCCAGGTTTGTAAGAGGAACTTACAAAAGCTCAAGATAAAGAAAAGATGAAACAGTAGAATGCTGTAAGCTCAAGTTAACAGGCAATTCAGGTAGGAAACAAGAAGGACCGAATGCTGATGGAAAAGAGTACAGAAGCACTATACTAGTCTAGAATATGAGTTTCAGATATGAGCAAGACCTTCATTGAAAACTGGACCACAGACTACCCATAGTATACATTGATCAATAATTTGCCTGCATTTTGTTTGTGCCTTGAAACATTATCTGAGGGCCAAGTTATAGATCAAAGACCCAATAACTTGGTAAAGGAAGTTTCAGCATTGCACAGATCCAGGCTATATCATGGTTATTGCTGTGGAGGATCTGGGGCCATAACAAAGTCAAAAAAACATTTGAAAAATATATAGACTGACCAAGCAGAATAGGTTGAAAGATAGTCAAATATGGTATGGGTATTGTGGATTAGAACAACTAAATAAAAGAAAAGAACTTTTCACTGGCCCACAGAATCACCTCAGAAACTTACCAGATCACCCATAGCTCTTTGGCCACGAGGCTGCAGTTATATCCAAGCTTAAGGTAACAAGAGACTTTGATGTTTTCCATGTGATGTTGATTTCTGGATATTGTAAAATATAAGAGCCACAGAGTCATGAGAGGTTCAATAAGAACTCAAGAGGCCTTAGTAGTGTGTAACAGATTAGAATTCCCATATTGGCATACTGGGAAAATAATGTCTGAATCTAAAGTTGTATGAAAATCCCCCCAAAATTGGAGATGACAGAAAATCAGACATTTTTTGAGGAAACACATAAGCAATGAAAGAAATCATAGACAAGGGACTATATGGGGTTTTGAAGAATATCACACTGCTACCTGGAAATACCTACAGCAGATAAACTCTTTCAGTAAAGTGGCTGAATACAAGATTAACTAGAAAAAAACACCAGTAACCCTAATATATACAAACAGAAATGGACTGAGAAAAAAATCAGGAAAATAACAAATGTCATAATAGCCACAGATAATATAAAATATCTTGTAGTAACCAAATAAGTGAAAGACTTAAGACAAAAGCTTTTTTTGAAGAAAGATGTTGTAGAAGGTATCAGAAGATGGAAAGATCTTCCATATACATGGATCTCTAGGATTAACCCAGTAAAAATAGTTATCTTACTTAAGTCAATCTACAGATTCAGTGCAATCTCCATCGGAATTCCAACAGATTTCTTTATAGACCTTGGAAGGAAAATAATCAATTTCATATGAAAAAAAAAACCTACGAGATAGCTAAAACAATCATGAACAATAAGAGACCTTCTAGACATATCACCGATACCTGATTTTTAGTATAGTTTGAAATCAGGAGGACATGTGATGTTTAGAGAGACTATAAAAAGGATTCACTGGACAGTGATAGTGCACTTACATAGCTAGCCTTGCAATGCTTTGTTGGTCTCACATCCTGATCCTTGCTTTTGTTGCTTTTCAGTTCATTGAAAGAGGCATGGCAGAGAACTTCTCTGGGCATCTTGACTGGTCCTGGTTGCTCCCTCTGACTTTTGATCTATTCAGTATATGCCTGATGCGTAGTGGTTTCTGTTGTATTGTGCACTGTTACTGATTTGTGTTTGGTATCCTGACACTACTGAACTAGACTGCTGGTATCCTGACAAACAGAGATTGGACTTGCCCCAAGTAACTACTTCTGCACAGGTCTACATACCCTTGTCTAATTATCATCTTTTCTCCCCTATTGTTGGATGGTACACTAGAAGGTGGGATCAAAGCAGTTGATAACCTTTATTAAAATAGGTTTTACAAAAATCTAAGCCTACACTGAAGAGCTTCAGTTAGTCAAAGGATACTATCAATAGGCAAAATGATAGACTACCGAATGGGAAAAGATTTTCACCAATTCTACATATGATAGAGATCTAATATTGAAAATATACAAAGAACTCAAGAAACTGGGCACCATAAAAACAAATAATCCAATTTAAAAATGTGGTGCACATCTGAACAGAGAATTTTCAATATAGGAATCTAAAATGGCCAGGAAATTCTTAAATAAATGTTTAACATTCTTAGGTATCAGAGAAATGCAGATCAAAATTACTCTGAGATTCTCCCTTACACCTGTCAGAATGGCTAAGATCAAAGTCACACATGACAGCTCATGCTGATGAGGATATAGAGCAAAGGGAACATTCCTCCATTGTTTGTTGGAATGCAAACTTGTACAGTCACTTTGGAAATCAATATGGGAGGTTCTCAGAAAATTGGGAATTGATTTACCTGAACGTCCAGCTATACTACTCCTAGAAACATACCTAAAAGACACTCTACCTTACCACAAGGACACTTACTCAACTATGTTCATTGCAGCTTTATTCATAATACCCAGAAACCTGAAACAACCTAGATGATCTTCCACTGAAGAATGGATAAAGAATATGTGGAATATTTACATAGTGTAGTATTACTCAGCTGTTTAAAAAAAAATGGCATCATGAAATTTGTAGTCAAAATGATAAACTAGAAAAAAAATTATCCAGAGTGATGTAACCCAGAACTAGAAAGACAAACATGGTTTATATTCATTTACAAATGTTTATTAGCTATTAAGTAAAGAATAATCATTGTAGAATCCATGGATCCATGGAGGCTAAGTAACTAGGAGACCTGAGTGGGCAGAGTGCAACTATCTCTGTGGGAAGGCAAAATACAGTAGATTTTGTGTGTAGAGTGAGGGCAGGTAGGAATGAGAACAGAAGAGATGAGATGGGGGCAGAGGGAGAGAGTAAAGAGAGACACAACTGGCATTGGAGGAGGCAATGATATGAAAAGAGAGTAGTGAAAATTCTTTGGTATCTACTAGGGCAACCCTGGCAAGGACTCCTAGTAATGGGTGTTATAAAGGCTAAATAAAGTTTTGTTACTAGGCAAGGCTTCCAATGGTGGGATAGGGACAGTACTCTAGTCACAAAACCCTAGATCTACAAACTTCTCAAGTGGAAATTTCTGGTTTCTTTAGAGATTCGGTTGTGTCAAGTGATGTTTTTCTGAAAACTGTCCTATGAAAGGATGTTTATTGCTAAAGCTGACATATGGGAGGATGAGACCCCTTTGTGGGTCCATATATCTGTTGAGAGAGACCCAGCAGGGGGATGTGAGTCCTTGGTCCTTTCTGTAGGTGGGGTACACTGAGAGGCCTGTTCCATTGCCCAACACAATGGGTTTAGATAAGGGACAGCCCATGATTTTAAATCTTTATTATAGAAAAGTAGGAAGAAAAAGATTGAAAAGTAAAGAGAGAAAAAAGAGATAGAGAGATTGGAGAATGGGGAGAGAGGGGAGCGGGGGAGGGGGCTGGCTAGAGACAAGGGAGAGTAAGAGAAGAGGACAAGAGAGCATGGGCAAGAAAACAAGGAGGGGCCATATATCCCTTTTTATAGTATGGGGGGAACATAGTCGCTTTTATAGTGGGGGGCACAGCCACTTTTATAGTGGGCCGGGCTACCTGGCTATTGCCAGGTAACAGTGGGGTAGGGCAAACCTGGCTGTAGCTAAGTGACTGTGGGCCTGGGGAGTGGCCCTATATGACTGATAGTCACAGGATTATGTCCAACAGGAGTCTATATTGCTAAAAACAGACACACTATGTATTTCTGGAAGCAGCCTGGAAAAGGGGCATGTGAGGTTGTTTTGATAGAAGGGATGCTTGAGAGAGCACATGATGTTTGGAAAGGGTATAAGTATAACCTAACAGACAGTGTATGATTCTGTGTAGAATTGGTTGGTATGCCTGACCATTCTCTAGTGTCATCAGTAGGCTTTGCTGACTCTTCTCTTCAATAATGAAGCTTTGTGGTATTTGTACAACTTGCTACTCTGCTGGTCCTTGTTTACCCTGACTTCATAGAAAGAAATGTACCAATGAACTTCTGGCAATGTTCTGCTTGTCCCCATCCCCCCACCATATACTTACCACTTTTTTTTAAATAGAAAATTATTCCCAATTTTATCTGCTCAAATGTTCTTTGAGGCAATTCCATCAGCCTTAGCCAAATAGAGAATAGAAGCACCTAACTCGCCAATTCTGCAAATGGCCCCGCAAATACTGTAAATTTTAAACTGGCCATTAAACCGTCCTATGCCTCTGTCAAGCTTAGCCATAAACATCTGGATGGACACGTGGTCCTTGGCAGCAATGAGGTTGCTCCCAGAGCATTTCTGCAACACGTACAGGTCCACAGCCTTGCCATAGTCTTCTGCATTCTGAGGCCATCACTGCTCACTGGTCCAGCGAGAGCACAGAAACCATGTTATGCTTGTTTCCTCTTCTGTAGATTTGGGCTGATTGCCAGAGACTCAGTTTCTTCTGGGAGGAGCTGCCATTACTCTTTCATGAATGGTGTTTGTGAGTGGATCCAACTACTACTGCTGATGCATGTGAATTGAACTGCTGATATTCTGACAATGAAAATTTTATTTGTTCCAAAGAACTATTTCTAAATAGGTCCATATCCTCCTTTGCCCTATTAACAGTTCATTTCTACTACCTCTGGTGGGTGATGGGCTAGTAGGGAGGTTAAAGTGTTTACGAACCCTTATTAAAATGGTATGCACTCACTAATAAGTGGATATTAGCCTGGAAAACTGGAATACCCAAAACATAATCCACACATCAAATGAGGTACAAAAAGAATAGAGGAGTGGCCCCTGGTTCTGGAAAGACTCAGTGTAGCAGTATAGGGCAAAACCAGAACAGGGAAGTGGGAAGGGGTGGGTGGGAGAACAGGGGGAGGGAAGGGGGCTTATGGGACTTTCGGGGAGTGGGGGACCAGGAAAGGGGAAATCATTTGAAATGTAAATTAAAAAATATATCGAATAAAAAAAAAGTAGATTTTGGAAAATCTGAGCCTACAAACCTCTCCTGCCTACAAGATATGATAAGTTAATGGTGGCTCAGAGCTTGTAGGAATAACCAAACAATAACTGGCCCAAGTTATGCAACAATAGGAAGACCATGCCAAAACATTGCCAGGATGATTAGGAACCAGAGGCTAGATAGTCCAGAGACCTAGGATACAACCAAACACAATTGGGGGCGAGGGAAAGCTGAAGAAATGAATTCTAATGATACTTTGCTATATTCATAGAAAAGTGCCTAGCATCATCAGAGAAGCTTCCTTCAGCAACTGGTGGGAGCAGATGCAGAGACCTACAACCAAACAGTAGACAGACCTCAAGGAACCCCTTGGTAGAGTGAGACAAGGAATGTTAACACGCAGCAGGGGTGAGGATGCCAGGAGAACATACCCACAGAATCAACTCATCAGGGCTCATAGGGGCTCACAGAGACTGAAATGCCAATCAAGGAGCCTGCATGACTCTGAGGTAGGTCCTTGGGGTGCATGCTTTAGTTGAGCAGCTCGGTGTTCCTGTGGGACTCAGAACTGTGTGACTGGGGAGGTGTGTCTGATTTCTGCCTGCTCTTGGGACCCTTTTCCTCCTACTGGGTTGCATTGTCCAACATTGATATTAGGGTTGTGCCTACTCTTATTCCAGAGTGCTATACTGTGTTGTTGTTGTTTTTTTCAGGTTTTTTTTATTCGATATATTTTTTATTTACATTTCAAATGATTTCCCCTTTTCTAGCCCCCCACTCCCCGAAAGTCCCATAAGCCCCCATAAGGAGGAAAGTCTCTCCCCCTGTCCTCCCACCCACCCCTTAGGAAAACAGGAAAAGTGAATCTTGAAGAAAGGAGATGTAGATGGGGGACTGAGAGGAGTTGGGAGAGAAGAAACTGTGGTTGGTATTTAATGTATGAGTGGATAATAATAATAATAATAATAATAACAAAGACAATGCAGATTCTTGTACCATAAGATGTCCTGGAGCCTTTGGGGGTATATGTGTGTTCTGACAGGGTTGATTTTCCAGTTCCCGTTTGTGCATGTGTTCCTTTCTCAGGAATAATCATTGCAAACAGTCCTATGATATGGTTGGCTATCCTCAGGGAAGAAGCATGTAAGCAGGCAGAACCTGGAATACTCTATGTTGTTTCTATTTTCTAAAATCTCTACAAGATTTGTCAGCAGTGGGTCAAAATCAATCCTTTAAAACATTCAAATGTTCACAAAAAAGTACATCAATTTTACCTTTCATCTTTTTCAGTGTCTGCCTTGCACACACTTAGGGAAGATAAAAGATATTACTTCATATCAGATATTCAGCCACATTTCATCCCCAGACTTCGATGCTTAGCTGGATGTACTAGTGTTATCAGGAATCTCAGTGCCCCCTTCCTCAAAGCCTCCTAACAGATTCAGACAAGCCTCAGGAGAGAAATTATTTGAAGTGTATGTTGGTACCACAAATGTCATACAAACAGATACTATAGGAAAAGAGAGCTGCTGTGAGAACTAATGACCTCAGAGCTTCCTGGACTCAAGTAGCCACTGTAAAAGGTCAATTAATACAGGGGGCGTGATTAACAAGCAGGAGATGACCAGTATCTTGCTAGGGAGTAGAAAGAAGGGAGGCCAATGGTGTTCAGTACTCAGACCCCGACATCAGCTCATTTGCCATGCAGACCAAGAGGCTGGTGTCAGAATTCTGTCTTTGTAAACATATCTACTTTCCCAAAGAGATTATAATTATAACCCCCTGGTGTGTTTCTTCACTTATAGCTGCCTTAATGGAAAAGGCAGATGTTTTATTTGGGGAATTGACTGCAAGGGTGATTGTTTTCAGGTGAAATAGTTAATAAATTAAAATTTAGGGAGCAAGCTAAGTCTACCCAGGGAATAGAACTCTAGAAGTTAAAGGTAGGGAGAAAAGATAGCAGGCTAGTTGTTCTTGGAATAGTTTTAAGGATAATTACATAATTAGGAGTAGATAGGAATGGAACAGTTGTATTGATTAGCTGTCTAAAAATTGCCCTATTGCTAAACCTGCAGCTAGACATTTTGTTACTGAAATAAAACATGTTGTATAAGCTTTGATTCCTATATAAAGGCAAGTATTATTCCAATGCTTTGTACTCTACTAATTGCTGCTGGATCTAGGCTTCTTTTGTGCAAAGTCAATTCCCATTTTAAAACCATCTGCTCAATTCCATCTCTTGCTCCTTAAGTTCCAGTGTCTTCCATAACAATTAACAGAAAAATGTCCTTAAGAGTAACCAATATCCAACACTTCCATGCCTTATTCCCTGTTCCTTCATAAATTCACTCTCACTTCATTTGGATTCTTGCCCTACCACAAAACCTATCAGGAGGACCTATTACCTTGGCTCCCCTGAGCACTGAGGACACTTCAATCTTCTACTCGAAATCTGTATTATTCTTCTTTTGAGAGACCAAACACTTCTTTGCATTGCTCATATATTTGTATTTAGACTTTTATATGTCTACATATATCTTACCATTCTTCCTCAGATGGATGTGCACTGTGGTTCTGAGCAAATGTTTGTTCTACAATAAAAAAAACTGGAAGGGAAACAAAAGACTTCGCTCAGAAGAAACTATGGGGAGATGAGTACTTTGTGATCATTTCTCAATACATTTTGAGAAATTTGAAAAAAAAAGATTACAACTCCAATCAACCATTCATTTGGGCCCTAGATGTTACATGACTAGTATAGAGCTCTCAGTACAGGTGAGGCTGAAAAACCTGATTATCATGTACTCATAAGAGAACACATTTGATCATTTTTACTGCTTCAGTTTGTAAATTCTGAGCAAATGCAAGAAAATGTGCAGGGACTTCCTTCAGTCCTTTACAGCTGAAGTGAGAAGCAGGAGGAGACAGGGGTCAAGGAAGTGTAACTTACAAGCTCTTTCCATTATCCTACCAGCTTCCTTTGATAGCTGTATTTTTCTATTCAAGTAGTAGTCAACAGGCAAGAGTATGATCAAGAGAAAAGGCAGGGGACAAACCACAGCAGGCTATGAAAGAAGCTTGGTGAATATGGAGCAGAATTCAGGGGTCTGAAGTGCAATCTAAAGAGGAGCATTGATGAAGATCAGGATGAAGCACATAGTTTAGGTGGCACAGTAAGGAGAAAAATATAAGACTCAGTCCCCTCCATGTACCTATCTCAGAACAAGAACCTGGACAGGGTTCTCACTGTCTGTATGTGTTCTATTTCCTGTTAACTAGATTCTGGATAGTTATTATTTTAATGCATTCTTTATATACTGTTCATACCACTGTTCTCCAATAGAATTGCTTTCATGATTTCTTTTATATTAAATTTTAAACAAACATAATGGATGATGCCAATAAACAAGAGGAAAAAGCACACAGTATTGCTTTGATGCTAAGGACCAAATGAAGGAGGTTTTATAAGCAAAAGATTCTGAAAAAGAAATGGAGAACTCAATCAGACAGAAGTTTAATTAAAAACTAATGAAGTGAGGAAGTTAGGCTTATCCAGGATGAGAATTATTTCATTGTATGCTAGCCTGCTTACTCATTATCTAAACCAGTGTTCTCAATTCACTCATATGAATCTAAAGTAAAATAATACTTTATTTAGCAAAATTGATCATGTACACTTCCAATCTGTATCTATTTCTACCTATGCATTCATCCATTTCCCATTGCATAATTGCAAAATTTAGGGAATTTGTGTATATTTCATAGTATTTGATCCAGATAAATATGAATATTTATGACAAAATTTGAGGTGCTGTGTTAGAAATGAATGCATCCATATATTTGTAAATATCATTTTAAGCCTGGAAATAAACACTTATAATCGTACCAATTATTTGTCTCTTATTTTTTCAATACCCTACCACATAATATTGAATTGATTTTTTTCTTCCTTTGTATTTAGCAAACACCTCAGCACATCTGGGCTTATGCTCATTAAAGTTCATTTATTCATGGAATGCCCCCCCCTTTTGTCGCCAATGTACTTCACTTGCTAATCACCCCCATTCTTTACTACTAGTCAGAATAAATCACTTCTCCTTCTTCTCCTTCTTCTCCTTCTTCTTCTCCTTCTCCTCCTCCTCCTCCTCCTCCTCCTCCTCCTCCTCCTCCTCCTCCTCCTCCTCCTCCTCCTCCTTCTTCTTCTTCTTCTGGAATTCAAAAGATTTTTCATGTATTATTCTATATGACTGTGGCAGAATTTTAGCTCCTAACATACTCTGTCTATAAATTGGGTAAAACAAAATTGATTTCAAATTTCTTCTGCAATTTAAATGAGTGAAGCAAAAGGTAGATGGGTTTTTGTGATTGGGCTCTAAAACTTTCGTCACAGATTTTTGTCTTTGGTCCCCAGCTAATGTTGCTGTTTTGGAAGGCTGCCAAGACATTGATTTAGTTGGCAAAAGTGGGTGCTCGGGTGGGCTTGAAAGTGGTACCTTCGGGTTCTGGCCTGGGCTCTCTGTCTTCTTCTCAAAACAGATGTGATAAGCATTGACACATAGTCCTTTCACCATAGATTTACCAGCACAGTCACCATATCTTCCTGCTGTGATGGATTGATGATTCCTGAAATCACAAAGTAAAATAAATCCATACTTGTTAAAGTTACTCTGAAAGATATTCTGTCACAATGACAAGAAAGTTACTAACATAAAGGACTTAGAAACAATGTCTATGACCTTCTAAGTACCTAAAGAGGAAACTGTTATAGCTCATTTTTGTCATCACACAACAAAAAGGACTTAGAAAAAATGTCCAAGACCTTGTGAGCACCTAAAGATGACATTATTATATCTAACCTTTGTTATAACATAACATCTAAATATGTAGTCAGCTTAATCTAGATATTGGTTTGTCAGATATCTGAATTTTTTAAGTATCTGTCATTTTATTCTCAGTTGTTGTCATGACATAAGAGGCAATCTTTAATTCTTTTAAAGTGCAATACAATGACTCTATACTTCTTTTTTGTGCAAATATCAAAAATTTAACAAGTTAACAAAGAGAATCTCTTTAAAGTGTTGCTTCTTTTCAAAAGCAAGCACAAATAATTTTCCAAAAATAGAAAAAGGCTTCACAATGTAGGATCCTAGAAAAGTGGTCATAAATAACAAAGTTTTCACTATACAGTTCGGTCATTAAAGGGAATAACAGCACTTCTAGCTATGTAACATAAGGAGCATATCAATATTGTACTTTTCCACAGGTACTTCATGCTGCCATTTTATGTTAGTTACAAATAATAAATTGTAAAAGAAATAATTTGAAACAATTTGTGCTTGAATATATAAATTATAAGCATTCAAACATTAATAACAGATAAAATATTTGTTTCATGCATTCCCTGGGAGTGGGGCTAAGGAGTGAGGAAGGAAAAACATGATTTGTTGGCAGACAGTTCTTCCTTTAGTAATATTTGTTTATCAATGAGTAATTTAGACACTAGACGTCTTACGTTAGACACCAGTTATCTCAAAAGTTCTCTTGTACAAAAACATCAAAAACCAAGATTTGCAAAGCAATTTTTCCATTTATACATTCAATACCTAATAGAACAGATATCATTTGCATATGTTTGAGCAAACAACAAGGGCATAACAATATTTTCAGTTGGAAGGAAGAGAAAGTAACAAACTAGAATTACCTCTAGAGCATATGAGCAGAATATAGAATTTAAAAATATTCCACAAGCGTGTGCAATATTATTTTGTACCATTAGTAAAATTCAACTGTCATCTGAGATGCTTGCCTGTGAATATGTCTAGTCCAAAATGCACAAGTCGTAAGAGGACAGATTGAGTGCTGAACTTCTATTTCCTTCCAGTAATTACTGTACTGCTTCAAAACAGAGGCTTGCATGTTTTCCTTTCCCTGTGAAGTCATTCAACTCTTATTGACTACAACAGCATTTTCTTTTCCAGTCAGGGCAGGAGCTGCATTTTACACAAAGGGAAGCATCTGTCTATGGTATGAAATGGAGGCTTTTCCATTGGGGGCATTAATTTATTGTGAAAATATTACAGATATAATTGCAGAAATTATTTTTGCCTGTTTTCATTTTCCTCTGTTGTAGGTAAGAATTATTGAGTTCTCCTTCTTGGGGCCAGGTTTCTGTATTTACAGTAGAAAATTCCATCATGAGGACTAAACCAGCCACATTCACCTTAAACCTGTGCAAGTGCCAGTGCTTGGGGAAGTCATTGGTCTTAACCAAAATCTACTAGTATTGCCTTTTTAAAGCAGACACAAGTTAAACTAGATTCTAATATTTAAAATTTTACAAATAAGTTGAAATTATAACCGCTACTCTCAGTCTTCCTCAGAGAAGAAGATAACTTCAACAATACAGGAGTTCATAACTGGTCAAAATGGCAACAGCAAATGATGTTGAAATGTTTGATCCTAAGTGGATGACTGTATCATCCATCAGCATCTCAGTGGCATTGTCAAAAAAGAGCATAGCAAGAATAGAAGAGTTAGAAACAAGGTGATGTGCTGCAAAAGGGTCTGTGCTAAATGCTGTAGCCTTTGTACCCATAACTCACTGATGCTATACCTACATAAACAAGATGTGGTCCATCAGTATTTCACCATGGGGTCAGGGACACACAGGGATCCACCTTTTCTCCAAGGAACTATTGACAGTTAATGACAGGTGATTGAGGTAGTGTCACATTTCAGTTGAGCATATACTCTCTGCAAAGTAGCCTATGCCTCAATAAATAACCTCCTACCCATGAACATATAAGCAATTCTAACTAAATGTAGTAAGCTACAACACACACATACACACAAACACATACACACATGCATACATATATACACATGGTGGGAAGAGGAGAATTTCTTGGGAAAAACAGTGCTTCTTCAAAAGGATAGGACAATGAGAGATGGTAATGGAAGTGAACATCACTGAAAAGTATCTGCATATGTGCATAAAACTGTGAGAGAAATATTAAATAAATTTAAAGAATAAACAAAATTTAAGGAAATAAGGAAACAGACAGAGAGTAAACGGAGTGGAAGGAAGAAAGGGAGGGAGGAAAGGAAGGAACGAACAAACGCTCTCTTCTTTTTTAAAAAATACAAAATAAAATTTTTAGTGTGTATATGTGTGTTGTGCGTGGCATGTGTCATGGCACATATGTGGAAACCAGATAATAACTTTGAAGAGTTGGTTATTCTTTTTCACCATTACATGGATTCCAGATACCAATCTCAAATCATCAAGCTTTGCAGCAACTGGATTTTTACTCAATGAGACATCTCACCAGCCCTATCCACCTTTATTTTTTGAGACAGAGCCTCACAATGAACCTGAAGCTCGTGGATTCAGATAGATTTGCTGGTCAGGGAGCTTCAGGGATCCTCCAGTCTCTATGCTCCTGTCTTCTGCTCTGGAGTTTTAGGCACATACTACCATGCCCGAACTTTTACCTGGGTCCTGAGTGTCTGAACGCAGAAATTTTTCTTAGGTGGTAGGCATTTTACCACCTGAGATATTTCCCATGGCCCAAATATTCTCTGACTTTCCTTTTTTTCTTACAATTGATTTTTTTATTCGATACATTTTTTATTTACATGTCAAATGATTTCCCCTTTCCTGCCTCTCAACTCCCTGAAAGTCACATAAGCGCCCTTCCCTCCCCCTGTTCCCCCATCCACCCTTCCCCACTTCCCTGTTCTGGTATTGCCCTATACTGCTGCACTGAGCCTTTCCAGAACCAGGGGCCACTCCTACGTTCTTTTTGGACATCATTTATTATGTGGATTATGTCTTGATATTCCAAGTTTCTAGGCTAATATCTGCTTATCAGTGAGTGCATACCATGATTGATCTTCTGAGACTGGGTTACCACACTTAGTATGATGTTCTCCAGCTCCATCCATTTGTCTAAGAATTTCCTGAATTCATTGTTTCTGACGGCTGAATAGTACTCCATTGTGTATATATACCACATTTTTTGTGTCCATTCCTCCACTGAGGGACACCTGGGTTCTTTCCAGCTTCTGGCTATTATAAATAGGGCTGCTATGAACATAGTGGAGCATGTATCCTTATTACATGCTGGGGAATCCTCTGGGTATACGCCCAGGAGTGGTATAGCAGGGTGTGGGGAGCGGGCACGGCGGCCAGTCTAAAATGGCACCTGGGCTGGTTGCCAAGTCACATGACTCAGCAACACTCCCCCACGTTCCCCTTTAAGAGTCACATACGCACTGGAGAAGTGCTCATGCACCCTTTGACATCATATTAGGCCACTCCCGGGCCATCGTCTCGATCCTATCACGAGCCTCCACGTGGCGGTCGCTGATTGGTGCAGGCTGGGATATATAACTGGGGCAATGGGCTAGGATCAGGGGGCTTCCTGAAGTAACGTTCCTGAATAAACTGCCTCGAGAAGAGTCTCCGGTGTCGTCTCCCTTATTTGGCTGGACGGATTTGGTAGCGACAAGTGGTGGCCTGTACGGGGATCTCAGAACTCGTCAAAGTCAGGGCAGCTAGCTGGTAATTTCCCGGGTAAGTGAGACAAGTGAAAGTTCTCAGGTTAAGAGACAATAAGGTTCCAGGTTTGGACTATAACTCATTATGGGTAATATGTCTTCTAGTAGATATTTGCTTGTAGTGCTTAAGAGTCTGTTAGAAGTGAAAGGGTTAGAATTGAAAGAATCTACATTGCAGAAATTTCTTTGGGTTGTGAATGGAGTTGCTCCCTGGCTCGCTGTCTCAGGACATTTGACTCTCCCTAGCTGGGATAAGTTGGGAAAGGATATAGATTTTTCTAAGGAGCAAGGAATTGTACGTCCAGGTACGCAATCGATATGGAAGTTCATTCATTCTTGCTTTGTAGATCGAGAACGGAAGTGTACAGCTGAGATTGAAAGAGGAAGTGCAGCTCTTGAGCGAGTGAAAGAGGAGCATTCAGTAAAGTCAGAGAAGGGCGACAGCTCTGATAGTTCTAAGGATGATTGCCTGGAAAAGTTAGTGGAGGAAATGGAGTCCGTGAAGCTGAAAGTCCAGCCCTCGGCCCCAGGACCACCTTGATGCTTCTAGGACAGGGTGAATTTGCCAATAACCAAACTGGATAGAGGAATGGGGCATAAAATAAAATAAAATAAAATAAAATAAAATATAAAAAAAAGAGTAAAAGACAAAAAACAGATTTTAGAAACATGGAAGAGAAAGAGAAAGAGAGAAGGAAAATGGATTCAAAACTTTCTTAGGGACAAGGGAAAACGTGGAGATGTCCTGTTTCTTCTATGGACCCTACTGGAGATATTATTAGTACTGGTTACAAGTGCTCTTTCCTCTCTATGTATTGTCTTTGGTACACCAATTTGTCCACATGTTTCTGTCCTTGTTTTGCTGTTTGAATGATTGTCCTATGTTTCATGTTGAAAAGAAAAAATGGTAAAAACTTTATTTCATGTTGAAAAGAAAAATTGGTAAAATCTTCATCTACTAGAGGTCCATTTCTTGATCCAGTCTTAGTTTACACAGCAGAGGCTGATTTAAGCTAGCCTACATTTAGCTAGGAGTCAGAGTCAAGCATAGCTAGAGAAAAGCTGCTTTTAAAAGGGCCAGCAGCTTCTCAAGTTTTAGGGCAAGTAGGCTGATGGTTATTTACAAAGTGCTTTTTCTCTTGAAATTGTAGCTAGAAAAAAAAAAGAGTTTTGTTTAAATTTATAAGATTCGTGTAGTTGCTTCATTTTTGTTTCTGATTGGTCTTAAAGGTATAAGTATGTTTTGCATGTCTTGACTATAGAGTATTGGCTTATAAGTTATTGGGCTTGATTAAAAATTATTACATTAGTAACAAAAAAGTTAGTTTAAACTGGTAACTCAGGGTTGGAGTTATATTAAACAACAACACATGGCATGACCCAACCTAGGAAAAACAGGCCTCTAAGATACTTCTAAATTAGCATAATATTTCTTACCAACTGAAGTACAACCTACAGCAGTGCTATGGCAATGTGTTCCCTTGTTGTGGGTATATCCTAGAATTTCTCCAGCTAAAACGTTGTCTCATTATCCTACCACTGTTGCTCAGTTAGCGTTAATGGGAATTCAACAATGTTTGCAGTATTTTGGATCAGAGCCTGCGAGTCTAATTATCCCCTATTCCTCTCAACAATTCGAAGTGCTTACAGCCACAGTTGATGATTGGGCTATAGTGCGCTGTATGTTTGGTGGCACTATTGATAATCATTAACCCAAGGATCCATTGTGACAATTGGTTAAAGAACATCCCATAATATTTCCAAAAAGGACTTCCACCATGCCTTTGAAAGATAGCCCTGTAATATATACTAATGGCTCAAAGACAGGAGCAGGAGCTTATGTTCTTTCTGGCTCGCCGCCAGTATTTATTTCATTTCCACCTGCATTGCCACAGGTAATTGAGCTGCAAATAGTAATCTGTGTCTTTGAACGGTTTCTTGATTCCTTCAATTTGATTTTTGATTCTTTATATGTTGTCAATATTTTAAAACATTTGGAGATTACTGGACAAATAAACTTGAAAAGTACTATTGGGGATTTATTGGTTCAATTACAACCCATGGTTTGGCAAAGAGATCATCCATTTTTTGTACAACATATTAGAGCACATACTGGATTGCCAGAACCACTGGCCGAAGGTAATGATTTGGCAGATAGAGCCTCTCACTCTATTTTTGCATTTTTTTAATTCCACCCCTTTTGATTGTGCTCAAAAGTTTCATTCCAATTCTCATGTAAATTCAAAGACGTTAATGGCTAAATTTAAGATCACTAGGGCAGAAGCCAGGGATATAGTAAAAAGTTGTACCTCCTGTGCCCCTTTACTTCCTCAAGCCTCTTTGGGTGTTAATCCATGAGGTTTGTGCCCTTTGCATGTTTGGCAGATGGATGTGACTCATATACCAGAATTCGGAAGATTAAAATTTGTGCATGTTTGGCAGATGGATGTGACTCATATACCAGAATTCGGAAGATTAAGATTTGTGCATGTTTCTATAGATACTGCCTCTGGTGTAATTTTTGCCTCCCTCAATAGTGGAGAGACTACTAAAAATGTTATTGCTCACTGCCTGGTGGCTTGGAGTGCATGGGGTATGCCCAGCTCTCTGAAAACTGATAACGATCCAGCATATACTTCTTCATCCTTTGTTGCCTTCTGCCAAGTTATGGGAATTTCCTTAGTACATGGCTTACCCTATAATCCTCAGGGTCAAGGTATCATCGAACGTGCCCATCACACGTTCAAAGAATGTCTTCTTAAACAAAAAGGGGGAATTGGCCAAGGCAGAACCCCTAAAGAACGTGTCTCTTTTTGTCTTCGGACTTTGAATTTTTTTCAATTAGATATACAAGGGTGCTCCACTGCTGAGCGTCATGCTTATCCTGATACCACTGAAAAGGGACAAGTGATGTGGAAGGATATGTTGACAGGGAAATGGCGTGGCCCTGACCCTGTGTTAATCTGGGTGAGAGGGTCTGTTTGTGTCTTTCCACAGGATCAAGACAAACCACTGAGGATCCCTGAAAGATTGACGTGGGTAATCGCCACGCGACCTATTTCATAGCACAAGGAAGATGAAGCCATGAATACTGTTGGTGGGACTGCCCCCACTGATGCTTCCTGCCTTACCTTTTGATGGAGATATAGCTGCCTTTCAGGACTGAAGCCATGTCCCATCTGAATGAGTGGGCGGGCATTGGGTCCCTAGCCATATGCCTGACTCTGATTAGCTTCCTCATGTTGAGGTGTCTGTGTAAAATGAGGACGAGACAGTCGAGATAACAAGTGCTAATGGTGCAAGCCTTTGCAGCTATTGAGGTGGGTCAATCCCCTCAAGTGTGGCTTGGCATGCTAGAGAAGTAGTCAATGACAGATAAGATCTCGTAGACATGTTACTAACCTAAGACAGAGAGCAAACCAATGCTGTTTGTATCTTGATGACAGGTAAGGAACAGTGTTGCACGGGACAACCTAAGTCAGGCATTCTCTCTGCCATTTTTGTAAAATAAAGAAGGAGGAAATGTGGGGAGCGGGCATGGCGGCCAGTCTAAAATGGCGCCTGGGCTGGTTGCCAAGTCACATGACTCAGCAACGCTCCCCCACGTTCCCCTTTAAGAGTCATGTACGCACTGGAGAAGTGCGCATGTGCCCTTTAATGTCATATTAGGCCACTCCCGGGCCAACATCTCAATCCTATCATGAACCTCCACGTGGCAGTTGCTGATTGGTGCAGGCTGGCCTATACAACTGGGAAAACGAGCTAGGATCGGGGGCTTCCTGAAGTAACATTCCTGAATAAACTGCCTCGAGAATAGTCTTCCGTGTCATCTCCCTTATTAGGATTTGGTAGCGACAGCAGGGTCCTCCAGAAGTGATGTGCCCAGTTTTCTGAGGAACTGCCAGACTGTTTTCCAGAGTGGTTGTACCAATTTGCAACCCCACCAGCAGTGGGGGTATATGCATATATGTCTCTTTCTCCATATCCTCGCCAACACCTGCTGTCTCCTGAGTTCTTAATCTTAGCCATTCTGACTTATATGAAGTGAAATCTCAGGTTTGTTTTGATTTGCATTTCCCTAATGACTAATAATGCTGAACATTTTTAAAGATGCTTCTTAGACATCTGAACTTCTTCAGGTGAAAATTCTTTGTTTACCTCTGTACCCCATTTTTTAATAGGGTTATTTGGTTTCCTGGGGTCTAACTTCTTGAGTTCTTTGTATATATTGGATATTAGCCCTCTATCTGATGTAGGGTTGGTGAAGATCTTTTCCCAATTGGTTGGTTGCCGATTTGTCCTTTTTGTGGTGTCTTCTTATCAGGTAGAATACTTCTTGTAACAATGTCAATACCCAGTGCGTTACCTTGGGAGATCTTGACAGACTTCCTAGATGCGCGATCTATGGATGATACTCCTTGAAGGGAACTTAGACATCTTCAATAAAATTTTCTCTGTGTTTTCATGTTTCTATCTCTGTATGCACTGGCTCTCCCTCTACCTTACTCCATATGATTTTAAATCAATGCTTAACCATTCTTAGGATACAGGTCAACACCATGTATTTTATATTGTAATACATAGTTCCCAATAAAAACTGTCACTCTAAACATAATTTCACTTTTGCAATAGATCGAGTTCGAAATTTATTCTAGATACATTTAAAAACGTTATTTTAAAATTATTATGGGAATATATGAAAGTTCACTAAATTGTCCTTAAGATAACATTCATAAATGTCGTTATCTTATTCTATTTGTGGTGAGACATAACATATAGAAAGAGAAAGAATGTCTTAGTACATGAATGGCACACAGATTACTTTGCAAAAACTCTTAATTGCATCAAAATAAGGAAACACAGCTCTGTTTACCCCAACCTAGGGACAATCCATCTGAAAGTGGCTTATTTCTTTGCCTCTTTGTCCTCTTTTGAGTGAAGAGTATCGTCTCTAAGGTCTGCTGCAACCAGGACAGTTAGCAAGCAGATTTCAATAGAGGTACCCAGAATGCCTTTCAACCAACCATAGAAAAGGCCCAGGGTAAATGTCTGTTTACCAAAGATAATGCCTTCCGAGACTTCTGCTCAAGGTGCTCCTGGGTGACAAACACTGAATAGGTGATTGCATCCTTCCCTTCCTCTGGATATTATTTCTATATCAATAGAATGAAATCTGCTTCACACTGTGATCTAAAACCTCTAGATGGCATACCCACTTAACTATTTGTTTTTGCAAATTATACTCTGCTTTGATCCAAGGGGTGGTGAATAAAAGTTGTTTTAATTAAGATAATTATAAAATAAATTAAAAACTAACAATAACTCAGAGCAGAAGAGAGAAAACACCACACAAACTAATGCCTTTCAGGAGTTCCCAGCATGGCTTAATCAGCAGCAAGCTGTAGATACTAATTTTCAACTGTATTTACATGTTATTTTACATTTTTATGCATCGATGAGCAGGGAGTTTTATGCATATCCCCATTAGAATTTTCCTGATTCTTTTTCCAAATAGCACTCCTATTCTTTATGCAGATTGCATCTGTTTGAAAAGTTATTTCCCTCTTCTATGAAAAAGTATCAACTGATTATGTATCCAAAATATCTTATAACAATGGTAAAAAAAAATGAACAGTTTTTCTCCACTCTAACTATTTGGTAATAAGTTATTTTAAATATTATGTTTTCCTCTTTGGCCTCTTCTACTTACTATGGGCAGCTTTAGGATTTCAGTAAATGGAAGAAGTACTTTTCTTTTATCTGTGTAGGGGCCTTTTCTATCTTCTACTTCTGGCTTCTCTAGTTAGAGTAAAAGAAATATTTTTGTCAGTGAGTTTTGAAGAGAAATGAGGTGAGATTGATGAGCAGGTACTAAGATACAGTTCAATGTGGGAAAGCATTTCTCCTGTGCACCATTAGCTATAGGTTAAGACAAGATGGCATTTTCTTCAAAGCTGGAAGAAAAGACTGTAACTGGTTTTGCTATAAGAATGATAAGTGTTTGAGGAGATAGATAATGTTCTCCTTACTTGAGCATTGAACTCTGTATACACTTTTTTTCTAAATATGTATAGCATATGAGTATCATCTTTAATATTTGATGGACTTGTTGTTTTACACCTGTAATCCCAGCATTTTGGAGGTTCAGTGATCACGAATTCAAGGTCAACATAGACTACATAGTAAATGTAAGGTTCTCATTGATTACATGGGACTCTATCTCAGAAACATCCATACACACACACAAACACACACACATACACGCCACAACCACCGCCACCAGCACCACCACATCATCATCCACAACAGCATAGCAACAAAATAGATTCCTGAGGGCAAGAAAATGTCCACTAGATCACAGGATGTAGCTTACCAGATATGTAATGAATGTTTCCAAAGGCAGTATCATGAAAAGAAGGAAAAAGAGAGAAACAGAAAAAGGGAGAGAGAGATAGGTAGATGATTGATAGATAGGTAGGTAGGTAGATAGATAGATAGATAGATAGATAGATAGATAGATAGATAGATAGATAGAATATAGAAAGAATGAACTAAGCATTCACTTAAGAAACTGAGAAGAAAATAACTTACATATATACAGCTTATAAAGGACTTAACAGTTGGCACCTGTGTTTGTCAGAATAGAACAGACTTACATTCATATATTTTGCTCTATGGTTTAACTGTTGAGTCTCTTATGTAAAATAGCTGACCGTTATCATTGCTTCTTATCTCTAAACTCACTTCTTGTTTCCTTTTTATTTGTTTTGTTGGGAACAGGGTGTTCCTATGTAGCTTATGGCTTTGAGCTCACTATTCTTCAATCTAGATATGTAAGGCTGAGACCTTGATAACCCCATCCATCCATTTCCCTTTGCTAGTGATTTAAAATAGGTAGGTAGAAGAGAGACAAGAATGCTGGGGGGAGGAAAATGGGACATATATCTGGTTTTCTTACCACATTGCAAATGTCATATTAGAACAAAGCAAGGTTGACCCCTTTCTACTTTCTTATATCTTCTGAGCTAGACTCTAAAATGTCATTACTGACCCATCAGCACCATCCTGAGAGGGCTGTTGCATTTCAATATCATGGCTGGAACTTCCAAGCTCCTGAGGCAATAGCACCACCTGCCTTTCAGCTTGCTTTAGATGCCTAGGACTTATCACTATGTAGATTTTAAAACTCTCAGCACCCTACTTTTTCCTCTGCCATGGAAGAGGTAGCACATTCTCCAGTTACTCCCTCTTTGTTAATTTGAACTGCTCCCATAGTTAATCACTTGAATTTTTCTGTTTGTCACAGCATAATATCACGGGAAGCCTGATTCACTCTATATGCTGCAGAAAAAAACCTCTAGTTCACTGCACTATCAACATCATCACAAGGCTAAGCAATTCCTTAAGAGCTCAAGTTTGCTTAAAAATAATAAATAAATAAATAAATAAATAAATAAACAAAACAAAAAACAAAAAGTACATCAGCATCTGTGAGGGGTAAAGGATCTTAGGTTAGCCACATTGTTGGGGTCTTTGGGGCTTTGCAGTGTTAGTTATACCACAGATTCAATGGTTCAACAAAAATCTCTTGAAAACAAAAATATTGGTGGGTTTCACACAAAATCCTCTTTATTCCTCTGTGTGTGTGTGTGTGTGTGTGTGTGTGTGTGTGTGTGTGTTCACATACACATATACAGACACACACACATATAATGTGCAGAACCCTTCAACTTCTAGGGAAGCCCCCATACAATAACCTGATAAAGTTTTATTTTTAAATCTGAGCCTTTGTTATGATAGATCTGCTTGAGATATGGATGAAAAATAAAAATAGACAGCTGCGAAGGTCTACTCTGGGTGAGTCCTGGAAAGAATTTCAGACTTGGGGTAGGTTTGTGAAAAAGGCTTTGCAAAATACTCAGATACTGCGTAAAGGAAATGATAGGATTAGTGATACATACAAAATCCTGGTGACAAACAATTATTTATTTGAAAGGCAGATGATATCAACAAAGGAGTAGTGCAAGGGCAAAGACAAGGTTGTCTGTGGCAGAAACCTCACAGACATTAAAGCATGTAAACCTTTGTATTCACACCAGTGTCTACAGATGGCATCTACCCCAGTGAGCACTGAAGAGTCAGATTTAAAATTATCCACCCAATGACAGCAGACAACCTTTGTTCTCATCCATTTCAGTGACCAGGGAGAAAGTAGTTCTAGGGGGAATGGGTGGTGTCTATGCAGAGTTCAATCAAGATTAGATCTCTATTCTCAAAATGCCAGGCACTGATACGTGTGATATGTCCACAGCAGAGAAATACTTTGAGTCCCCATTATAGTACCATAACTCAAACTGTCCACTTGGTAGCAATTTGACAAGGACAGTTCCCTGGGGCAAATGACAATGGCATCTTGAAGGGTAAATCCATACCCTAGTAACTTTGCTTCCCAGTAGGCATGGCCCCTGAGAGAGCTTTCATAATGCAGAAGTCAACTCTTACCATAGATTTAACTTTTTATGGTTTTGGTTATGTACAGTCAGTCACAATCCAAAGTTATTAAAAGGAGATTTCTGTATGCAATAAGTTTTAGGTTTTATGTTACTCTGAGTATTATGATAAAATCTCACATGGTTCCACTCTGCTCATCCCATCCTTGCTAATATATGAATCATCTTGTCTGTCTTTAGTGTATGGAATTCTCTCTCTCTCTCTCTCTCTCTCTCTCTCTCTCTCTCTCTCTCTCTCTCTCTCTCTTCTCTCATGAATTTCATGAATATATATCCCACCTAATAGTCACATAGCTGCCATCTAATGTTGCAAATTGGCTATTATAACATAGTACTTTTACTCAAGTAAATCTTATTTCACTTAATACAATTGTTGTTATTACCTATCACTTAGTGATAGTCCCCAAATGAAAGAGTATTAGTTCTGACAGTCTGTATTTGCCAGGAAGAAATTATAAAGTTTTTTTACATGAAAGAGTAAAAGTTTTTTAATTAATAAATAAAAGAAATGTGTATGTGTATGAATGCTTATGTTGCTAAGCCCTAAAGTAAGAATAAATCATGAGATTTTAAAGAAAAGGGGAATCAATGGCTGTACAAAATAGGAAAATTGTAATATATAAAAGTTTGATTTCTCTTTGAGGTCTCAAACTTCCACTTAGCACATCTCCCACGGAGAAGGGAGGTCTTGCCTATACAATCTATTGATATCAGATATTTCAAAACATGACATAGGTATAAGAGACCTAGTTTATGTTGGAGGAAGGGTTGTGGATCTATAAGCATAGGACCCTTTGGTTTTCTTATATACTATAACATGAAGAAGCTGCTAGGCTATAGAACACTGAAATGGACTTTCACAGCTTAGATCAAGAGCAGAGCCCCTGTGGGGTTGAGACACTGCTATTCAAGGCATAGCATAAATGGTCTGAACTCTACTATGCTGGTTTCTCAGAAGCTAAAATGTATAGGAACAAGAAAAGAAGGATTAGGAGTGGACCTTCGCAAGCCAGTCTTGCTGGCACATTTTGTAGAATTTATATAATCTATTTACACAATTAGATTAATTTTGACATATAGAGCGAATTATACTAGAAATAAAGATGGGATCCATTAACCAGTTAACATAAATGTATGTGGGTTTAAAAAAGAGTTCATTAAATTAATTTATTTAATTGTATGATTGGGTGTGGGTGGCATGAGCTTGTCTTTGCACATGATAATATAAAACATTAAGTGTCCTAAAATTTCCAATACATTGTCTATGGAAAACAGTCTCCTTGCTTCAGAGAATTTATCTATAGCTCATCAGGATAGTTCCTTGTTAAATATTTGCTCTAGTGAATATCCCCTTTCCTAAATGGGACATTTTTTTTTTCTAGTTCACCACTGGATTTCAATTTGAACATGCAGACAGGATGCAAAGAACAGATAGGCTTTCGACAGCTCATAGCATTTGCCTGAACCACCCAGACAATGACCAGTATAACCCTGGCTTCTCTGGCTTGATTCTCTTCTCATTCCTTCTGTGATATTTTCCTACAACCAGTGCTTTCCTTAATGGGCCTACTGTTCATTGTATTGCTTCAATAGAGCTGCTCATCTGTCACCTGTAAAGAAAGGTATCATTTGGCTTACAATGAAATAGAATATAAACCATCGAAACAGCATTCAACCATTCACGTGCAATTTAAGCAAACTAAAGACATTCTCCACCCAAAAGGAAGCAATGCTAAGATCTTCGAGCACAAATTGTCTTACAACAAACTACTTTCTTGAAAAATATCATTTCACCAAAAGAAGCCTGCATACAAAAGGATGCTATATTTTTACTGCCCATTGTTTTGTTTTGTACCTAAGGTGCCAAAATCTCTGACAATTATTTTATTTTGATATAGTTAGTTCAAAGAACTAATAGGATATTTACAAAAATAGAGGAAGACAAGTAGAGGTTATTTGTGATTTCTTTTGTTTTTATCAAACGCATGACCATGTGTTCTCCTTACTTATCTCATCTTTCCCTGTCTTCAGGAACATCCTTGTTGATATTTATATGTCTTGGAAATAAAATACTATATTATTGATATGAACATCACGATTAAGTCTCAGCATTTTCAGAGAGCAGCAACTTAGGTGCAAAATGGTAGGGAATACTGCTTTTTCTCTGTCTTCAACTTACTTTGTTGAAAGCATTAGAATTATGGACTCCTTTTATCAATCAAAGGAAAGATCAGAGCAATCACTTGAAATACTTAAAAGTGATAGGAGAATATAAAAGATATAGACACAGTCTGCTAACATGTGAAATAGCCCCTCCTTAAACAGGTATAATGTTGAATAGCATGATGTAATGTGTTTGTAAGTAGTGTGACTTGGCAACAGCAGGTGGGACACACTGAAAAATGAAGGTCCTCAATCAGAAAAGGTCAGGTAATGTGCTACAGTGGTTAGGTCATCATGTGTGGTCACATTTAAAGCATATAGTTAAGGCTGAAGAATGTTTTGATCATCCACTGAAATGTCAACTGTGTACAGTTTCTTCCACTCCTAAAAAATGTAGTCATATAGGCCTAAGCACTCCTTGATAATTGTAATGTGGCCTCATCTAGAAATAATAAAACTTAAACATCCTAGAAGTTGCTGATACCTATTACTGAAAAAAAAAAAAAAAAAAAAAAACCACTTTTGGGATAAAATTACACCTTCTGAGAGAATAATGGTCTAGTTTAGTTTTCCTTAGGCATACATGATTCTAAACTATTAAATTCAGAAGAATTGGTAATTCATTCTAATACTCAGATTATTTTCTGTCATGGAAATGCCTTTGGCAGAATGAAAGATACCTTCACACACACTTGAAAAAGAAGAAGAGAAGGTGGAGGGAGTATGACAAAGGATGTGGATATTTGAAAAACAAATATAATTATATTTCCATGCCATGTTTGCATCCATACTCCTAGGCTTTTCGAAGAGAAAGTAGGTTGTAGGTCATTGTATAAATGTATTGAAAATATCACTTCAGTATTTGGTGTCTTTCAATAACATGTTAAAAGTGCATCTCCCATACCTAATGGCAGCAAAGCAGCCTCTGAGATTGGTAGTTGTATCTACCCTGCTTCTCTTGTCATCTTTAGGAAAGGACAGATGGTTAGGGTACCATTCAGCAGCATGCATGGGACTGGGCAATGCTGTGCTGGTGATAGTTCCAGTGAGTCCAGCCTCCAACAATGCTTTCTGCAAACCAGGGCAAACATGCTAGCTCACCGTGGGAAGGCCAGCTCACCAGCTGCTTGGTGAATTTCAGATCCTCCTCAGTCTTTCTCCTTTGTTTTCTTTTGCTTCTTTTGTTCTCTTTTCTTGTCCTCTTCAAAGAGAGTTCTCTTTTTCCTTCTGAGCATCTGGACAGGAAAGGAAGCTCCCAGTCTGCCAGCAACCTTAGGGGTTAGAAACTGTCTGAGGAAAGAGCCATTTTGCCTGAAGCCTCTGGGAATAATGTCAGCTCTGAAGGGAATTTAGATTATTACTTTTATCTACAATTGAAATCAACTATAAAGGAACCGTCAAAGAGCCACAGCAACAAGGACTGGAAGATAAGATTACAAAAAATGAGTTTACATCATAAGGAAAAAGATCCACATTAGGTGTGTTAGAGGCATGCTTGAGTAAAGCAAAGGCAAGCCAGGTGACAGGGTCTCTGTTATAAAAGTCTTTTAAAGACAGGGAGACAAAGAATGCCACATTTAGACTGCAACCAGTTTCAACCTAAGTGCTTAGAAGCAAGGGGCTAGTCTAAATGGCTTCTGCTATCTCTGCCTAGGATTTTATTTTTAGAACCTGTCAATCAGCCTTCACAAAACATGAAATGTTCATATCTACAGTTCTCAAAGTTCACTTTCAAATTCACCTAAGTTGTCAAAAATACATCACCAAATATGTCTAGACAAATGCCCCAACCAAAAAATTTTCAGGTACAGTACTGACAACATCAATATTTGTTTCAATATGAAAATTCTTACATTTTATCCCCTATATATCCCACAGAAATAATAATGGGAAAATAGATTGTCTTTAAAGTGGAAAAATTCGACCTTCCTAAGGATAACAAGAATATCTAGACACAGGAATAAGTGCAGTTGTTTTGTACTTTCTAGGTCTAGATCCTTTACAACACATCAGGGGATATGGGTCAGCAAAGCCAAACACCACAGTCCTCTGCTCTATCCAACACTTCCCAGACAACTTAAGGTGATGAGGAGACACTGTCTCTTGAGTGAAACTAGTGATTGAATACATTAAGGTGTTTCACTCTCATAAGGAAGAAGATCTGCTGACTCAATCACTGTGGCTGGGTTTGCAACAAGGCTTGTTTCAGTTATTGTTGTTTTTTTGTTTGTTTTGTGTGTTTTGGTTTGTTGTTGTTTGTTTGATTTTTCTTTTGTCTAAAATTGAGCCAAAGGTTTGTCATGGTACATATTCTGATTCCTGAATCTACATGTAGATAAGAAAATACATTAATTATTGAAGAGTACATGCTGAAAAAGTATATAGCTTTCACTAATATAACTCAAAACAAAATGGTAGCTGCCAAGAGGCATGAAGAAGATAAGCTGACCCCAGGTTAAAAAAAAAAAGCCATAGGGATGCCATGTTGCCTCTGGGAAAGTATGGCATACAAGGAGAGAAAACATTGTCACCAGTGAGGTGGGACTAATTATGCCACACAAGATTGGTTGAGGCCATTTTTGTCATGCATAGGTATGAACAGATTCGTTCCCTTCCATCCCATCCCATTCAGATATGAAGTAGATAGTGCGACATCACCTACATGAAATAAACATCTCCATTACAAAAAATGGAAACGTAGGATTTACATTCTGTGCTTGGAAGGCCTAAATGTTCATAACTAAGAAAGACTATTATTGTAATTAAGTGATTAAAAAGTCAAGAAACTCAACACGGATGTACTGGGAGCCCATAACCAAAGACAAAGCAGGCCTTCAACATAGAACAACCTATGCTCATAAAAAATTAAGGTGTTCCCTTAATGAGATACATAAAGACAAATTGATCTATCGGTGTTATTAAATAATGGTTTGATAATTTAATATATGACAGATAGATGGATGAAAATAAAAATTAGATAGATAGATGATCGATCGATCGATAGATAGATAGGTGATACATATATACATAAATATATGCATGCATGATAGATATATAGGTAAAAACAATAGATATTGAGACATGCAAATTGAAAAAAGCCCATACAGATGGATAGATAAAATTTGTCTCAATAGTACTGTCAATATCTTACAATACCAGAAAAGCCTGAAATGGCATAGACCCAGTTTCCAAAGATAAAGCATCTCTTCAAATAACGCTTTCCAGAAAAGAGTCCATTCATTTGCAGTTCCTTCTAATCCCAGAATAGTCAGCTTCAGTTCCTTGCCAGTTATGGCAATTATTCAACAAGGCCAATCATATCTTTCCACAGAGAGTACCCAGAGTACTCTCTGTCCCTGAATCCTATAAAACCTGCCACCTGTAATTTTAATCTTTTTACTCTGGCCATGTGCAACCTCATTGTGTGTTGTTACCCTTCTCTGATTTGAAACTACATGTGACTAGAACTGCCATCAATTCCTCTGCTCAGTGTCCTGTACTGCATGTTCTGCCATTTCCTGACTTTACAGTAAAAAACTGACTTTCACTAACAAAAATAAGGAAATAAGTGAAACACTAAGGCATTTTTTTGTCAGAAAAACTTTAATAAATATGTTGTAAACCTGATAGTCCTTATTAGATAGTATGAAAATAATAGAAAAAATAAATTTCCTGTAAACCTGTTGAGTTGAAGTATTCTAACCACCTATTCCTTCATTAAATGTTGGGAAGCACAAAGATAGTAATGAAGGTTCCGCACAAATAAATATACTAGACTCAGTATTGTGTGCTAAGAAGGTGTCCTCCAAAAAAACCATACCAAAATCTGAATGGCCTAGAAAACAGTTTAGAGTGCACTGAATGGACGGCACTTTGCCCATGAGGGCTGTACCTTCAGCAGTGGATGAAAGAAAAAATCTTACCTGAGTTGAGAGTGAATGTTTGCTTTCTTGCTCTCCCAGTGTTCTCTTGCCATTTTGCCTTCTTCTACGGATAATGTAGGAAACAAGAAGATCCTCTACACCAGTCTAGTAGGACACAGTTCCCAGTCAATATGAAATACTCTCTTATACAACTTATTGATATTGAACATAGCCCTCATATTAAAGGGAATAATGACTAGTTTATTTTGGGGGCCTATTTGAGTAACCATTACTAACTACCATGCATTTATGCTGCTCTAAACAATACAAACCAATGGAAGTATTTTTTAGCAATTTTTAATAGTTAAAGAGCAAATTACAAGTCATAAATAAAGGCATTTTTCAAAATCATTAGTGGAACATCTGATATGAGGATTATAGCAGAGCCAGAAAAATCTCTGTTGTAGGTTTCAGATATTATGCCATGATGGTTTGGGTTTTGCAATTAATAGGTTACTATCTGTTAACACATTAATAAAAGGTTTTCCCTGCTGTTCTCAAAGATCTTAAGTCAGACAGGAAGGTGGGAAATAAAGTGTTATTCAGGGGATTAAGATAATCCAAGATAATTTGGCTCTAGATTTATAATATTCTAACTCTCTACAATTATACTGTTCTAAGTAGGCAATTAGCTCTGTGTAAGAGAATTTTAAACACAAGAATAATTTGACACTTCAGTTCACAATTGATTCCAACTTGGGCACGTTCAAAGAGTGAGAACCATCACCTTCAACATAGAATGAGCTTGTCAAACAATAAGGTTCGGAAGTCAAGATTGACAATTTAGAATATATGCTGTAAAGAGCATGTCCCAGACAATGGTTCTCAGTTCCAAATATGCTTGAAGGTTATATGGCTACTTCTTTAAAAAGATAGCCTTGGGAGCACGCTAAAATTTTCTCATTTTTTGTATCATATTGGAGCCCAGAAATCTATAAGTTTTCCAAATACTCAGTTTGATTGCCTGTGTCATGAGGACCATTAACATATAACATGCATGGATGTGTGCCCACAACATGCATCAAGGTAAGGATTTTTTGGAATAGTACCTTATTGAGGCGGCTTGAATGAGAATAGCTGTATAAACTAGGGAGTTTGGACGAGGAATGAAATTGAATGCTATCCACAGATATTAACAGGCCATCCTTGTAAAAACATGAAAAACAGTAGTATTGGAGGGAGAACAATGTTAGTAACTGGGCTAGAGACTTTTTCTATACTATTTCACTGAAGTAAATGGTTGCATTTATCTCTTCTCCTAAGAATATACCTAAAGCCAAGTTAAAAATATCTATGATTAATTTAATAAGGAGATTGGAAGACAGCCTAACATTGATTCTGTGGTTTGATTATTAATAATCACTCTTAAGGAGATCTACAGTGAAAAGGAGCAAGCATGACAAAATTAAATGCAAAATGTACCTTTTGATGAGATAAAGAGCATCAGGAAATTTAATGTTGTTGCCAAGACTTGTACCGAAAGACAGACAGAAAGGCCTTATGCAAACCGGAACATAGAGAGTGGTGCCCTCAAGGCATGCTCCTGTTCAGCTAAGCTTCCAGCTTGTGGCAAAGAAAGACTATCACAAGGAAGAGGACAGCCATCAAAGGTGATGCCAGGAGAGCCCAGGTGCCATGGCAAGCGGCAGATAATTTAGTAGCATCCAACACATAGTTCTAGCTTTAGAGTAAAGAAAGATACAGGAATAAAGAGGCTGAGAAATTGTCCTCTGCACTTAAAAAACGCCTCTGAGGTCAACTGTGTAGGACAAGAGTCTTTATATCTAGTCTATGAAAGGCCATAGTGTGTAGCTATGAAGGCTTAGTCTAGATTAAATTGGAGACCCCAAGAGATGCCAGAGTCATGTTATATCTGTCAAGAAGAGCTACAGAGAAGGAGTTGAACCAATTCACAACAGAGAAGTTTGTCAAGCACAGCTATATAAACCCTTTAACATCAGAGAGAGCAACATAGATTTTGGAGCTTGCCCCACTGTGTTCCAATCTTTCCTTACTGCAGTATTTCTTCATTGTTCTTGATTTCACAGTGAGAATATACATTTGGTGCCATTGCATATTGGAAATACATAATTTGATTTTTCACTTTCCAGGTATTATAGTTAAGAGACTGCCTACGGTCTCAGAAGAGATTTTGAACTTTGTACTTTTAAAACTGTGTTGAGACTGTAAAAAGACTGTGGGGACTTTTAAAATTGAACAAAATGCATTTTACACTGTGATACAGCTACACACTTATAGGGGCCAGGGACTAGATGGTTATAATGAAAATGGCCCTCCTAGGCTTGTTCATACATTTGAAAAGAGTCTTCAGTGGTGGAACAGTTTGAAATTATTTAGGACACTTGGCCTTATTGAAGTGGGTGTGTCACTGGTGCATCCTTTGAGGTTTCAAAAGCCCATGTCACTCACACTTAGTTCCTCTGTCCAGTGGTTGTCTCAAGATGCAAGCTCTCAGCTACAGCCCAAGTGCCATGACTGCAGCCTGCCACCATGTTACCCACCAGAATGGCCTTGAACTAACCCTCTGAAACTATAAGCTTCCAATAAATTTACTTTAGTATGTTGTCCTGATCATTGTGTTTAATCTCAGCAATACAAATGTAACATATACTTTTGCAGCATTGGTGTCCTTGTCTGTAATAACAGGTGCAGCTGTTCAGATAGTGATAGGCAGAATTCCCAACAGACTCACATGTCTGGCATGCTCTGTTGAGTTTTTATTTACTCTCATCTCATTGCTACTCTTTCTTCCTTTCTGTCCCCCTTTCAAACTCTTTTAATTTGGTAAGTAGAATATGGCACAATATTAGAGTTTTGCAAACATTTGCACACACTTAACTCCAATCTGCTGCACTTTTTTAGAACTGAAACCAGCCTAAACTATCAGTTAATAACATTGTCGTAAATTGAATTACCAATGAGCATAAAAACGGCCAATGATTTGTGGTGCCAGAGTTACAATAGAAAGAGAGAAATTTGCTGATTCTTTGACTCTTTCAAATAATTATACAGGGTGATCAGTGTACTCGTGAGACAGATCCTAAACATCATTAGGAAATAATAGCAAAATTAATGTCATCACTGGATTGTAAATCAGCATCAGGGAGCTCTGAATCCTGATGCAAACCACCTTCTCCTGATTTGATTCAGTTTTCCCATCATTCCGAGGGCCACTTTATGGTGATGAAATCAGGTCAGATGTAGATAGAGTTGTGCAAAACACTGGGGGGTTGGTTTGTTTGTTTGTTTAGTTTGTTTTTAGATCCACAGATGTTTGGAGACTATATATCATGAGCTGCTCTGAGCAGTGGGAACCCCTCTCCATTATTATAAAAGCGAAGGTAACCTTTACTCAAAAATGCTACTACTGTGCATTCCTGAGGCTATGAGCTCCCAGGAATGACTGGACACTAACTAAGTTGGGAGAATGCCTCTCCCCTACCCACCCCATTCCCGTCTTTACCTATGAGATTCTATGAACTGAATTTTTGTGTCCTCCAAAATATGCATGTTGAATCTCTAAATCCCATGATGGTATTTGCAAGAAGAGGCCTTTGAAAATGTAATTGGGTTTAGATGCGTTTGTGGGAGTGGTACTTACATAATGGGATTCATGTTCTTTCAGGGAGAGAATAAGACTCTCCTTTACATGACAATAAGGATGTGGTCATGCACAAGTCTAGAAAACAGCAGTTACACCAAATAGCCTTACAGAGACCTGATCACACTGTGATACCTCCAGGACAATGAAAAATCAATTCTTGTTTAAACCATCTAGGCAATGGTATTGCTTTAATACAGGCTCAAATCAGTGTGAAAATAGATCAACAGTTATTCTCTATCTTTACAAAGCACCTATCCTCTAAAACCAATATGCTTCTCCTTCCACTAACCCAGCCACTGAGCTCTACCTGGCACGAAGAGTATTTGTTGAGTATGAGTAGCAGTTCAGCATTACAAACAACATTCCCTGAGTTTCTTTTCTCCTGATCTTTAAGTTCAATTTTTATTAGTAGACTTTCTCCAAGATCTTTTTGTAGGTAAGCAAGTGATGGCCCCTTGGAACTAGGACACTCTGGAGCCTGGAAAGTGGAAATGAACTTTCCCTCTGCAGTTGTTACTCTGTGACCACCTTAGGATTCCTTTGTCTGCTTTCCTCGTGCACTCTTCAGTTAAATTTGTATTGATACCAATTTGCTTTACAGATCCGACACTCCTATTTTTCCAAACTTCAAGTCACTCAGTGTTTCCTCTCAGCTTTGCAGGATTCCTTCCCCCACCCCATTGTTTTCTGTGGATATATATGAGCATTGTGCTTCCCTCAGAGCTGAAATTCTAAGTAAGCCACCCTTAACATTTAATGTATGTATGAAGTGAATATCCAGACACTGAAGAATGCCAAGGAGCCCGGCAGTGTAGACTGTTGCTAGGCAGGCACCCACAGCTTTTCCTTCTGCACTTGCTTTAGATCTTGGTGTCAACTGTATTGACACTGACCACAGAATGAGTGTTACTTTACTGGAGGCCTCAGAGTCCTTACAGACCTATGTGTGTGTGTCTAAAGCAGAACTGAGGCAGAGCATAGTCTTTGTCCTCTAGGAACCTAAAACAAAATGAAATGAAGACTCCATACCTCACAGTGGAAGGAGTGAACCTACGTTCCTGAACATCCTTTTAGAAAGAAGGTGAAGATTTACTGCATTTACCCTTGAGGAGGAGGCTGTCTAATCGAGAGTTCTCAGGGAAATTGAACAGAGGATTGTTGACGGGATGCATGTGGTGAAGGAACTGCTGCCAGGACTGATGAGCAAAGTCCCGCCTCTGGCATGTCCACACAGTGGGAAGAGAGGACTCACTTACACATGGACAGAAGTGTTTAATTAAAAATGTTTTTTAAAGACAGGCAAAAGGCAGCGAGTGTAGAAAAAATGTAAGGGAATAGAGCTGTGCTCCTCCTGCCCCTGCACCCACCTTCGCCCACACTACACACATTCAGAGAATAATAAAGTGAGGCAGAGAAGTGTCCACACCTGCCTGCACTGGACCTGTTCCTCAACTTCCTTAGACAGACTTCTGCTCAACTATGGGACTGTGACCTTCTTTTTCTTAAAACACTTGCTTTAGAAAACCCATCATTGTCATTTTCCATACACTTTGAAATGTAGATAAATTTTCTCAAAGAGTCACACTAAAAAAGAGAAAGAGAGAGAGAGAGAAGTTGGACAAGAGATCATAAAGAAAGATGAATTCCCTCTTGTCTGGTCCCTGTAGGAGGAGAGGAGCATGGCTTTAATAAAGCCAATTAGGAGACACAGATGGCCTGAGAGTATTGACCATCTTCCCCTGTGTCCGCCTGGACTTTTATCCTACTTCATTCTAGTGTTTAAAAATCTTACTGTCTTTTGTTACGTGCCAGTTGAGTTTAATCTCTCACCTCTACTGCAGTAGTTTTGAATAAAGTCCTCCTGCCTGTCTTACTCTGTCTAGTATAATTTTCTTTGATGGTTTCTAAAGCCAGTTTATGAATAAGTAACACGGACTGAACTGCCCTCAGGTCTTTGAATGGAAAGAAGACAGGTTTCACTTCTCCATAGAAGTCAGAGGGTGAAAATTACAATAGTATCTGTGGTAGAAAGTGTTCTTAACTGGACAATTCTAATTCTGTCTTGACTATCATAAAGAAGGAAATGGTACTCCAAGAATCAGAAAACTAAAGGTACAGAGAAGAAGGAAATGATTTTTGCAATCCTGCATTAATATAACTCTGTTTATATGGTTCAATGATTAGTGTCTTGTAAAGAAGTATTATAGAATCTTTAAAAGTGTTAAGAAGTGTAATCTTGCCCAAATATGTCAATATCAACCGTTTTTATGATAAAAACATGATGGATTCTCTAAGGGTATCCTATCTTATCCAGACCCTAAGTATGTAGAACCTTATAAGAAAATAGCATGTAACTGTTTAATCAATTTTTCATCTTTTATTTTTAGAGACAGTAAATTTTTGTATTTATATTTATTTGTATTAAGTTGAATAATAAACTGAGAACATATAGAAAAAGAAAATTTCTTGTGTATAATAAAGTTCAAATTTTATCTAACTAAAAAACTACTTACTCTGCTTTCATATAATTCAGTAATTGCTACATAGACAAACACCATGCAATAGGATAGGAAACTAAGCTGAAATTCAAGTACTGAAACAATTGTTTTAGGCATTGAACAGTAGAAAAGAAGACATTCCAACCAGCACAGTGACTCAGATTCATCTACCCTATGTCCTCATGGACACTCTCTCTGCCAATGTTTGCTGGTATGGCAAAGACAGATTCTAAAATGTTTGCAGTTAAGATTAAATAAATCACAGTGAGGTTGAGGCAAGGTTTAAAGAGTCCTCTTTCAGACAAAAGTGAACAGACAACAACTAAAATCTATGAAAACTGGAGAGAGAACCTAGGTGCACAGTGCTGCAGGGGCTCAGACCTGGTATCTGATTATTCCTTCCACCTGACAAGCACAGAAGCCATGATTGCTGCCCCTGGGAAAAGGTATAATGGTAGTGCTTGAGCAATATAATTGTCATCCCAGATGTCTAATCAGCAGCTAGCATGGGCATTTATGATACATGAAGACATGAACAGGGTTTAAGTGACGCTATTCTGTGACACTCATAAATATGGCTACAAGCAAGGACTCTTCCATATCCACTCTGATCTTTGTCACCAGAGAAGTCTATAGATGTAGTACCATTTCTCTGCAGGATTTCCTGAGTGGAAATTAAGGACAACACTTTGAGGACATTAAGGACATAGCTTCATTTTTCCTAAGCTACTCTAGTTAATACAGTGACATGGCATGAAGTACACTAGAAAACGAAAAGGGAAAGCATCTTTATCGGACGGGGTATTTATATTGTTTTATTTACTGTTTGTGATCAAGGAGGACTACACGGGTTCTTTGTCTACACTAGGCACTCAAATACTATATTGAAAAATGAGAAAGAAAGACAAACAGCCAGAGAGACAGACACAGAGAGGCAGAGAGAGAGACAGAGACAGAGACAGAAGAGAAAGAGTGACTAGGGAGGAAGGTGGAAGAAGCAGAGCCTGAATTTAGAGACCCGCCTGTCCCTTTCCCCTTCCCCGCAGATGGGGATCACACTCTTTTTGAATAGGTCTTGATGTTTACAAGGCATGCATGCTGTCAGCTTTTCTGGCGTATATGCCACTTTCTTTCAAGAGGTGGAAATAGAAAGCTGTGTTTACACTGAGTTTGTATCACAAACATCATCACCTTTGCTTTCTCTTAGCACATTAAATTTTTTACCTTTAAAGCAAAGAAACCACTCTTTCTTGCTGCTAAAGATATGATGCTGGCCTTCACACTGAATTTCTTCTAACAGTTCACCCCAAGGGAAAAGCAAAGAGTGTAAACAAGGGAGTGTGTGGAAGTACTTACAAAGTCAAGGAAATTGTTACTTGAATTTGTCCATGCCAGCCCTGAACATCTGAGTAAACATGGTGTTAACTATCATTCTGAGATATGTATGGGAAATACTTTCACTATCACTACCTGACTGACCACCAGGGCAGTAAAATATTAATGAGATGCAAGTTGATGGGCCGCAAGACATTCTTGTCTAGTGTTGTAGATAAAATTTAACTCTAGAGTTTAAAATTATTCCATAGGCAATATCAAATAATATGGTATCCATAAGTCAGGGCAGAGGTTCTTGAAATAACATCCACTTATATTCCTTTGCAGTTTGCAGACAACTCTGCTGTGTAGACAGATACCCCATGAGCACAAAATCTGAGGAAGGCTGGCACAAACAACAAGGATCAGCTGGCTTCGTAAAGGACCTGGTTATAACTACCCTTAAGGTCAGGTGTATCTTATTGATAAAAATGATACAAAGTCATCCGAGCAAGTTTATCCCCAGGATGGACCTGACAGCAAGTAGAAGGTTAAAACTAATAGGAAACTTACTACATTTCAGTATATTTAGAGACCACAATGTTTATTTTTTTATTTTTTTCAATATATTCTTTATTTACATTTCAAATGATTTTCCCTTTCCTGGATTCCCCATCCCTGAAATTCCCATAAGCCCTCTTACCTCCCTCTGTTTCCCCATCCACCCCTTTCCACTTCTCTGTCCTGGTATTCCCCTATACTGCTGCACTGAGCCTTTCCAGGACCAGGGGCCTCTCCTTCCTTCTTGGTCTTTATTTGGTATGGAGAACACAACTTTTAAAAAGGCAACTTCATCACAGAAGTAATGATGACTTTTAGGTAGCATTCAACATGGAAATTTTCCCTCAGGTAAAGGAAATGGTTGCCTAATAGCCCTGTCTACAGTTGGTTCATAAAACAGAGATCCCAGGGAAAGGAAGGACCGAAAAATGGGCAGTTATGGGATGTAAGGAATTCATTTAGAAAGTATAAGACCATAATACTGAATGTGGAAGAAAAAAAACAAAGGAAGGAAGGAAGGAAGGAAGGAAGGAAGGAAGGAAGGAAGGAAGGAAGGAAGGAAGGAAGGAAGGAAGGAAGGAACTTATTGGATTTCAAGTCAGGAATTCTCAAATTAGTTTTGGTGTTGTTTTTAAAACCTACATTAAACAAAGCCCATCAATGAATCCAAGCTGCAATTGACTGAACAAAGACAAACTCACATTGAAAAAAAAACAAACAAAATTGGAACTGAATGGTTCCAATTACAGGAAGTTCATGAATAGGCAAAACAAATTTACAATGATAGGAATAAGACAGTGATTAGATATGAGGAGGAGTGGGATTGTCGAGAAAAGGGCAATAGAAAGTGAAGTCAGATGCTTCTCTGCCATCCGAAGTTCTTCAGGTGAGAATTCTTTGTTTAACTCTGTACCCCATTTTTTAATAGGGTTGTTCGGTTTTCTGGAGTCTAACTTCTTGAGTTCTTTATATATATTGGATATTAGCCCTCTATCTGATGTAGGATTGGTGAAGATCTTTTCCCAATTTGTTGGTTGCCGATCTGTCCTCTTGATGGTGTCCTTTGCCTTACAGAAACTCTGTAACCTTATGAGGTCCCATTTGTCAATTCTTGCTCTTAGAGCATACGCTATTGGTGTTCTGTTCAGAAACTTTCTCCCTGTACCGATGTCCTCAAGGGTCTTCCCCAGTTTCTTTTCTATTAGCTTCAGAGTGTCTGGCTTTATGTGGAGGTCCTTGATCCATTTGGATTTGAGCTTAGTACAAGGAGACAAGGATAGATCAATTCGCATTCTTCTGCATGCTGACCTCCAGTTGAACCAGCACCATTTGTTGAAAAGGCTATCTTTTTTCCATTGGATGTTTTCAGCCTCTTTGTCGAGGATCAAGTGGCCATAGGTGTGTGGGTTCATTTCTGGATCTTCAATCCTGTTCCATTGATCCTCCTGCCTGTCACTGTACCAATACCATGCAGTTTTTAACACTATTGCTCTGTAGTATTGCTTGAGGTCAGGGATACTGATTCCCCCAGATTTTCTTTTGTTGCTGAGAATAGTTTTAGCTATCCTGGGTTTTTTGTTGTTCCAGATGAATTTGATAAATTGCTCTTTCTAACTCTGTGAAGAATTGAGTTGGGATTTTGATGGGTATTGCATTGAATCTGTATAGTGCTTTAGGCAAAATGGCCATTTTAACTATATTGATTCTACCGATCCATGAGCATGGGAGGTTTTCCCATTTTTTGAGGTCTTTTTCCATTTCCTTCTTCAGAGTCTTGAAGTTCTTGTCATACAGATCTTTCACATGTTTGGTAAGAGTCACCCCAAGATACTTTATACTGTTTGTGGCTATTGTGAAGGGGGTCATTTCCCTAATTTCTTTCTCAGCCTGCTTATCCTTTGAGTATAAGAAGGCCACTGATTTGCTGGAGTTGATTTTATAACCTGCCACTTTGCTGAAGTTGTTTATCAGCTGTAGGAGCTCTCTAGTGAAGAACTTTGGATGGCAGAGAAGCATCTTAAAAAATGCTCAACTTCATTAGTCATTAGAGAAATGCAAATCAAAACAACCCTAAGATTTCATCTTACACCAGTCAGAATGGCTAAGATTAAAAATTCAGGAGACAGCAGGTGTTGGAGTGGATGTGGAGAAAGAGGAACATTCCTCCACTGCTGGTGGGGTTGCAAATTGGTACAACCACTCTGGAAATCAGTCTGGTGGTTCCTCCGAAAACTGGGCACCTCACTTCCAGAAGATCCTGCTATACCACTCCTGGGCATATATCCAGAGGATTCCCCACCATGTAATAAGGATACATGCTCTACTATGTTCATAGCAGCCCTATTTATAATTGCCAGATGCTGGAAAGAACCCAGGTATCCCTCAACAGAAGAGTGGATGCAAAAAATGTGGTATATCTACACAATGGAGTACTATTCAGCCATTAGAAACAATGAATTCATGAAATTCTTAGGCAAATGGATGGAGCTGGAGAACATCATACTAAGTGAGGTAACCCAGTCTCAAAAGATCAATCATGATATGCACTCACTAATAAGTGGATATTAGCCTGGAAAACTGGAATACCCAAAACATAATCCACACATCAAATGAGATACAAGAAGAAAGGAGGAGTGGCCCCTGGTTCTGGAAAGACTAAGTGAAACAGTATTCGGCAAAACCAGAACGGGGAAGTGGGAAGGGGTGGGAGGGAGGACAGGGGAAGAGAAGGGGGCTTACGGGACTTTCGGGGAGTGGGGGGGCTAGAAAAGGGGAAATCATTTGAAATGTAAATAAATTATATCGAATAAAAAAAAAGAAAAAAAAAGAAAGTGAAGTCAGTCAGAGATGTTGCCTCTGTCTTTGCTGTGTATGGTTATATGGGCATGCGTGCATATATAAGATTCATACAACTGTGTGGTTAAATTTTGTGCACTTAATAATAGAGATAGATATTTGGTTTTGGTTCATCTTAGCCCCACTATCAACCTTTGTTCTGACTAGATCCAATGTCTTCATAGTATATGCCTACTTGAAATCTGTTTGTAGCCAAGGAAGCAGACATTTTGTTCTCATTTCCTGGTAAACAAAATGAAGCCATCCTTGAACATTAATTCCCATCACCCCATTTGCTACTTAATACGTTGCGAGTTTCCATAAATATTAAACAGGCACTCCCAGTTCAGGCACTAAGTGAAATTCAAAAGCGCACTAGGGAAGTGTTTACTGAGCACTGACATAAGGTACCACTGGGATGTTAAAAGTAGCTTATATTTGAGACATGGTGTGAAAAGCACATTGGAAAATGCAGTCAGTACTCTGCTTGGTGATTTAACACTAAACTTCACAGTGCATGCACACACACAGACACACACACACAAACACACACACACACACACACACCATACCACACCACCACCATACCACACCAGACAAGCCACCATTTATAAAACTTACTCTGACATGATCGTCTCTAAGCAAGTCTAGCCTGTGGATGTTGTAAGTAAATCTTGGTGGATGAAGAGAAAGAATCCCAGTTTTCAGGGTTCACTAGCCTTAATTCTCCATCTGTTGCTTGATTAATGGAGTACCTTTGGCACCATTCTACCCTGCAGTCACAGGTAGAGCACACTAATGAAGACCAATGGGTAGGGAACTAAAACAGATATGAGGGGAGTTCGAGATGTTTAGGTGAGGAGCACAAAACCATCCATCTCTTTTAACTCGGACTGTGAAAGGGTAAAAAAAAGAGTTTGATTTCTTTTTTCTTTCTTGTTTACAACTAAGAACTCACAGAAAATATGGTTTTTTCATTGCTTTATATATTTGAAGAAAGAAAAATGAGAAACAAGGCTAAAATATACATCATGTCTAAGGTTGTAGGAAGTGTGTGTGTGTGTGTGTGTGTGTGTGTGTGTGTTAAGGGGACCTTGAGAAATACCTTCATTTCCCATGTATGATGTATGTGTGAATTTTTAGAGAAGCTGGGGAAATACCCCTGCCAGGTATGTGTGTGTATGTGTGTGTTTGTGTGTGTATGTGTGTGCATATGTGCATGCACACAAGTGACAAACGAAACTGGAAAATACCCCAATATGTAGGGCTAGCACGAGGCTTTCCAGGGATATTGCAGACACCCTTGTGGCCCTCTGTTTTCACTCTTGATGGCTGCTTTTCTGCTAACGTTCAGTGAGTATGGTAAAGAGAATCCGACATGACAGCTCAAGCCCGGCAAGGGAACAGGTATATGCTCATAAAAACAATTTATATTTTAGGTCAACTTGTCCCAGGGTACTCTGTGTCAGTTTTGTTGTTCAGGTCCTCTTGTTTCTATGTGAGACCATCTGATTCCCAACCATATTTTACAGCTGATAACTAAGAAGATGAAGTAGGTCTGGCAGAGGTAGGGAGGCAGAGGGGGCAAAAGTAGGCACTTCATAAATGAGCTGTGCATTTTTTTCTAGCCTATCAAAATGTTCCCTGATAATAATATGTGTTGATTGGTGCCTCTGACAGCTGTACCTGTGTGCATCTCAGAGACTGCCTATTTAAGTGACTAACACAGCAAAGAAACAAAAGTGTACAGTAGCTGATAACTTTTTTTATATCATATATAAAAAAATGTAATTGCTATCTTATTACCTTACAGAGCACACTTAGCATATTAGTTATTGGAGAAAAACAACTTATCTGTGCCTGTAACTCCTTGATTTTGTTGCACCAACGAGGTCACTATTTGGTACATCCTGTAGGCTGGATCATTTTATCTCAATGCTTTTGTAACTCTTTATCTGGGGTTAAGCAAAACAAACTAGTGAAACTTTTTACTTGGAAATTAGAATGAAGTCATAAAATTTTTTGATAAATATCAGTTTATGAGATTAATGAAGGAAACACAATGTCTAAAATAGGGAATAGTTAATAGCTGGAAAGGAGGAATAGGGAAAGGTAGCACTAGCATCTCCGATGTTCCTTGGAATCAGTACAGTAGATATGGGAATCACTAATATGGGAAGATTGGAAAAAAGTTAAACTATGCTTTATGTGGTGTAAGAAAGATAACAAAAATTAAATAGACAGCAACAAATAAATAATGCTCTGTGTGGTCATTTAAATATGAATTTTGCCCATAGGCTCAGGTATTTGAATACTTGGTCCACAGTTAATGAACTGGATGGTATCAGAGGAGTAGTTTTGTTGGAGGAAGTGTACCACTGGAGGCATGTTTTGAGAACTTAAAGACTCACGTCATGTTGAATTAATTCTCCCTGCTTTCTCCTTGTGGTTTCAGGATGGATGCCCTCTCTTGCTTCAGCTGCCATGTCTGCTGCTTGGTGCCACACTTTACTGCCATCATTGACTGTAAGCTCCAATAGACCTTTTTCCTTCATCGTGGAATGCTGTTGAGTGATGTTTAATGGGCCATCCTAGGAGAAATGCAGAAGACAGAAATGTAGAGAGCTATACAGACTACAGAGTCCCAGCTCAAGGTGTTTCAGAGGGAAACAATATTAGAGACCATTATTCTGATATTTTGTTGAGAAAGAGAGAGAGAGAGAGAGAGAGAGAGAGAGAGAGAGAGAGAGAGACAGAGACAGAGAGGGAGACAGAGACAGAGAGAGACAGAGAGAGTCAGAGAGACAGAAGACACAGAGAGAACTGTTTTCTAGCCACATCCTGGGAACTTGCTATTAGCAAAGTTTCAAAGTCATGGACTATTTGGTTTGGCAGAGAAAATCTCAAGATAGCATAATATTGATCCCATTATCAAGACCCCGTCCATCTAAGTTTCCCATGTATGAAAGAAAAAGGCCCAAGGATTTTCTTGATGTTATAAAGCAACAATAAACCAAACCTGTTGCTATTGTGGTTCAAGGGGCCAAAGGGTCATCACAAGCTGCAGTGTTGTCTATGTAGCTCTGGTTTAGGAATCATTTAAAGGATGAATGAGTTATACGGTCATGGAAGCAGTCATGTGGTTTAAGAGAGATGCTAAATCCAGGCAACATGTGGCAGGGGCATTTATACATGGAGGCCCTATGACATCATTGTGTAAATCCATGGAAGTAAAGCCTGGGTTGCCCTGGAAAGCTAAAAATGGTGTAGCTACCAAAAACATGAGGTATCTGCTAAGAATATCTACATAGAGCTTAAAACCAGCCTAGGTAAGAGGTGCTGTTATTAACAGCAGAGCTAGAGGGAATGAAACCCTTTGAAATTAAAGTCCCAGACATAGAACATCAAGCTACAAGATTTGGTGCTTGTCTTAGTCAGTGATCCTATTACTGCAAAGGAATACCATGACCATGACAACTCTTCTAAAAGAAAGCATTTACCTGAGGCTTACTTACAGTTTCAGAGTATTAGTGCATTATCAGCAATCAGGAAACATGGTAGCACACAGATAGACATGATGTGAGAGGACCTGAGAGTTATACCTCCAGATCCACAGGCCTCATGAAAAACAGAGAGCCACTGGGCATGGACTGAGTTCTGAAACCACAGAGCCCATCATAAGTGACATGCTTTTTCTGAAAAGGCCTTATGTGCTCCAAGAAACCCCATACCTCCTAATATCTCATATCTCTTCTTTAGAACTGCTTTCTAATGCCAAATCATTCTAATATTTGAGCTAGTGGGGACCAATCCTACTCAAACCACTGTAATGCCTGCCCTGCTGGATTTAAAACTTGTTTTGATTCAGTATTTCCTCATTATTCTTCCATTCTTCCATTTGCAATGGTAATGTATATTCCAGCCCATTATATATTGGAAATATACTATTTCTGTTTTTAAATTTTAACGATGCAGCCAAGCAGTGGTGGCACACATTTTCCAGTACTTTGGAGGCAGAGGCAGGCAGATCTCTAAGTTCAAGGCCAGTCTGGTCTATATAGTGAGTTCCTGAACAGGCAGGCTACACAGAGAAACTCTGTCTCAAAAAAAAAAAAAAAAAAAAAGAAAAAGAAAAAGGAAAAAAAAGTCAAAATTTTAGGCATGGTTACAGCTAAAAGATAAGCATCAGGAGAAACTTTGCATTTTAAATAGTGTTGAGACTGAAAGAAGATGGTAACTAAGCCTAAATGCATTTTGTGATATGATATAAATTTTAGTCTATGAGGGCCAGGGAATAGAATGTGGTGGTTTGAATGAGAATTTCTCCCATGTGCTCACATGTTTTATTACTTGATCCCCACTGATGGTACCCCTGGGAATGGGGTACAGAGAGTGTGGCCTTGTTGGAGGAGGTATGGCCTTGGAGATGTGAGTCCTCTATCTGCCATGCATGCATTCTACTTCCTTTGTTCTACATTATAGACTCAAATTCTTTTAAACCATTTGAGATGGTTGCCTTGGTCATGATGTCTCCTCGGAGAAATAGTAAACTAACTTAAACCTTATGGCAAAGCTCTAACTCATTATCTTCATCCACAAATCAATTTAATTCTTTTATCTTTTACCATAGCACATTTATGACCATCCCTACAGTACTCACATTTATGATACACGTTGATATGACTCTCTCTGCTAACTTATATGTATGACTCTGTGCTGGAGATTTTATCAGTCTCCAGTTTCCTAACATACACTAAAGCAAGCAGTATTTGGTTAGGGATCATAGCCAATGTTCAGTAAACATCTGCAGAATCGAAAAACTAGTCTAGCCAGCACTATGTGCTAAATACATCTCACCACCTAAGCAAGAAAGAGTTGTAAGTGGTAGAATAAAGTAGATTGTCCAGAATTTCCAAATTTAAATAAGATGACCTTGGACTTGAGTGGCAGTAAGGAGAATAGGCCCTGTGTATTTTGATTAGAGGAATAAGATCTGGCAACATTCATAAATAAAGAAGAAAGAAAACTACTACATCATTAGCTAGGAAATAGATTTTGCTGGAAAGTTTATAATCTATAGTATGGTATTCTGAATACATACAGAAAAAAATGGAGGTTTTCCTCAACAGTATATTATATGCTTATTTTCTCCTTATTAACTATGAGTATATTTATGTAGACCAACTTCATTTTAAAGAATTGCATGCTGAGAGGGTCAAAGAATGTCTTCATGATTAAAAACACAAGATGTACTGTTCTTGCTGATAAGCCAGGTTTGGTTCACAGTACTCAAGTCAGGTAACTTACGACCAAATGTAACTCCAGTTCCAGAGGGCATCTAGCCTCTGCGGACCCCTACATTCAGATGAAGATGATCTCTCTCTCTCTCTCTCTCTCTCTCTCTCTCTCTCTCTCTCTCTCTCTCTCTTTCTCTCTCTCTCTCTCTCTTTCTTTCTTTTTCCCTCCCTCCCTCTCTCTCCCTCACTTCCTCTCATTGGATAATAAAGGGAATGAGAGGACCTCAAGGAAAATTTGAATTTCCCAAGTTGAGCTGCGCAAACCTGCTTTTCTTCAGTAGTAACCTGCCTTGGGTATTTTATTATAGTGATGAACATCTAACTAACACACAATTCAATTAACTTTTAATGAAACCATGTTTCCAGAGATTTTCGCTATTCCCAAAGTATCACATAAGTTTTATAGTGTTTGACTCTCATGCTGGTGAGATATTGACTAAAAACCATATAATTCCTTCTTTAGAGATGAGAAGTGGGCTGAATATGTGACTTGAAGTTACACAATAAAGCTAAGCAAATGGTTTTGTTGAGTCAAACCTGGAGTTTTCTCAGGGAATCTATTGAAAAAAAGTAACATTTACAAATGTGTAGAAACAGTTACAATGAAATGCTAAAGGAAACTATGTTTGAAGAGATGAAAAGGTTCTACATCTTAGATGAATGTAGCTGTCTTTAAGTATACATTTTACAACCTCCTTATAGGTTGGCCTAGGTTAATCTTCCTTTTACAATGAGGCAACTTACCTAGGGTATTCAGATATTGACAAAGGCATCATGTCTAGAACTAAACTTACCAATAAATGTGAAATATCATAGTTGGTCTTTAATTTTCATTATATATATATATATATATATATATATATATATATATATATACATATACATATAAACATGGAGAAAAATAGATGTATTAATCAATTTGTGAAAAGATCTTTAATCTTATGTGTTGACTGCACTGGAGCCATATTAAACTTTATTACAGGATGTGTCTATTATATTGGATAAAATTAACAATTGAATTGATGAACTCCGTTAAATGAATGTCATTGGTTAATAGGAATGGTCATAACCCAAATGGATTAGAACCTGATAAGAATAAGTAAGACTTGAGAAAATAAGGATTTAAACTCTTCTTCCCGAGTTAGCTAGAACACTGACTTCCCATTTGGAGGCTGTTTTTTACTGTCCACTCTCCTGGCTCTCAGGCTTTCCCATTCTGTCTGGAACAGCGCCGTGAACACTACTGCTTTTCTAGATTACAAAGGTTTGAGGAGTCTCCCAGTATGAAAAATTCATCACAAAAATATATCTGTCACTCATCCTTCTGTCATCTAATCTACTGATTCTTTGCTTCTAGAGAACTCTAGTTAATGTGGGTCATTGGAAAGATGGATTGATGGATGGATGTTAGGTTTGTAAACAGGTAGATAGAAATGAGGCGATAACTAGCATTTGAAATCAGAGAGGTAAATACTATAAAGCAATTGCTGTTAAAGTAATATTGAAATACTCTGCTCTACTGCACAAAGGGCTTAAAATAAGGCATAAGAAAGCAGAACTGAGGAGGTGGCTCAGTAGCTAACAGAACAGACTCCTCTTGCAAAGTACCACTGGGCAGTGGGGGCGCATGCCTTTAATCCCAGCACTTGGGAGGTAGAGGCAGGTGGATTTCTGAGTTCAAGGCCAGCCTGGTCTACAGAGTGAGTTCCAGAACAGCCAGGGCTATACAGAGAAACCCTGTCTCGAGAAAAAAATAAAAATGGGCAAAGTACCTCAGTTCTATTCCCAGTAACCACATTTGGCTGCTCTCAACCATCTGCAACTCCAGCATCAGGAAGGTCTGACAGTCCTGGATCCTTATGGCCTTCATGGATACCTGTGCTCACATGCATAAATCCCCACACTTACACATACACATGCACACACACATGCATATGTACATGCATACACATAAGATGAGGGGTTTGAGAGAGGGGCATGGGAAGGTTTGGAGGTGGGAAAAGTATTTCCAGAAGTGGTGCAATTACATGTTAATTTTAAGATGTTAAAAAGTAAAAAGAAAAGTGACATGTAGAACCCTTTAAACTACAATATAGAAAGTCATTTAATTCTAGCTCATCATTATACATAATGTAACCTGCTTCTAATTTATGTTGATGTTCTCATACTTTATTTCTGATTTAAAATACAGTTTTTAATTTAAGAAATATTAAATTTTTCACAAAAGAAGGAACATTTAAAAGGAAAATAAGTAGCATATATCAATATATATATATAGTACTATGAAACATTACTCTATGCTTTGACTGCCAAATAACTTTTAGATTCAGTAGAAAGTTCTCATGAAAAGAGTTAAATGTAATCTTTGACAAAGCTTTTAAATAACTTTATATTTTTTTGATTTAGCACCTTTTCTCCCCTAATACATTTATTTCTCCCTAATAGAATGATTCAAAACAGTGGGCTTCATAAGCCAAAATCTAAGATTTTTAATCAAACACCTTTATGTTACTCATAACAAATATAACTCAAAATAGAAATATGTACACCTAAGAGACTGGTTTTGATGACATTTTAAACACACACACACACTCACACATACACACACATACACACACACACACACACACGTTCACACTCATGCACAGTTCCTTAATGTAAAAATTACATCTTCTCTAAGTGTGATTTTGATCAATCCTCACAGTTTTGATGACAAAAGATATCGAATAGGCAATGTAATGTACTGGGTTAATAATAATCAGATTTTCTTGTACTTAAATAACTTCCTGATTCCAAGGAGCTTTAAGTACCTGATAGATATTATCTCATTAATCCGCAGAACATCAGTGTGAGGTGGATAACAAACAGTATGCTCGAGTGGGTACAAAAGATACGGATGATGATCATAATAATACATCATGTTTGTAGAACACCCTGTGTAGAGGTTCTCAGAATGCTTCACAGATGATATCAAATGAATTACCTTATCATCTAAGAGAACTGGGCTGGGCAGCATAAGTTTCGGCTTCTTTTGTGTAAAAAAGAAACATGCATGGCAACTTGTGCCATTTTACTGGTGGTGAATAGTTAGAAGGACATTGCTTTCCCCTAATTACATATTTGAGTTTGACTTCATGGAATTTATTAATAAAAGCATAGTTCTTAGAAAAGAGGAGGGCAATAAATAGTCAGGCAGCTAAAAAAAAACTTATTTGGTAGTAATTACATTATCATGGCACCATGATAACAAACTCAGAGATGCTGGTAAAAGAAAAGATGGCGTCTCCATCCACACATTCTAATTGGCTTGGTTTGCAGTAGCTAATCCCTAGCCTCTGTGTGATAAGTATAAATGCAGAGGAGGCAATAGGAGGAAAGTGGAACTTCAAACTTCCAACAATGGCTTTATGGAAAACTTTAATTTTCTAATAACTCCAGTGATTTTATATAAAGTACATGGTAATTTGGGGGTAGATTGCTTAGGATTCCTGATCTATGATCAAAAGGATAAAAACAACCCTTTCCTACAATCTGGTAGAATTTTCTGTTCCTCTACACTTCACTTTTATCAGAAGAAGAGAATGGAGAGCGGCTGTCCTCTTAGGATGTAGATGTTCCAAGCAGACTTTCTACTCATTGTGTACCAAGCACTGGCAATTTGGAGACACATTCAGATGGTAATGACTGGTACATAAGACAGTGAAGAGATAAAACAAAGCACATCTCTCTGGGACCAGTTTATAATGAACCAGAGCTTTGGGGAGAATACATAAATTTTTCATTATAATGAACACAATTGTTTTTTTATGCCTTCTGCTGTTTGTCTGAAACTTCATTCAAAAACAGAATAGAGAATATCAAGATCTGGGGTACAGTTAGATGGTTATTTTAATAATTTTAATAGTAAAATATGACAGAGCCTCTACAAAAAATTCAATTATGGCATGAAATATACATTTTATTATGTCTACTATGTTCTTTTCTAAGCCAGATAACTTATCCCCTATCTCTGGTTGACCACAGCAGTTAGCAGTGAAATAGCACAGTGGGAACAATTACAAATGTTGTTTGGAAAGTTACAGAAAGAATCTAAACAACAACTTTACTATCCTGGCTAGAAAACAGAAGTTGTATACTCCTCAATGTTAGATTCTTCAGAGAAAAGGGGAAAACTTGTTTCAGTTCAATTTACTTCATATGGCACAAAACCAATGATTACTGAGCTCTCTCTATAGCAAGTTGATTTATCTCAACTTCCCTGGATCATAGTAAGTGGAAGAACATCTTAGAACATACAGATGACCTGTGGAACAGGCAGTATGCACCTTTATATGCCTGCCTTGCTTTATCAAATATAAACAAATAAACAGTGGTGGTTGAGCCGGCTCTCTTATGTCTGCAGCACTTTTTATCATCCTTGCAATAGCCATTTGATGATGAAGGAAAGGGTGATCGCACGGCATCTTCACTATGTGCCCAATATCCTAGGTTTTCTAAGCTAGAACAAAGGGTTTAACAACAGATACTTCATCTATACCCCAATGTCCTAACTTAAGTTACAATTTAAAAAATTAGTTATCACTAATGAATCCTGCTATATATAGTAAACTTAAATTCATACAAAGAGTGTAATGATGTACTTGTAGAATTTTATTCCAGTAACTAGCATCTTTAGGTAGAACTGATTGGATTGTCTGTCCAATCTAAAATTCAAATTCTAAAAAGAAACTAAGTGAAATTTAAAGGCTTTATTATCATACAACTATAAAAGGTGCCCATTATATAGCATAGTTTAAAATATACAGTATCAATTGAAATGTACCATAAACCTGCAGATTTCCAAAGCACTGTTTTAATTTTTAAAGTTTCATAAATTAAAATAAAGCCAATGTATTCTACTTTCAAAGAAGAATGAATGTGGCTTCTTAATGCAAAGATGTAGGCTTTCTTACTTTCAGATATGTCTCTCTCATTAATTCTCAGACTTTATAAGCCTTGAACACTGCGCATGTAATCTCCTCAATCAGGACAGGCCCTTAACCTGAATGCAAGGCAGAGCTTTACTGCACATTTTATTGGAGGCTACAGAATGAGGCAAGGGCAAAGGGAGGCCTCTATTCTTTACGGTCCTAATGTCACCCTTTGCTCTTTAACACTGATGTATTTTCCTGTGCAGCTGAGCGATCTATTATACAAAATTGGAAAAGCTTTGCCTCAGCAGGACTTGTCGAGTGCTAAGTGGTTTATGGATTTGAATGTTGAGGCAATCAGCAAGCAGTTAGGACTAGGGGAAAAAGAACAACAGATTGGATAGTGCTTGCACTTTGGCAAGTCAAATATGGATTTCATTTATAAGTTAATGAATTATTTGCTTTAGTTGAAATAATCTATTCTTATTTAGGCACATCTGGTGATAATTATGAAATGTGTAAACAATGGAAATGTATTTCCCAACCAGTAAATAGCAATCATTAATATTGCTGAGTCAAATTGAAATCACATCTCCTCTCTATTGGTTTCTATAGATGAAACACCTAAAACACAACTTACTATCCTGTCAATTAATTATGAATAGAATAAAAGGTCCACACTAAAAATCTCATTAAACCTTCCACAAAGAAAAATTGTAAATTTAAAGGTAGTTTATACATAACTATCAAACTTACATTATTATCCATAGGCTAAACTCAACACATGTAGGAAACAGCAAATGACTTAAACTTAAGATTCACACCAATCATTTACAAGTTAAAACTTTTCTTTAAACAAAGTAAAAATACTTTTTGTAGAAAATATATTGAATTACCTCCCGTACAAGCTTATATTTTCATATTATTATTATTTTATTATTGTCGGTGTTATTTTTTGTTGGTCTCAATATTCTTTTAAGCTTCAATGAGACACTGGAAAAGTAGAAAAATCAAGACAGGTATTTGAACCCAAAGAATAAAATTAAAATTTTAAGACAGTGGTTCTCAACCTTCATAATGCTGGAACCCTTTTATATGATTCTTCATATTGTGGTGACCCAAAACCATAAAATTATTTTTATTTCTGCTTTATAACTTCTCTAGTATCATGAATATAACTTTATACTTTTTCTAGTGTTATGAATCGTAATGTAAGTATGTTTGGAGATAGATGTTTGCCAAAGGAGTCTCAGCCCACAGGTAAAGAGCCACTGACTGAAGAGGCGCTTATAATTTTTATAATAGGCTGGTGCAGGTATCAGTCAAAATAATTTCTTCTAAGTGTCTCTGCAACACTGCAGAATAACTCAACGCTTGTCTTATTCTTAGGGTAATAAATTACTCAGCAGATGCCAGTGCTGAATGTGAACCATGACTGCGCTGGTCTCCAGGCTGTAAAGCTGTGCAGAGCAGGTGAGTGTTGCCTTCCTGCTGCGTCTGTTCCTGAAACTGTGACCATAGGCTTCTAGTCTACGTGTTACTTCACTCCTCAAACATTTACCAGAACAATTTGCAATGCAGTGAATATGACTCTGCATCTTCTATGGCACATTATGCTTTGACCAACTTTTCAAGTGAAATGCAGAGCACAGCCTGTAACGGTTTCGTACAGCTCGTCTCCTTGTCCACTTTGCTCAGACAAATGAGGAGCCAGAGCTACCCTCCTCATGTCCACTAATATGCCACAGCCCTCTGTGTGGACTACACTTTGAGAAGATGCCCAACTTGGTTCTGATTATCACTTAATATAGATTTTCATTTTCCTAGGAGGAAAGGTGACACACCCTGAGGGTTATACAGTAGAAAGGCAGGGAGGGGTGTGCTATGCTGAGAAATTTGTATTGGTTGGTTTTTGTCCAATTCAATTTGGTTAGAAACTCACTGGAAAAGACAAATAAATATAGTGAAATAGAGAATCAATAAATAGATGAGATAGAGACACATACACATACAGAGGCAAGCCTTTCCCACTTTTGATCTATGATATTACAAAGCTTAATTCTACACCTGTCCCCAGAATTTTGTATTTTGTCCTACCCTTGCGAAGCTCCCCACAAGCATGTATCTAGTACAAAGGTCACAGCAAGCTCGCAGAAATCGCACACCATCTAGGCAGCTTGTCGCTCATTATGAAGGAGGTCAAAGTCATTCTGTTCAAGTATCCACAGGTGTTGTCTGACATATAGCAATTTCTAAATTCTAGAATTTTCTAAGATGCCAAAAGTCTCCTTCCTGCCCTGCCAATTAACAATTCTCAAAGGGCATAGAGTTTTTATAAACATGGCATATTCCTACTATCTGCCACATTGTTCTTTCCTTTATTTGAGGAAAATGAAGATGAAGATAATAAGTAATATTGTCTGGTAATTCACACTCAATGTATATAAATCTTTGTAAGTAGAACTTGAGACATCACAACATCAAACTCAACTTTTGATGCTGATAAGTTCTTATATAAAGTATTTGATAAAAAAAATTTGTATCAGTCTTTAATTTTATAACTATTAGACAAGTAAATGCCTGTAGTAAAAATAAAGCAGTAAGATTATAACTGAATGCTAGTGGCCCAATCATCTCAATGCTAATGTTTCACCACAGCTGAACTGAAATCCTCCTCTCTTGGAAGTCAATAGTGATGTGTTGGGTTTTTTTGTTTCATTTGATTTGGTTTAATTTTTAAATCCCATTATTATTACTCCAAATTCTGAAGTTAATTTCATAAGGTAAGGGTGTATGACTATGCCAACAAAAAGCTGAGATTACCATGTAACAATTAGTTACTTCTGTGTTGATAAGATGAAATATCATAGCCAAAATCAACCTGTAGAAAATTTGGTTTTGTCTTACAGTTCCAGAAGAATTAATACTGGCTAGGAATGTGTGTGACATGGCCACAGTAGCAGGAAGCTGGCTCGTGACATTTCCTGCATATACAGGAAGCAGAGCTAGTGAGGAAGAAGTAACACAAAAATACTAACACTCAAAGCTAGCCCAAAATGGCACATTTCCAACAACAGGGAAGCAGGTGTGCCACATGAGTCTTAGAGGACATTTCTCACTCAAACAACCAAAATCTGCTCCAAAGTCCTGTGCAGTATTGTTTTAAGCACATAGTGGACACATGTAAAAATAAGCTTTCATAGACTCAGTTATTTTGATTGTGTTGCAATTTCTGAATCAATGTCTATTTAAAAATAATCCACAAGCATATCTGGCTCAGAGGAAATTTTATTCAATTGACCAAATTCAAATAATCATGTAGAGATACTTTTACACTGGCAGTCCTACCTTATTTTCCACAGGTATTTTATTCTGTGGGCTTCTTATTACTTAAAAGTTTGATTTTATGGATCAATAGATACAAGGATAAACAGAAAACTCACTCACGTTTCTTGTCTCATAGAATCTGGATTCTAAGAAGAACCTGATGGAGAAAACAGACAAAGACAAGAAATTAAAAAAAAAAAAGATTGAAAACTGTCAAGTTTTGAATGGAACTTTCACTGTTGTTTGCTTTTGTTTCCTAAGACAGGGTCTCACCATGGCTCTCTGGGCTAGCCTTGTACTCCTCATCCCTTATATCTACCTCCTCAGGACCTGAATGACATGTGGGTACTATTACATCTGGTCATAAATTTTGTTCCTAATTCAGAAACTCAAATTATATTTCTTCTTTTTTTTAATATTTGTATTTTCTATATTCTTTGTTTACGTTCAAAATGATTTCCCCTTTCCCAGATCCTCCCTCTACATATGTCCCATAAATCTTCTTCTCTCCATCCATTCTCCAATCACCTCCCAACTTTTTCTCTGTCCTTATATTCCCCTCCAATGCTAGATCAATCCTTTCCAGTATCAGGACCCTCTCCATACTTCTTCATGGGAGTCATTTGTTAAGCGATTTCTGCCTTGGGATTCAGGGCTTCTGGGCTAATTAATATCCACTTATCAGAGATTGCATTCCATGTGTATTCTTTTGTGACTGGGTTACCTCACTTATGATGATATTTTCCAGATCAAGCCATTTGCCTAAGAATTTTGTGAATTCATTGTTTCTAATTGCTGAGAAGTATTCCATTGTGTAACTATACCATATTTTCTGTATCCATTCCTCCTTTGAGGGGCATCTGGGTTCTTTCCAGCTTCTGGCTATTATAAATAAGGCTGCTATGAACATAATGGAGCATGTGTCTTTATTTCATGCTGGGGAATCCTTTGGGTATATGCCCAGGAGAGGTATAGCAGGGTCCTCAGGAAGTGTTATGTCCAGTTTTCTGAGGAACCACCAGACTGATTACCAAAGCGGTTGTACCATCTTACAGCCCCACCAGCAGTGGAGGAGTGTTCCTCTTTCTCCACATCCTCACCAACACCTCTTGTCTCCTGAGTTTTTGACCTTAGCCATTCTGACTGGTGTAAAGTGAAATCTCAGGGTTGTTTTGATTTGCATTTCCCTAATGACTAATGATGTTGAGCACTTCTTAAGTTGCCTCTCGGCCATCCAAATTTCTTCAGATGAAAATTCTTTATTTAGATCTGTACCCCATTTTTAATGGGGTTATTTGGTTCCCTGTGGTCTAACTTCTTGAGTTCTTTGTATGTATTGGATATTAGCCCTCTATCAGATGTAAGGTTGGTGAATATCCTTTCCCAATTTGATGGTTGCCGTTTTGTCCTTTTCACAGTGTCCTTTGCCTTACAGAAATTTTGTAATTTTATGAGGTCCTATTTGTCAATTCTTGATCTTAGAGCATAAGCTATTGGTGATCTGTTCAGGAACTTGTCCCCTGTGCCCATGTCCTCAAGGGTCTTCCCCAGTTTCTTTTCTGTTAGTTTCAGTGTGTCTGGTTTTACATGGAGGTCCGTGATCTACTTGGAGTGAAGTTTAGTACACGGAGATAAGAATGGATCAATTCACATTCTTCCGCATGCTGACCCCCAATTGAACCAGCACCATTTGTTGAAAAGGCTATCTTTTTTCCACTGGATGTTTTCCACTGGCTCCTTTGTCGAAGATCAAGTGACCATAGGTGTGTGGGTTCATTTCTGGATCTTCAATTCTATTCCATTGGTCCACTTGTCTGTCACTGTGCCAATACCATGCAGTTTTTAATACTATTGCTCTGTAGTATTGCTTGAAGTCAGGGATACTGATTCTCCAAGAATTTCTTTTGTTGTTGAGAATAGTTTTACCTATCCTGGGTTTTGTGTTATTCCAGATGAATTTGAGAATTGCTTTTTCTAACTCTGTGAAGAACTGAGTTGGGATTTCTATGGGGATTGCATTGAATCTGTAGATCGCTTTTGGCAAGATGGCCATTTTAACTATATTAATCCTGGCGATCCATGAGCATGGGAAATTTTTCCATTTTCTGAGATCTTCTTCGATTTCCTTCTTCAGAGACCTGAAGTTCTTGTCTTATAGATCTTTCACTTGTTTGGTTAGAGTCATACCAAGATACTTTATATTGTTTGTGGCTATTGTGAAGGGTGTCATTTCCCTAACTTCTTTCTCAGCCTGCTTATCTTTTCAGTATAGGAAGGCAACTGATTTGCTTGAGTTGATTTTATAACCAGCCACTTTGCTGAAGTTGTTTATCAGATGTAGGAGTTCTCTGGTGGAGGTTTTCGGGTCTCTTAAGTAGACTATCATGTCATCTGCAAATAGTGATAATTTGACTTCTTCCTTTCCAATTTGTTGCCCCTTGACCTCCTTATGTTGTCTAATTGCTCTAGCTAGACCTTCAAGGACTATATTGAAAAGATATGGAGAGAGAGGACAGCCTTGTCTAGTCCCTGATTTTAGTGGGATTGCTTCAAGTTTCTCTCCATTTAGTTTGATGTTGGCTACCAGTTTGCTGTATATTGCTTTAATGATGTTTAGGTATGGGCCTGTATTCTTGTTCTTTTCAAGACTTTTAGCATAATAGGATGCTGAATTTTGTCAACTGCTTTTTCTGCATCTAATGAGATAATCATATGTTTTTTTTTCTCTTTGAGTTTGTTTATGTAGTGGATAGCATTGATGGATTTCCTTATATTGAACCATCCCTGCATCCCTGGGATGAAGCCTACTTGATCGTGGTGGATGATTGTTTTGATGTGTTCTTGAATTTGGTTGGCAAGAGTTTTATTAAGTGTTTTTGCATCAATATTCATAAGGGAAATTGGCCTGAAGTTCTCTTTCTTTGTTGGATCTTTGTGTAGTTTTGGTATCAGTGTAATTGTGGCTTCATAGAACAAGTTTGGTAGAGTTCCTTCAGTTTCTATTTTGTGGAATAGTTTGAAGAGTATTGGTGTTAGGTCTTCTATGAAGGTCTAATAGAATTCTGCACCGAAGCCATCTGGTCCCGTGCTTTTTTTGGTTGGGAGACTTTCTATGACCCTTTTTATTTCTTCAGGTGTTATGGGACTGTTTAGATGATCTATTTGATCCTGATTTAGTTTTGGTGTCGGATATCTATCTAGGAAACTGTCCATTTCCTCCAAATTCTCCAGTTGTGTTGAGTATAGGCTTTTGTAGTAGGATCTAATGATTTTTTGAATTTCCTCAGTTTCTGTTGTTATATGTCCCTTTTCATTTCTAAGTTTGTTAATCTGGATACTGTCTCTGTGCCTTTTGGTTAGTCTGGCTAAGAGATTATCTATCTTGACATTTTCTCAAAGAACCCGCTCCTGGTTTTGTTGATTCTTTGTATGGTTCTCTTTCTTTGTACTTGATTGATTTCCGCCCTGGCTTTGATAATTTCCTGCCTTCTACTCCTCCTGGGTGAAATAGCTTCTTTTTGTTCCAGGGCTTTCAGGTGTGTCATTAAGCTGTTAGTGTATGCTCTCTCCATTTTCTTTTTGGAGGCACACAGAGCTATGAGTTTTCCTCTTAGCACTGCTTTCATTGTGTCCCATAGATTTGGGTATGTTGTATCTCCATTTTCATTAAGTTCTAAAAAGTCTTTAATTTTTTTCTTTATTTCTTCCTTGACCAAGGTATCATTGAGTAGAATATTGTCCAGTTTCCACGTGTATGTGGGCTTTCTGTTGTTTTTCTTACTATTGAAGACCACTTTTACTCCATAGTGATCTGATAGGAAGCATGGGATTAGTTCGATCTTCTTATATTTGTTGAAGTCTGTCTTGTGACCAATTATATGGTTGATTTTGGAGAAGGTACCATGAGGTGCTGAGAAAAAGGTATATTCTTTTGCTTTATAATAGAATGTTCTATATATATATATATATATATATATATATATATATATATATATATATATATATATATCTGTTAAATCTAATTGGTCCAAAGCTTCAATTAGTTTCACTGTGTCCCTGTTCAGTTTCTGTTTTCCTGATCGGTCCATTGAGGAAAGTGCAGTGTTGAAGTCACCCACAATTATTGTGTTAGATGCAATGTGTGCTTTGAACTTTAGTAAAGTTTCTTTTATGAATGAGGGTGCCCTTGCATTTGGAGCATAGATGTTCAGGATTGAGAGTTTTTCTTGTTGTATTTTTCCTATGACCAGCAAGAAGTGTCCCTCAGAGTCTCTTTTGATGACTTTGGGTTGAAAGTCAATTTTATCTGATATTAGAATGGCTACTCCAGCTTGTTTCCTGAGACCATGTGCTTGTAAAATTATCTTCCAGCCTTTTACTCTAAGGTAGTGTTTGTCTTTGACACTGAGGTGTGTTTCCTGTATGCAGCAAAATGTAGGGTCCTGTTTACATATCCAGTCTGTTAGTCTATGTCTTTTTATTGGGGCATTGAGCCCATTCATGTTAAGAGATATTAAGGAATAGTGATTATTACCTCCTGTCATTTTTGATGTTATTTTTTAAAATTTGACTGGTTAACTTCTTTTGGGTTTGATGAAAGAAGGTTACTATCTTGCTTTTTCCAGGGTGAAGTTTCCCTCCTTGTATTGGTGTTTTCCTCCTATTATCCTTTGTAGGGCTGGGTTTGTGGATAGATATGGCGTAAACTTGGTTTTGTCATGGAATATCTTAGTTTCTCCATCTATGGTGATTGAGAGTTTTGCTGGGTATAGTAGTTTTGGCTGGCATTTGTGTTCTCTTCGAGTCTGCATGAGATCTGCCCAAGATCTTCTAGCATTCATAGTCTCAGGTGAGAAGTATGGTGTGATTCTGATAGGTCTTCCTTTATATGTTACTTGGCCTCTTTCTCTTACTGCCTTTAATATTCTTTCTTTGTTTAGTACATTTGGGGTTTTGATTATTATGTGACAGGAGGTATTTCTGTTCTGGTCCAGTCTGTTTGGAGTTCTGTAGGCTTCTTGTATATTCATGGGCATCTCTCTCTTTAGGTTAGGGAAGTTTTCTTCCATAATTTTATTGAAGATATTTGCTGGCCCTTTAAGTTGTAAATCTTCACTCTCATCTATGCCTATAATCCTTAGATTTGGTCTTCTGTTTGTGTCCTGGAGTTCCTGGATGTTTTGGGTTACAAGCTTTTTGCATTTTGCATTTTCTTTAACTGTTGAGTCCATGGTTTCTATGGTATCTTTAGCATTTGAGATTCTTTCTTCTATCTCTTGTATTCTGTTGTTGATATTTGCATCTATGTCCCCTGATTTCTTCCCAAGGTTTTCTAACTCCAAAGTTGTCTCCCTTTGAGTTTTCTTAGTTGTTTCTACTTCTGATTTTAGATCTTGGATGGTTTTGCTTAGCTCCTTCACTTTCTTGTTTGAGCTTTCCCGTAATTCTTTAGGAGATATTTGTGTTTCCTCTTTCATGACCTCAGCCTGTTGACCAAAGTTCTCCTATATTTCTTTAAGTGATTTTTGAGTTTCCTCCTTATTGGCTTTTGTATTCTCCTGAATTTCCTTCAATAATTTTTGTGTTTCACTTGTAAGGGCTTCTAACTTTTGATCCATTTTCTTGTGAATTTTTTAAAGTATGTCCTTCGTGTGTTCCTGTGCCAGCATCATATCATGACCAGTGATTTTAAATCCAAATCTTGTTTTTCTGGTGTGATGGGGTATCCATGACATGCTGTTAAAGGAGAATTGGGTTCAGATGCTGCCACATTGCCTTGATTTCTGTTAGTGACGTTCCTGCATTTGCCTTTTTCCATCTAGTTCTCACTGGTGTTAGTTGGTCTTGTCAGTGCTGGACTCACCAGTGCAAGCTGCCTCTTCCCAGCTGGTCTCTGGTGCATAGCTGACCTCCTGCACTGCCTGGAGACAGGGTGCTGTTGCCCAGGCTGTTCAGATCATGAAGCAGACACCTGAAGGCTCCCGACTGGGGCCTCCTGGAATCACCTCCCAGCCAGTCTCCCGGGTGCCCCTCTGGCCTCTTGCAGAGCCTGGAGATGTGGTGTTGTAGCCCAGGTTGTTCTGGATCCCGAAGCAGAGATCTGAAGGCTCCAGCCAGAGGCCTAAGGACTGGAACCTAAGCTCCGTGGTGCTGACCCACTGGAGCAAGCTGTGTGCTCCCTGTCTGCCTCTGGGTGCACACCAGGCCTCTTGCACTTCCTGAAGACCGAGTGCTGTAGCCCAGGCTGTTCAGATCCTGAAGCAGCCAAATTATATTTCTTGAATAAACCTTTATTTATGGTTACTAATATTTTATGTTTTTAATTGGATTTTCTTAAATTTACATTTCAAATGTTATCCCCTTTCCCAGTTTCCCTTTCCTGGAAACCAACTATCCCATCTTCCCTCCCACTGCTTCTATGAAAGTGTTCCTCCACCCACCCACCCTCACACCTCCCTGCCCTCAATTCCCCTACCCTGGGGTATCTATTGAGCCTTCATAGGACCAAGGACCTCCCCTCCTATTGATGCCTGACAAGGCAATCCTCTGCTACATGTGCAGCTAGAGCCATGTATACTCCTTGGTTGATACCTTAGTCCCTTGGGTATCTGATGGGTCTGGTTGGTTGATATTGTTGTTCTTCCTATAGGGTTACAAACCCCTTCAGTTCCTATAGTCATTTCTCTAACTTCTCTATTGGGGACCCCACACTTAGTCCAATGGTTGGTTATGAGCATCTACCTCTGTACTTATAAGGCTCTGTCAAGGTCTCTCAAGATACAGCCATATCAGACTCCTTTCAGCAAGCATTTCTTGACATCCACAATAGTGTTGGGGTTTGGCGATTGCATATGGGATGAATTCCCAGGTGGGACAGTCTCTGAATGACCTTGCGTTCACTCTCTACTCTGCACTTTATCTCCATATTTTCTCCTGTGAGTATTTTGTTCCCCTTCTCAGAAGAACCAAAGTACCCACACTTTGGTCTTCCTCCTTGAGCTTCATGTGGTCTATGAATTGTATATTGGGTATTCAGAGCTTTTGGCCTAATATCCATGTATCAGTGAGTGCATACCATGTTTGCTCTTTTGTGATTGGGTTACCTCACTCAGGATGATATTTTCTGGTTCCATCTATTTGCCTAAGAATTTCATGAATCATTTTTAATAGCTGAGTAGTACTCCATTGTATAAATACACCATATTTTCTGTATCCATTCCTCTGTTAAAGGACATCTGGGTTCTTTCCAGCTTCTGGCTATTATAAATAAGGCTGCTATGAACATAATGGAGCATGTGTCCTTATTACGTGTTGGAGCATCATCTAAGTATATGACCAGGAGTCCTGAGCATATACTTAGCTGGGTCCTCAGATAGTATTATGGTCAATTTTCTGAGGAGCTGTCATATGGATTTCCAGAGTGGTTTTACCAGCTTGCAATCTTACCAACAATAGAGTGTTCCTCTTCTCCATATCCTTGCCAGCATCTGCTATTATCTAAGTTTTTGATCTTAGGCATTCTGACTGGTGTGAGGTAGAATCTGAGGGTTGTTTTGATTTGCATTTCTCTGATGACTAAGTATGTTGACATTTCTTTAGGTGCTTCTCTGTCATTTGACATACCTCAGTTGAAAATTCTTTGTTTAGCTTTGTACCCTATTTTTTAGTAGGGTTATTTGATTCTTTGGAGTCTACCTTCTTGAGTATATGCTGGATCCTAGCCCTCTATCAGATATAGAACTGGTAAAGATCTTTTCCCAATCTTTTGTTTGCCATTTTATCCTAGTGACACTGTCCTTTGCCTTACAGAAGTTTTGCAATTTTACTGCTACTATTTTAATGTAAAAACCATTCCCCTAAAATATAATATCTCTAAATTTTTGAAAAAATGCTTATTGATATTTTTAAAAGACCAATAAAAAATTAATAACATTTATTTTAGAGTCTCTAGTGCTGTCAAGAGACACCATGGCAACTAATAACAAAAAATATTATGGCCCCATGCGGGAAACGTGGTGCTGGAGAAGAAGCTGAAAGTTCTACATCCCAATAGGATCAGGCAGCTGGAAGAACAAGAGAGTCACACTAGGCCTGATTTGAGCACCTGAGCCCTCAAAGCCACACCTACTTCAACAAGCCCACACCTCCTAATAATGCTACTCCCTATGGGTCTCTGGGAGATTTTTTTCAAACAATTTCAATATTGCAAGATAATTTGTGAGTTACACTTTGGAAAGCAGAAATGGTGACAAGCATAGATTGGCTGGAAGTCTCTGATGAGCTCTCCAAATTGTGACAGTTAATGGAAAACTGCAAAGGTATCTCTAATAGGATTCCAGACCCCAAGGACAAGACAGATCATCTAACTATCCAGCAGTGGAAGAATGGATATTAGTTATTCCATACCCTCCCCAGAAGTTTTCTTTCTAACCAGGTAGGTTTTAGCTAAAGGGAAGAATCTTTCATTTGCTCTCCCTAAAGCTTTTTGTGACAAATGACAGCTATATTAACCTGTGGACAGGTGCACTGAAATAGAGAATTATTGCATCTACATTACACTCGACACTTACTCTGTTCACTCTAGGCAATTTCCTGACTGCATTCTTTAAACGCTTTGAGGGAAAATCCTATCAGAGGAAGCTTTTTTCCCCTTCTTTTCTGATAAAGGAACTATGGCTAGATCATGATTAACTACTATTGTAGCTGCATTCTTTCCAAAATGTATGAAGCAAATGATCTAAATGTTCTTAAGCAATAAAGCAATATTAAAACATTGCACCACAGAAAATGCAGCAATGGTCTTGGGACTCTAACCATCAGGTAAGGAATTATTTGCCTAAAAGACTATTCTGTTTCATATATATCTTCTCCCAGAAGCATCTTAATTGATGTTGCCTCTAGTCCAATGATGGGCTTTTAAAAAGCCTCACTCTTGGCATCTGAATTGTAAGATATAAATTAATTGATAAGAATTCTTTTTTATAATCTGTCAGTCTTCCAGAAAAATACTAGGCCTGATCAATATTAGGTCTCTGTTGTTGGGCTATTAGCCCTATGAAGATGTATCCTTACCCCCACATTCCAGAGTCTTTAGTGACTTCAACATTTTCAAAATCATCACAAGGTATATTTAATGTTAAATACACTTCAGCTGGAGTCTGGTCTGACTTTCTCTATACACAAATGCCCCAGACAAAATTTCAGTGTGGAAGATTGTTCCTTATATATTATTATTGCATTTTAAACATGATCAAATATTTCCAAGTAATCTAATATAGTTTTAAGCTAAATGTTAGATGTGAGAAATGAACTTTTGTACTATCTCTCTCAAACACTTGCCCCAAAAAATTGTATTCTGTTCTTAAAATCATAGCCAGGTAAACATATCCTGACCTGTAACTAGAAAGGGAAAAATTAAGAACATAGGCATTATTACTAGTGGGATAGGATAATTCTTAAAATCCAGTGCACTATTGGGGACTATCATCTTTGATTATCCAGAAGTAATACAGATGATATGTATTCTCCTGGCAATAAGACCTTGGATAGCTTTGGTTATTGTCTTAGTCTGAGGCTATGATATGAAATGCCATATAGAATCATGTTGGATAAAGCCTAGAGGTAGTTTTCCATGAAGGTCGACTACAAGCATGCCAGTTGGAGCCAGCACAAGTGTTCACTGGCATTTGTCAACCATTTTTATGAAACCTTGGTACCTCACTCCTAAAAGATGCCCAAAGCTCATTTGATTAAATGGCAGCAGATATCAGTATATTTTTACATGTATGTTGAGAAACAGCAATTGAAATTTGATTTCCATCCAGAAGAAACTTTGTAGATGAAATGCCTGAGCTGGTTCTCACATTTGTACTTAAGAAAAAACCATCCTGATTAGTTGGAGAATGGTTCAATGTTCATTCTCATGATGAAACAGAGCAAGTTCTTCTAGTTCCTAAATATTTCGCATGTAAAATTTTACATACTTTAAAGTTGGGACACCTATACTGAGCTCCTGTGAAATCGGAAAAGAGGTATAAAAAGAACTTCAGGCCTCAAAATGTCTCTTCTCTGAAACTCTTCCTCCTCCCAAGGAGCCTCCTTCTCCTTCATGTCTTTAACTGTGTGACTCAGTGAGAGTGGCTGGTGTGAGAATGGGCAGATGTTATTCCCTGGAGCAGGGACGGCTCACCAGAGTCACGACCAATGAAGCATGCAGCACAGCTCCGGGGAAGAGCTCATTGAAAAGCTCCCTTTTGTACATCAGTGAGTTCATTAATGTAAAGGTCATTTTATGTCCAGATGTCTGTTCCCGGCAAGATCCCCATACTCAGGCTTTAATCTGCTTCAAGTACATACAGGTTCGAAAATTTACAAATTGATTGACTAATTAAGAATGTTTTTAGCTCTAAAGATTATTGAGGGTTTTATTATAAGAACTCTTAAAGTTGATAATATCCTAAATCAAAATACAAAAATTTTATAATGTATTCCATTTTCAATTGCATTTAACTTCAAGTTAGTAATTTGATATATTATCTAAATCAACTGCTAATGCTACTACCTCATGTCAATAACACAATCAATTTCTCTTGGCTCTCTTCCTTTCCTTTACCTTATCTACTTCATCTGTTTAAAATATATCTAGCACTAACCACCAATGGAAACTCGTTCCTTTTCTTTTTTTTTTTCCCTAGGTCCAAAAGATAGACTTTAAGTTCTGTCATATAAGTTTAATAGTTTTGCATGTTGTTTTTATTTTATTTTTAATTAACATTTAGTAATTGCACATATTTATGGGAAGCAACATGTTTTATACATGTACACATTATAAAATGATTATATCAATCTAACCAGCATATTTATGACTCAAATGTTTATCGTTTTTTTTGTATTAGGAGCCTTCAAAATCCTTTCTTTGGTCATTTTGAAATATACATTAGCTGTAGCTGCCATGGTTAGCAGAAAAATACCAAAATTTATTCCACTTATCAAACAATAACATCTTATCTATAGCCACAGTTTTCTCTTTGATGTTGCAAGTAACAAAATACGTATTTTAAGATGAAATGGCATTTTATTTTTTATTTTTTATTTTATTGGATATTTTCTTTATTTACATTTCAAATGTTATCTCCTTTCTAGGTCTCCCATCCGGAACCCCCTACCCTAACCAATCCCCCTGCTTCTATGAGGTACTCCCCCACCAACCCACTCCTGCCTTCGTGCCCTGGCATCCCCTTACACTGGGTCATTAGACCTCCACAGACCCAAGGGCTGCTCCCCCCACTTATGTCCAACAAGGCCATCCTCTGCCACATATGTGGTTGCAGCCATGGGTCTCTCCATGTGTACTATTTGGTTAGTGGTACAGTCCCCAGGAGATCCCAGGGTGGTTGACACTGTCGCCGCCCCCTGCAAACCCCCTCAGCTCCTTCAGTCCTTTCTCCACCTCCTCCATCAGGGACTCCACCCTCAGTTCAACAGTCAACTGCAAGCATCCCTCTCTGTATTTGTCAGACTCTGGAAGACCCTCTAAGGAGACGGTCCTGTCAGGCTCCCATCAGCAAGTAATTCCCCGGCATCCATAATAGCATCCAGATTTGGCTACTATATATGGGTATGGATCCCCAGGTGGGGCAGTCTTTGGATGGCCTTTCCTTCAGTCTCTGCTTCACACTTTATCTCCATATTTCCTCCTGTGGGTATTTTGTTCCCCCTTCTAAGAAGCACTGAAGCATCCATACTTCAGTCTTTCTTCTTGAATTGTATCTTGGGTATTCCAAACTTGGGGGCTAATATTCTCTTATCAGTGAATGCATACACTGTGTGTTCTTTTGTGACTGGGTTACTTCATTCAGGACCTCAGAGTAAAGGGCTGGAAACTCTGTAATTTGGTCAACTCCCATTTATCTGTCAATAAATAGGATAAAATGGAGACAAACTGAACTAAAGCATATGCCAACATATAAATGCTTGGCTCTTGAAGGCACTAACTCAGAGCCTGGCTTCCAAAGAGTGAGAAATAAATAAGCACTTATGCAGCCGTGATGGGAAATTTCAGAGCATCTTTTATGCATGAGTAGAAATTTTCAGTGCACTGAACTTAAAAAAGGAAAAAATTGAAGACTTATATGAATATATAGCAGTTTAAAATATAGAGTAGGGAGTTGGGGGAGAGAAGAGGGCCAAATGAAAGAAGAGTCAAGATTACCCTTAGCAGTCAAAAACACATTATCATGAAAAAGAGCTAAGAAATCCTCAATGCTCTAATGTCCCACTTACCTTTCTGCCCTGATGGTACCTCTATCTCTGGCAAGTGGACACAGTAAGCAACATTTATTACTACAGGAAGCAAAAGCACAGGGCCCAGACTATCCATCCATCAGGTTGGGTACTGCCCAAATTGCTAGATGGATGAGATCATTCGTGAATGGGTCCGTGAAATGATGATTTCTAGTGCTTCCATAAAAGGAAGATTGGAAATGTGGCCAGAGAGTGTTATTTCCTCTGGAGGTGTAGTTATTACAACTACAGCAAATCTCTCTTAGGTAACATGCTCCAAGGCAGCCAAGGAATAGGTTGGAGATGATCTGTGGCTATTGGAGACCAGAGGCTGGCGAATTCCTTAGATGGGATTTTTAAACTCTTGAAACCATACACAGGGTTGTTTATTCTACCTACCCAAAGCAGAAGCACTTTTTCAAATTGGTGACAAACAACGTAGAGCACAGACTGAATAAATCAGAGTTAGAACTAAAGAGATTCTTATGTCTCATTTTCCTTTCTCAATGAGGCAGCTGAGCTGGTAATGATACACTTCACATCACCTGAGCACCAGGCTCACAGAACAGTCACACTGGACCTCTAGAAAGCTAGAGCACAACTACATTCCTAAGTAAAGATAATCTGGTTCACTTCAGTAGTCACACAAAGATGTAACAATAGGTCTATGCTTATTGCAATAAGGATGAAACTTTAACAGTATTCTACAAGAGACACTTGATCACATAATATATTCTTGATATCAATTATGAGTAAGTATAAAAATCACTTTTGGACTTCCAAACTAGGGTCTGCTTACATCATCATTCAATTTAGAAAACATGAATAAATTTATGTCCAAAAGTATTTACTCCATCTACTGGTCAAGTTACATTAGTGTCCAAAAGAAATCTACTCTCTCATGTTAATAAATTTGGTAAAAGCTATCTCTGTTAAAATGCAGTAATACTATGTCAGGTAAACAGCAAACCGTCTAGACAGCTTGAAAAACATATTAATTTAAATTCATTTATAAGTGAGCATTCTCTCAATCCATGGCTTGTATCTGAGAATCCAAGAACATGACTCAGGCTAACAATTGCTTTTCTGAGCACTAGATGCCCAAGTTTGGGGTTTTTTGTTGTGGAGAGACACCATGACCAAGGAAACTCTTATGAGGACAACATTTAATGGGGGCTGGCTTACAATTGCAGATGTTTGGTTCATTAACATCATGATGGGAAGCATGGTAGTATCCAGGCATGCATGAGGTTGGAGGAGCTCAGTTTTCTCCATCTTGATCAAAAGACAGCCAGAATGAGACTGTCTTCTCCACAGGGTGAAGTTCAAACATAAGACCTCAAAACCACCTTCAGTGATGCACTTCTTCCAACAAGGCTACAACTCCTAATAGTGCTACTTCCCATAGGCCAAGCATATTCGAAACACCACATTTCACTTCCTGGCTTCCATAGGCTTGTTCAAATACATGAGTCTATGGGGTCCATACCTAGCCAGAGCATAAATACAATAAATAAAATACATTTATTCCAATTTTGAAAGTCCCCATAGTCTATCACAGTCTGAATGATGTTTAAAAGTCCAAAGTTCAAAGTTTCTTCTGAGATTCATAAATACAATCACTTAACTGTAATCTCCTAAAAATAATCAAGATCAAAAACCAGATCACATACTTCTAATATCACAGGATATACATTATCATTCCAAAATATCACAGTAAGGAAATACTGGACTAAGGCAAGACCAAAATCCAGTTGGGCAAATTCTAAACTCTCCATTTCATTGTATAATGTCCAATTCCTTTCAGTTTTGTTGACTGCAACATGTGTCTTTCTCTTGGACTGGTTTTACTCCCTGCTAGAAGCTTACTTCAGTAGGCATCCCATGGCTCTGGCATCTTTAAAATATTGGGGTTGCCAAATGAATTTCAACTTCAGAGCTTCTTGTTCCAATTTCTGGGATCTACACATGATCTTCTAGGCTCCTCCTAAGGGCTTGTATCACTTCTCCAGCTCTATACTCTGTAGCACACTAGGCTCTATTTGACTCCATTCCATTGCTACTGCTGTTCTTAGTTATCCCATGGTACTAGCATCTCCAATATGCTGGTATCTTCCACAACTAAATATCACCAATAGCCTCTAATAAGATCTCTTAATGGTGCCAAGAATTACCCCTTTAGTGCTGGGCTGTAAACTGAAACTGAGGCTGCACCTTTACCAATGGCCTTCCCTTAGGCATACTCCATGACCCCCTCATGCCTTCAAAACTAGCACCACATGGGTGATTCTACTATATTACCAAGTCTGAATGCCAGCACAATGTCTGACTCTGGAACACAGCTTCTATGTGATCTCAGAAAATAATTTCCAGAAGATTTTACCTCACTGATGCTGGTTTCTTCTTAATCACTATTAATTTCTCAGCTCCAGCTAACCAGAATTAATTGTCTCAGTAATACTTTCTGTTCTTGATTCCAGAGCCAGTGCCACATAGTCAAAGTTGCTGAGTTCTGCTACTTTCTAGGGCTACAACATGAACACTTTTTTACACTGTAGCATTACCAACTTTCTGTTTTCCATCTCCTTCACAGCTTAACCTTGCCTGTCCTGGAACATCTGTCTCTTCACAGCTTAAGCATGCCTCTATCTCTTGAGTGCTGAAATTAAAGGTGTGTGCCATCACACCTGGACCTAAGCCATTCTTTATCTTTTCATGAGAACTTTTTAAGTTCTGGAGGATTATAGTTCCAGATTCTGTCAAACTGACAACACAAAACAGTCATCACAATCCATCCTTTGTCAATTTAACACATAATCATACTATGTTCAAATGAGGCTAATAACCAGGTCATAATAATGCCTAACATGATATAACTATCTCTTGTCAAACTGCAAATGCAAAAACAATAAATTAAGCTAGGTGGGATCTTGCCCTGAGGTCAACACTCCTTTAATTCCATTTAATAACCTTGAACACAGGATTAAGGCTCATCCCTCTTACTGGTTCTCCTTTAATCATTGATCTGTTCATTTTGGATTTTTTCTTTCTCAGCTTGCTCCTTTTCATTAAGACAGTCCTCATTAAAGCCACACATCATAATTTATACTAGGCTGTTTCGAGATCCCCATTTCTTATACAAGTAATCTAACCCTCTCCATTTTGGCCATAGGCAGGCCATTCAGACAAGAACAAAAATAGCCACATTTTCCACCAAAATATCACAAAGATAGTCTCTGGGCCATGCACTGACATCACTAACTTTCTTCTCCTCTGAAATCTTTTGAGCCAAGCCCCCAGAATTCAAATCACATTCAGCACCAATTTCTTCCAGATTCCTACTAGAATGGCTCACTAAGCCCCACTTAAAGCATTCTACTGCTTTGCAAATCTAAAGTCCCAGAATCCAAATTTCTTCAAACAAAAAACATGAGATAGTCAGGCCTGTCACAGCAATACTTCAGTCCCTGATACCAGCTTCTGTCTTAGTTTTGCTGTGAAGAGTGACCATGACCGAGGCAACTCATACAAAGGCAAACATTAATTGGGGTTGGCTAGTCATTTAATCCATTATCCAGAGGTTTAATCCATTACCATCATGGTGGGAAACCTCCAGCATCCAGACTCATTTGATACTGGGAAAGCAGGGAGTTCTATATCTTGATCTGAAGGCAGCTAGAAGGAGACTCTCTTCCACATTGGGAAGAGCATAGGACCTTAAAAACCAACCTCAGTAACAGTAACAAATTTCCTCCAACAAGGCCCCAGCTACTCAACAAGGGTACACTTCCTAATAGTGTCACTTTCCATGGGCCAAGCATATTCAAACTACCAGACTAGGGCAGCTTCTTCTGTGCTCTCTTTTCTATGACAATCATGGCTATTTCCCACCTCTTCTGAAGCCAAGGACTTGGAGTAATTTATTTTCCCTTAGTTTCCTCCAATATCCTGTAGGGACATGAACAGCTTTCCCACAGCTTCCTGGAACACTCCTGTCACCTACTTTAAAGCTCAAAGTTAGAATGGTGACCTAACAGGTTCACACCAGCACCTGCCCTCCTCAGTTTAATATTTCATTATGGGCCAGCAAGATGGCTATGCAAGTACAGGCATTTTCAACCAACCTTGAAAATTTTGTCCTGAATTGATGCCCAGAAGTGTGGGTGCTATGTTCAGGAAGAAAATGACTAATAGATTAAAGACAAAACCAGAAGTTTGCTGTCTGGAAAGGTTGGTTAAAATTCAAAGCTTTGCTAGCTATAATAGTTCACACTTGTAGTTCAAGAATGCATACTGCTGAGGCAGATGGGCGATACGTTTGAGAATACCCTGGGCTGGGCTAGAGAGTAGGACCCTTTTTGAATTGAGAGAGAGAGAGAGAGAGAGAGAGAGAGAGAGAGAATTGGAAGAAGTAAAAGAAGTAACCTTTCCCTAGTCTCCTTTTTCTTCAAAACAAGAAGAAATATTTATCCTTGTGTAACTGAATACTCCATCCCTGAGATATTTAAAATATGCCCTCTATATAGAGCAGCCCCTTTCCCCATGAATGAAAAATAAATTTAGTCTAAAAATACCCAGAGTACAATACCTTTGTGCTATTTTCAAGAGATCCTTAAATTTAGGAAGTGTTTTTGTGTGGGTTGATCCTAAAGTCTGTGAGAGGAGTTTTCAAGTCTCCATCTGTCCTGGACTTGCCGTTTTCCTCGCTGCAATGATTAATCGCCAGAGACTGGTAGGAGATGGTGAAATATTTGGTGTCATTTTTATAGAAACCAATGTAAAAAGCAAAAGCCCAGGAAGCTCACTGGAGATGATAGACAACCCCCCAAAAAATAACCAAGAGCAAGCCTACTTCATCCCAGGGAAAATTTCAGTTTGCCTCAAAGTTACTCCAAAGTTCAGGCAGTATGGATCTCTGAAAAGAAGAGGCTCCACTATATCATTCTCTATCAAGAGTCTCATCACATGATCAATTAAATCTCAAATTAACTAAGTGAAAATTAGAGTTTCAGGTGGGCAGACTTGCTGTGAGAACACTCATAGCAGGTCATGCTTAGCTCATGCGCACACACACACACACACACACACACACACACACACATAAAACAAACAAAAAAAAAAACCCAAAAACAAAAAGAGCAAACCCTCAAAACAAAACAACAAACAAACAATTAAAAACAATATCACCACCACCAAAAACGAGAAAAATAGGGTTCAGGGTTTATTGTTGGTATACAAATACAAGGTACAGAAATTTTGACAGGCATAGTTACACATATATCAACTTGCCACAAAATGAGGTAGAAAACAATTTCCCTTGACTTAGAAATAGAAGGATAGTTTTACAGTACCTGTGTGTCCTTTAAGGAAATGCATTGTTTTAGATGGAGACTGCTGAGCGCATTAAATCACTTGCTGCTTAAAGAGGAGCCACATGACCCTTCACCATGCTATCTATCTGTAACTCCAGTTTTAAGGGCTCTATATTTTTCTTCTGCCTGTTGAGACACAAACTAGACACATGGTACACCTAATAACATGCATGAAAAGAGCTGTATCCATAACAAATGAAAATATTTAAAAGTCAAACAAAAGGAAAATATCTAGACAAGACATGGTGGTACACACCTATAATCTCAACTCTATGTGGGTTGAAACAACAGAATTATGAATACAAAGACCACCTGAAAAACCATGCCAGAAAAGAGAGAAAGAGACACACACACACACACACACACACATACACAGAGAGAGAGAGAGAGAGAGAGAGACAGAGACAGAGACAGAGACAGAGAGACAGAGACAGACACAGACACAGACATGAGACAGACACAGAGAAGGAATCCAGGTGACTGAGTAGTCATTGATAATTTCCTAATTATTCTAGTTCAGGTACTTATATAAATTTTGCCTTTTTAAAATATATTTTTTGGTGATTATTAGAAGAAAACAGTAAAAGCACCATTTTGGAGTTTGGGATACAGCTGGGCCACACCCACTGACTGTTGAGGCAGCTGATGGTTTCTGTGTGCTCATGTCTTCTTGACTCTGAGAAACAATCATGAGGAAGTTAAGGAAGTCAACATGCAGTCAGGGACAATTCACTGTTGATGAAAAATCACAACCATATCTTTACCTCAGTGTCTTAAGCATACATGTTTAAGAACTTTTCTCAAAGTTCAATCCAGAACCAAACAGTGATTTCCAAACCCAAAATGTTGAAGAATCCTGTAAACAAAAGGAATTTCATTTTAGGCAGAACTTTCAGCTTAATAAATTATTCTTACATAGGTCTGGAATTAAATTTAATCTGTAATCTTTCATGAATATTTCAATCATTCTAAGAAATAGTTGCAATTACATTATTTTATATATTTAAATTCATAATTTTTTATATTTTTTGGTACACCTTGAGTTGTCAAAAATAATTCTGTTTTAACTGCCTCTTAGGAAAAATGAGATTACTCTATTTATGAATTCCTATTTGTTTTATTTTTTCCATATAATAATAGTCAATTTTTTACAAGCACTACCTTCAAGTTTAAGTCAATTCTCTGAGAAAACTGACAATATTTTTGGTTTGTTTTCTGGGTTTTTGTTTGTTTTGTCTTTGTTTTTTTCACCTTTACTCTTCTCATATTCTCCACATCTTGGAGGAGAGAGGAAGCTATTTCTGACATGTTAGTCCACAAGGTTGATGGGAGCACAGACCTTAGATCTATTAATCTATGAGGAGGAGAAGGGGAGAACCAGGCTAGAGGAAAGATAGCAGAATCTATAATAGAAATAGCAATGAAGACTGGTATTCTGGTATTCTTTAGAAATACTAGACACAGATCTGATCATGTGCATGCTTGTGACACCCCTCATACATACAAACAAATCACACACACACACAGAGCGAGAGAGGCAGGGAGAGACAGAGACAGAGACAGAGGCAGAGAGAGACAGAGAGAGAGATACCCTTTGAGAGATACGGAAGGAAAAGCACCCAAGATGGAACAGAACTCAAGAAAATTATGTATACACTAAAAATAAAAATAGAAAGCTACCATCTTCGTGAGAAGGGGAGATGTGACAAAATTTCTGTTCAGATACTTAAATGCCCTGCTCTCTTCTTACTCATGCAAAAATCCTGGCATGCTGCCCAGGCATTTTAGGTTCTAGTTCCACTCCTCAACCATCACCAGCCAAACAGTACTTGCAGAACATTTTACATGAATTCAGCAGAAACAAGACTAGAATGATGAGTAAGACATACTCTTTCTTCTACAAAGGGTTGGCTTACAAAGAAAAGTGCACATTTAACCAGATGATTCATGTATAGCATTGGCAAGCACAGAAAGATTTCCCTTTATACAGATATAGGGAAAGTTTCAAAAGACAAGGTGTAGGAAAGAACTTCAAAGAATTCACTAGAGAAAATGCTCTCATGACACAGCATGATGTTCTCAATCCTAGTCTGCCTTGTATATAATATATGCATTTTCATATATATGTATATATTTATGTGCATATATATGTGTATATTCACACAAATGATGTATATACAGATATAATACTTTATATATTATATACAATATATATTACTATATAGTAATATATATGGTAAAGATTTATATTTATTTATACATATATATTTAGTTTATACTAAATATACATAGTAACTGCTACTGACTTATGATAGAAGCTAATACATTTCAGATTTGGTTTTCTGGATCTACAATACCTTACTCAAGATGAGTTTTTATGTGTCTATCCATTTGCCTGCAGATTTCATGATTTCTTTTCTTTTTTTTTCTTTCTTTCTGTCTTTCTTTCTTCCTTCCTTCCTTCTCTCTCTTTCTTTCTTTATTAATTCTTTCCTTCCCTTCTTCCTTCCTTCTCCTTCTCCTCTTCTTCGTTTTGCCAGGTAATACTGCATTTTGTAAATATAACACACATTTTCTTTATCTGTTCTTTAAAGGACTTCTAGTTTTTTTTCCCCAGTTTCTAGCTATTACAAACAGAATAGCAATAAATATGGTTGAACAAGTGTCTCTGTTGTAGAATGAAGCATACTTTGAGTATATTCCCACAAGTAGTACAGGTGAATCTTGAGATAGATTGATTCCCACCTTTCTGAGGAACCATGACATTGATTTCCTTAGTGGTTGTACAAGTTTGCACTTCCAACAGCATTGGAAGAGTATTCCCCTTATTCCTCATTCTTGCCAGCACTAGCAATCATTTGCATTATTGATCTTGGCCATTCTGACAGGTATAAGATGAAATCTCTGTGTAGTTTTGGTTTTCATTTTCTTGATAGCTAAGAATCTTGAACATTTCTTTAAGCATTTTTCAATTATTTGTGTTTTTTCTTTTGAGATTTTTCTGTTTAGATACCAACTCCATTTAAATTGAGTGATTTTCTGAGTTCTTTATATATTTTATATATTAGATATTATTCAAATGTAGTCAATAAAATTCGTTTTCCATTCCCTAGGCTGCTGCTTTGTCTAAATGAGGATGCCCTTTGCCTTACATAAGCTTTTTCAGTTCCATGAGTTCCCATATATTAATTGTTGTTCTTAGAGCCTGTGCTAATGGTGTTCAGAAAGTCTTTCCCTGTCTGAATGAGTTCAAGGCTATTCCCCATATTCTCTTCTATCAGGTTCAGGGTATCTGGAGTTGAGTTCCATTCAGAATGTGTACTTCTACATGCAGATGTCTAGTTTGACTAACCCTATTTTCTGTTTCAATTTGTATCTCCTTGATATTCTCCAGATATCTCATTGGTCTAACTGGGGTTTCAAATCCTAAATTGAATATGTATAGAGAAAATGGACAATCTTGTCTTTCTGACTTTAGTGGAATGGCTTTGAGTTTCTCTCCATTTAAGTTAATGTGGCTATGGGCTTCCTGCAAATCACCTTTATTATGGTACACTAGGTCCTTTGTAGCCCTAATCTTTCTGTGTATTTTCATGAAGGGATGTTTATCTGATCTGTATTTAACTTTGGAAGTGATATGTGGGCAAAAAATTTCTTTCAGATTTCCCAATTTGATGAAGTACAGGCTTTTAATGTATGAACTTATGATTCTCTGGATTTCCTCAGTGGCTCTGGTTATGCTCGCTTTTCAGTTCAGAGCCTGTTAATTTGAATATTTTCTCTCCATCTTTTAGTTTAGATAAGGGTTTGTCAATTTTGCTGTTTATCTCAGAGAACAAACTCTTTGTTTCATTGATTCTATTTTTTTAATTCTATTTAATTGATTCCATCCCTGACTTTGATTATGCCTTGCCATGTGCTCCTTTGGGATGAAATTACTTCTGTTCATTCTACAGATTTCAGATATGCTGTTAAGCTATTTGTATGAGATCTCTCCATCTTATATGTATCCTTAGTGCTTTGAGCTTATCAATTAAAACTGCCTTCCTTGTGTTCCAGCAGTTTGGATATTGTCTTTATTCATTATCATTCAATTTTACACAATCTTTAATTTCTTTCTTAATTTCTGTCTTTACCCATGTTTCATTTAGTAGTGAGTTATTTAGGTTGCTTAAGTTTATAAGCTTTCTGTTGTTTTTGTTGCTGATATACAACTTTAGTCTGTGGGATAAGATAGTATGAAGGATGCTATTTTTATTTTCTTGCCTCTGTTGAGACTTCCATTTTTTTCTGAGCATGTTGTAAACTTTGGACAAAGTTCCCTGAGTTATTGAAAAGAAGATATATTCTCTTATACTTGGGTCAAATGTTCTTAATTCTATTAGGTTCATTTGTTTTGTAATGTCAGTTAGCTCTAGCATTTCTCTACTTTATTTATACCTGAATGACTAGTCTGTTGGTGAGAATTGGGTATTGAAATATCTTACTATCAGTGTGTGAGAGAAAGTATGTAATTTAAACTCTAATAGTGTTTCTTTTACCAACTTAGGTGGCCTATATTTGGTGAATAGATGTTAATTTTTTTAATGTCTTCTTGGTGGATTTTTCCTTTGATTACCATGTAGTGTCCTTCCTTGTTACTTCCAATTAGCTTACGTTTAAAGTTTATTTTCTTAGGTATGGTATTAAAATGCCTGTACTAGTCTGCTTCTTAGGTCCATTTACTTGAAATATTTTTTCCAGCCTTTTATTCTGGGATGATGACTGTCCTTGTAGTTAAATTGAGTTTTGTGGATCCTGCTTTCACATCTATTCTGTTAGCTTGTGGCATTTCATTTGGAAATTGAGATCATGAGTAACAAGAGATACCGGTGTTTTTTGATTGCTGTTATTTTATGTCTGTTGTTATTGTTGTTATTATTGTTGTAGTTTTTTGTTATTGTTGTTGTTGGTCCTGGTGATGATGGTATGTGTGAGTATTTTCCCATTTTTGATCGGCTGATCAGAGATTATTTATTCCTTTTTTTCTTGTGTATCATTAACTCTCCTTAGGTGTAGGGCTTGATTTACAGATGGATATTGTGTAAGTAAAGTTTTATCATGGAATGCCTTATTTCTCCATCTATTTGATTGAAAGTTTCCTCAGAATAGGATAGTGGGATGACATCTTTTGTCCCTTCAAGTTTGTCGAACATTTTCTAGGCCCTTCTGGTTTTTAGAGTCTCCATTGAAAAGTCAGGTATAATTGTAATAGGTCTGTCTTTATTGTTACTTGGTCTTTTTTCCTGGCTGATATTGATATTATCTTTCTTCTATATGTTTACAGTTTTAATAATTATGTGCTGATGGGACTTTCCTTTCTGGTCCAATCTTTTTGGCATACTGTATGCCTCTTGTACCTTAATAGTCATCTCCTTTGTCAGGTTAAGGAACTTTTCTTCTATGACTTTGTTGAAATTATTCACTGTACTTTGACCTGAATTTCTTTCCCTTCCTCCATCCCTATTATTCTTATATTTTGTCTTTTTCATAGTGTCCCAGATTTTTGGATGCTTTTTGCTGAAAGATTTGTAGAGTTAAGATTTTCTTTGACAGAGACATACATTTCTTCTATCATGTCTTTGATGCCTGAGATTCCATCTCTTGTATTCCATTGCTGAGGCTTGCTTCTGAGGTTTCTGTTCTACTTCCTAAATGTTTCATTTCCAAACTTTCCTTGGTTTATATTTTCTTTCTTGATTCTATTTTCATTTGTAGGTCTTGAATAGTTTTATTCATTCCCTTTCACTGTTTTTGTTTTTATAGGTTTCTTTAAGAGATTTATTTGCGTCCTCTTTAAGGACTTTTGCCATATTTATAAAGTCTGCTTTAAGTTCTCTTTCTTGTATTTGGCTATGTTGCAATACTTAGGGCCAGCTATGGTAGGGCTCTTGGGCTTATGTTGAAACCTTTGGTCCTGGGTGTTATGGATTACATTGTTATGGCTGTGCCAAGGAATTGTGCTTGGGGAAAAAAATCATAATTCTAGGTATTGGTATCTGGTCTTGTCTTGTTGGATACGTGTTTTTGTCCTTGGTTTGTGTTTCCCTCTTTGGTTCATAGAAAGTGGTGTGATGACTGTCATTGCTTGCTAGAAAATTCTTCTAGATATGTTTGGTCCCAGTAGGTTCTGGATAACATGTAGCTCTTGGAGTTCCGAGCTCACACTCAAATGTGAAAATGGGCTAGTAGAAAGAAGCTGAGTGAGTAAACAAGAGGAAGGAAAGCTTTGTGTTTCACCATGATCTCTTTCCGCCCTTGGGAATGATGGCAAGAGTGAGGAGAGGCTGTCAGGTGTTCTGCTACAAAGCTGGAAATTAGAATTAGGGATTAGACATGGAGGAATGGAAGGAAAGAGGAAGATCTATGGTTAGCCTATCTTCATCAGTGTCAGTTTCCTAGAGAGTGCCTGGTGGAGTTCATAACCTGGATACCAGGAACCACTCACAATGAGTGGGAGGAAAAAACAATGAGGGGAGCTGAGAGGAAACCTTTTTCATCCACTGGAAGTGTGGGGTAGGGGAAGAGAGGCCTTAGTAGGCATTCTGCTATAGAGCTGGAATGAGATTGTGGATTGGATGTAGAAGAGCTGAGATAATTGATTCTTGAAGAAGAGATAGGAACAAAACAGACAAAGAAGCAGGTGAGAGAAATATCTATTCTGAGCTCCAAATGAAAAAGATAGTCCCCCAAAAAAATCAAAGATGAAGAAAAATTAAAAAAAATCAGGGGATTAGCATATACTAGACCATGGGGCTATTGAAAATTTTACTAAAGAGAATTTTTTTTCTGGCAGGTAGTAGTGGATCAATGACATGATTTCAGATGTATAACTGCAAGAATATGTATGCATTACACAGCAATAATTCTAGCTGTGTTCTGAGAAATTGCCTGCAAGACAGCATGACTGGCACAGCTGGGTCCTCAGGTAGTACTATGTCTACTTTTCTGAGGAACTGCAAAACTGACTTCCAAAGTGGTTTTACCCCTTGTAATCCCACCAACAATGGAGGATTGTTCCTCTTTTTCCACATCCTCACCAGCATCTGCTGTTCCCTGAGATTTTCATCTTAGCCATTCTGACTGGTGTGAGGTGGAATCTCAGGGTTGTGTTTATTTGCATTTCTCTGATAACTAAGAATGGTGAACATTTCTTTAGGTGGTTCAAAGCCATTCGAGTTTCCTCAGTTGAGAACTCTCCACTTAGCACTACACCCCATTTTAATAGGGTTATTTGACTCTCTGGAGTATAACTTCTTGAGGTCTTTGTATACATTGGATATTAGCCCTCTGTCAGATGTGGGATTGGTAAGGATCTTTTCCTAATCTGTTGGTTGCCATTTTTGCCCTATTGAGTGTCTTTTGCCTTACAGAAGCTTTGTAGTTTTATGAAGGCCCATTTGTCGATTCTTGTTCTTAGAGCCTAAGCCATTTGGTGTTCTATTCAGGAAATTTTCCCCTGTGCCCGTGTGCTCTTCTCCACTTTCTCCTATATAAGCTTCAGTGTATCTGGCTTTATGTGGAGGTCCTTGATCCACTTGGACTTGAATGCTGTGCAAGAAGAAAAGAATATCACTCCTGGGCACATACCCAGAAGATGCTACAGCATGTAATAAGGACACATTCTCCACTATATTCATAGCAGCCTTATTTATAGTAGCCAGAAGCTGGAAAGAACCCAGATGTCCTTCAACAGAGGAACAGATACAGAAAATGTTGTGTATTTACACAATGGAGTACTACTCAGCTATTAAAAACAATGAATTCATGAAATTCCTAGGCAAATGGATGGAACTAGAAAATATCATCCTGAGTGAGGTAACCCAATCACAAAAGAACACACATGGTATACGCTCTCTTATAAGTGGATATTAGCCTAAAAGCTCAGAAGAAACAAGATACAACTCACAGATCACAAAACACTCAAGAAGAAGGAAGACCAAAGTGTGGGTGCTTTGGTTTTTCTGAGAAAGGGATCAAAATACTCACAGGAGCAATTATGGAGACAAAATGTAGAACAGAGACTGAAGGAAAGGCCACTCAGAGATTGACCTACCTGGGGATTCATCCTATAAACAGTCACCAAAACCCATACTATTATACATGACAAGAAGTACATACCAAAAGGAGCCTATCATGGCTGTCTCCTGAAGGGCCCTGGCAGTGCCTTACAGATACAGAGGCAGATGCTAGCAGCCAACCATTGGACTGAGCGTGGGGTCCCCAATGGAGGAGTTGGAGGGAGGACTTGGAGGATCTGAAGGATTTTGCAGCCCCATGAGAAGAATGAAAATGTTGGTCAACCAGAACCTGTAGGGCTCCCAGGGCTCCCAAGGACTAAGCCATCCGCCAAGGGGTACACATGGTTCCAGCCACAATTGTGGCAAAGGAATGCCTTGTAGGGCATCAGTGGGAGGAGAGGTCCCTGGTCCTATGAAGGCTCAATAGATACCGTAGCATGGGGAAATCGAGAGGGGAAGTGAGTTGGACAGAGGGGCATCTTCTTGGAGGCAGAGAGTGGGAAGTTGGGTTGGGGGTTTTCTGAGAGGGGGAAAACCAGGAAAGGGTATATGATTTGAAATGTAAATGAATAATATATTCAATAAAAATGTAAAAAAAAAAGAAAAGAAAAAAGAAAGGAAGCATGGTTGAAAGAAAGGAAAATAAGTTTGTTCTGACAGACTGACTGTGAGAGGGATGATGAAGACCTAAATCGCATTAAGCAGAGTGTGGCTGGAAAGGTGAGCAGATCTCAGAGATATTTAAGAGATGACAATATAGCACTTATATAATGTTCTGCAAATCAGATCTTATCTGGAGAATAAGAATGAGTAAACTTATGTTAACTCAAAAGCATCTGCTAGGCATCTGTTACATGCCACCAAAGTCTCCCGGGTACAAATAGAAGTAGGCAAGAAGGATACAAAGTCCTTGTACTATTCATTTTATAGCCTGATAGTACTTAGTAGAGAAATAATAATTGAATAAACAAAGGATTTACATTATTTCTGATGTTAACCAAAGTTATGAATAAGATGTACAGAAATGCTGTAATAACTACCTTGAAAGCATTATGGAGGCTCTTTATATTGAGCAGGCCAGGAGTGTTTTCCTGAAAACAGGTTATATATTCTAATATGTGAGTAATGTGAAGCCTAGAGAAGAAAGTTCTTGGATAAAGTAAAGCTTACAGAAAGATCCTGATGTCAGCAAAGGCTTAACACACTTAATTGTAAGAACACAGACAAATATGGGGGAAAAGCAAAATAGGCAAAGTGGTGGGCATGGCAAACAGGCAGCAGGTAGGTACCACATAGACTTAAGGCAATGGTCATGCACCTGTATTATGATTTCTTTCTCAAGGACAGCAGCTTAAGCAATTCAATGAGCAAATAGGATACAATCAATATTTTACTTCCTAAATATCTTTTTATCTTCTCTGCACAATTTAAGGAGATTGGAGCAAAGGTGTCATAGGATGAAGAGTTGAGATGACTGGCTGATGGAATGAATAGAAGCTGTAAGGAGGAGAGGTACCCGGCCCAACTCCTGAAAATTGGTTTCTGTTTTGCTAGAAGGAGAGGATGATATTATTCACAAAGTGGAAAAGAATAGTAGCAGAGTTATCATGAAGAACAGGAACTGAATGGTTTGAATTACCTACTAGACTTCTACAAAGATATGATGACCCTCTAGAGGGTAGTATAGGCACAGTCTGGGAGACATTAATATTTATTGGAACACTTGACACATTGCTCCTGTTGGGTAGAACTTCCAAAGGGACCACACACTTAAAGGAATAGAAAGACCATATGACTTTACTTGGGCACATGATGCTAATAACACTGTAGAAAACACACAGAAGTGAAGAAACGGGACTGGGAAAAACTGAGAATTTCAAGTTAGTTTCATCAGAGATGTTGGTAAAGATAATTATCATCCACAGGCACACATGGCAGTAGCACAAAGGACTGTGGTTTTTGTGGTTTAAGATGTCAGGTACCTAAATGGGCTGCCAAGAGGAACAATTGTAAGGTAATAGCAAGGGCAGTAGCAGAGAGGATAAAAGATCATTCCAAGTCATATGATCAAGAAATTTGGGGAATAAGCTGCCATTCATAAAGAGACAAAAGGAAAATCTTAAAAATTAACAAGTTGTAGTTATATAAAAAGTATATGTATATGTATATGAAAATTATATAAGAGAATCAGTCATCTGCTTCCTGGTCTCATATGAGTATAGCCTAGAAGAGGAAGGTCTAAGTTACTGAGTGATAAACCATACTGAGGTGCACGAAATTATTCATGAAATCTAGAAAGTGGTGATGGTGGGGATAACAAGGAAATTAAATGTATTGCTAGTTGTAACCTAAAAGCAATGAAAGACTGTGGCACATTTCTGTGTCTATAATGAAGCATTAATGCTGAAAATATGTAAGCCAAAACTTTCATGTTCAAAGTTTTTCTAGACAATAACATTGACTAACCACAAATCATCACATCCTCCTAGCAGAGTCTCCTGCTATCCCAGAATATCTTGTATTGTCCACTGCATACCACTTACTCCTCTTATCTACAGCCAACTAGATCACATTGACACTTCTTTTCCTCTCTTCATTCTTTATAAAAATGACTTCAACTGTTAGTTCTGGCACACATATCCAATCACCAATGAGGCTTACTGCTAGCAATTCCATATCTTCTTACAGGTCATGCTTCCGTAAGCCCCTTTATATTAGAGAAATATTGGTCTTGAGAGTCTGGGCTTGAAATATGTGAAGTATATTGTTCCAGAGTGAATTTGAAGGTATGGAGACTCAATAGAAAGCTTCTATATTTTCTAGTTCCATTCATTTGCCTGAAATTTCATGAAGTCACTGTTTTCAATAGTTGAGTAGTATTCCATTGTGCAAATGTACCACATTTTCTGTATCAATTTCTCTGTTTCTCTGTGGAGGGACATCTGGGTTGTTTCTACCATCTGTCTATTATAAAGAAGGATGCTATAAACATAGTGGAGAATGTGTCTTTATTATATGTTGAAGCGTCTTTTTGGTATATGCCCAGGAGTGGTATAGCTGAGTCCTCAGGTAGTACTATGTCCAATTTTCTGAGGAACCACAGACTGATTTCCAGAGTGGTTGGACCAATTTGAAACACCACCAGCAATGGAGGAATGTTCCTCTTCCTCGACATCCTTACCAGCATCCGTTGTCACATGAGATTTGATCTTAACCATTCTGACTGGTGTGCAGTAGAATCTCAGGATCCTTTCCATTTGCATTTTCTGGATGACTAAAGATATTGAACATTTCTTCAGGTGCTCCTCATCCATTTGAGATTCCTCAGTTGAGAATTTTTTATTTAACTCTGAACCTAAATTTTTTTTAATTTTTTATGTTTAAAATTTATTTATTTATTTATTTTAATTCATTTACATTTCAAGTAAATGTAAATCCCCTTACCCAGTCCCCCCCACCCCCCGCTCCTGGAAACCCCCTATCCCATTCCCCTTCACACTGCTTCAATGAGGGTGCTCCTCCACCAACCCACCCACTCTGACCTCCCCACTCTCAATTACTCTACATGGGGACATCTATCAATCTTCATAGGACCAAGGACATCTCCTATTGATGACTAACAAGGACTTCCTCTGCTTCATATGCAGCCAGAGCCATGGTTCTGGTACTCCTTGGTTGGTGGTTTAGTTCCTGGGAGCTCTGGGGGGTCTGGTTGGTTGATATTGCTGTTCTTCCTACGGGGTTGCTTGGATCTCTAGAGTCTAACTTCTTGAGTTCTTTGTATATATTGAATATTAGCCCTCTATGGAATGTAGGGTTGATAAAGATCTTTCCCCAATCTGTAGGTTGCCATTTTGTCCTGATGACAGTGTCCTTTGCCTTACAAAACCTTTTCAATTTTATGAGGTCCCATTTGTCTCTAGTTGATCTTAGAGCCTGTGCCATTAATGGTCTCTTCAGGAAAATATCCCCTGTGCCGATGTGTTCAAGGCTCCTCCCCATTGAGTGGAAGTCTCACTTCCATTAGATCCACTCTACCTGGTTTTATGTGGAAGTCCTTGATCCACTTGAACTTGAGTTTGGGCTAATCAAGTCACAAAAGAACATGCAGGGTATGTATTCTGTTTTAAGTCGATATTAGGGGTAAAAGCTCAGAATACCCATGATACAACTCACAGACCATATGAAGCTCAAGAAGAAGGAAGGCCAAAGTATAAATGCTTCAGCCCTACTTAGAAGGGGGAACAAAATAATCATGGGAGGAAGAGGGAGGGACTTGTGAGGAAGAGAGGAGGGGGAGGGAAAAACTGGGCAGGATCAGGTATGGAGGAGATGGGGGAATTTCAAAGAGTCAGGAAATTGAACAGAGGTCTGTAGCAGTGGGGGATGGGGAACTAGGGATAGCCATCAGCAAGTCCCAGATGCCAAGAAATCAAGAGGCTCCCAGGACCCAACAGTGATGACATCATCTGAAATACAGAGAGAGAGAGAGAGAGAGAGAGAGAGAACCTATAGAGACCATATCCAGTCGTGAGCACAGCTCCCCACTGAGGGATGGAGCCAGCCACCCCATCTCAAGATATTAACCCAGAATTGTTCCTGTCTAAACTAAATATAGGGGCAAAGAGTGCAACAGAGACTGAAGGAATAGCCATCCAAAAACTGCCCCACCTGGGGATCCTTCCCATATGCAGCCACCAAATCCAGACACTACTGTTGATACCAAGAAGTACTGGCTGAAAGGAGCCTGATTTAGCTGTTTCCTGAGAGGCTCTAATAAAATCTGACCAATAGAGATGCAGTTGCATGCAGTCAACCATAAGACTGAGCACAGGGGCCCAATGGAGGAGTCAGGGGAAGGACTGAATGAGCTAAAGGGGTTTTCAACCTCATAAGAAAATCAACAATATCAACCAACCAGGCCCTCCCACTCAGAGCTCCCAAGGACTAAATCACCATCTAAAGAGTATGAATGTACTGGTCCTGTCAGGAAAGAGTTGGGCTCCCAGGAGCGCTTTCACTTCTGGGCTTGAGGTGAGATCCTCTCTCCCATACCTATCCTGAACTGACCTGCTAGAAGTACACAAATCACAATATCAGTGGAGCAGCTGGGAAGGAATCTTTCACCTGCCAGCCTGGGCTACTTCACAGGCCTCTGTGCATTGGTCCTGCCAGGAGTCTTGCTACAGCCAGAGACAGCAAGACGAACTAACACCAGAAATACCCAGAGGGCAAAAAGCAAACTCAAGAACCATACCAATAGAAACTAAGCCTACTTGGCATCATCAGAACACAGTATTTCCAACACAGCAAGTCCTGGATACTACAACACAACTGAAAAGCAAAATTTAGATTTAAAATTGCATCTCGTGTCACTGATAGAGGCCTTTAAGAAGGACTTAAATAACTCCCTTAAAAAATTATGGGAGAATTCAAATAAACAGGTAGAAGCCCTTAAAGAGGAAACACATAAATCCCTTAAAGAATTACAGGAAAATATAACCAAACAGGTGAAGGAATTGAACAAAACCATTCAGGATATAAAAACCGAAATAGAAACAATAAAGAAATCACAAAGGAAGAGAACTGTGGAGATAAAAACCTTGAAAAGAAATCAGGAGTCATAGATGCAAGCACTGATAACAAAATACAAGATATAGAAGAAAGAATCTCAGGTGCAGAAAATGTCATAGAAAACATTGACACCACAGTCAAAGAAAATGCAAAATGCAAAAAGCTCCTAACCCAAAACATTCAGGAAATCCAGGGCACATTGAGAAGATTAAACCTAAGGATCATAGGTATAGCATAGATTCCCACCTTAAAGGGCCAGTAAATATCTTTAACAAAATTATAGAACTTCCCAGACCTAAAGAAAGAGATGCACATAAACATACAAGGAGCCTACAGAAATCCAAATAGATGAGACCAGAAAAGATATTCCTCCTGTCACATAATAATCAAAAGACCAAACAAAGAAAGAATATTAAAAGCAGTAAGGAAAAAAGGACAAGTAATATGTAAAAGCAGAACTACACCAGACTTCTCGCCAGAGACTATGAAAGCTAGAAGATCCTGGGCAGATCTCATACAGACCCTAAAAGAAGACGAATGACAGCCAAGGCTACTATGCCCAGCAAAACTTTCAATTACCATAGATGGAGAAACCAAGGTATTCCATGACAACAACTAATTTACACAATATCTTTCCACAAATCCAGCCCTACAAAGAATAATACATGGAAAACACCAACACAAGGAGGGGAACTATACCCTAGAAAAAGCAAGAAAATAATCTTCTTTCAACAAACCCAAAAGAAGATAACTACACAAACATAAAAATAATATCAAAAATAACAGGAAGCAATGGTCACTATTCCTTAATATCTCTTAACATCAATGGATTAAATTCGCCCCCAAAAAAGACATAGACTGGATGCATAAACAGGACCCACCATTTTGCTGCATACAGGAAATGCACCTCAGTGTCAAAGACAATCACTACCTCAGAGTAAAGGACTGGAAAACAATTTTCCAAGCAAATGGTCCCAGGAAAAGACCTTGGATACCCATTCTAATATCGGATAAAATTGACTTTCAATCAAAAGTCATCAAAAAAGATAAGGAAAGACACTTCATACTAATCAAAGGAAAAATCTGCCAAGAAGAACTCTCAATTCTGAACATTTATGCTCCAAATGCAAGGACAACCACATTCATAAATCAAATTTTACTAAAGCTCAAAACACACATTGTACCTCACACAATAATTGTGAGGGGTATTAACACTCAGCCATTATCAATGGACAGATCATGGAAACACAAAATAAACAGAGACACAATGAAATTAACAGGAGTTGTGGATTTAACAGATATCTATAGAACATTTCAAGTCAAAAGAATATACCTTCTTCTCAGCACCTCATGGTACTTTCTCCAAAATTGACCATATAATTATTCACAAAACAGACCTTAACAGATATAAGAAGATTCAAATAATCCCATGTCCCCTATAAGATCACTACAGAATAAGGCTGGCTTCAATAGCAACAAAAGCAACAGAAAGCCCATATACACATGGAAGTTGAACAATGCTCTACTCAATGATGAAATATAGGAAGAAGAAGAAATATAGAAATTAAAGATTTTTTTTTAGAATTTAATGAAAATGAAGACACATCATCCCAAAACTTATGGGATACATGAAAGCAGTGCTAAGAGGAAAACCCATAACTCTAAATGCCTCCAAAAAGAAACTAGAGAGAACATACAGGAGCAGCTTGACAGAACACTTGCAACTCAAGAACAAAAGGAACAAATACACCAAAGAGGAGTAGACAGCAGGAAATAATCAAACTTGGGGCTGAAATCAACCAAAAAGAAACAAAAAGAACTATACAAAGAATCAACAAAACGAGGAAATGGTTCTTTGAGAAAATTAACAAGAGAGATAAACCCTTTCCCAGACTAACAAGAAGGCACACACACACAGTACCAAAATTAATAAAATCAGAAATGAAAAAGACATAACAACAGAAACTCTGGAAATTCAAATATCTTCAGATCCGTTACAAAAGCTTATACTCAACAAAATTGGAAAAATCTGGATGAAATGAATAATTATCTAGACACATATTAGGTGCCAAAGTTAAAACAGGATCACATAAACCATCTAAACAGTCTCATAACCCCTGAAGAAAGAGAAGCAGTAATTAACAGTCTCCCCCCCCAAAAAAAATCTAGGACCAGGTGGGTCCAGTGGAGAATTCTATTAGATCTTCAAAGAAGATCTAATACCAATACTCTTCAAATTATTCCACAAAATAGAAACAGAAGGAATACTACCCAAAACCCACACAAAGACCAAAGAAAGAAAGAGAACTTCTGACCAAATTCCCTTATGAACATTGATGCAAAATTACTCAATAAAATTCTTGCCACCCAACCTCAGAACACATCAAAATGATCATTCACCACAATCAAGTAGGCTTCATCCCCAGGATATATGGATGGTTCAATATATGGAAATCCATCAATGTAATCCACTACATAAACAACTCAAAGAAGAAAACACATGATTATTTCATTAGATGCTGAAAAGACATTTGATAATATTCAGCATCCCTTCACGTTAAAAGTCTTGTAAAGATCAGGAATTCAAGGCCCATACCTAAACATAGTAAAAGCAATATACAGCAAACCAGTAGCCAACATCAAACTAAATGGAGAGAAACTTCAAGCAATCCCACTAAAATCAGGGAAGAGACAAGGTTGCCCTCTCTCTCCCTATCTATTCAATATAGTACTTGAAGTTCTAGCTAGAGCAATTAGACAACAAAAGGAGGTCAAAGGGATACAAATTGGACAGGAAGAAGTCAAAATATCACTATTTGCAAATGATATGATAGTATACTTAAGTGACCCCAAAACTTCCACCAGAGAACTCCTAAACCTGATAAACAACTGCAACAAAGTCGTTGGATATAAAATGAATGCAAGCAAATCAGTAGCTTTTTTATACTCAAAGGATAACCAGGCTGAGAAAGAAATTAGAGAAATGACACCCTTCACAATAGCCACAAACAAAAATATAAAGTATCTTGGTGTGACGCTAACCAATCAAGTGAAAGATCTGTATGACAAGAATTTCAAGCATCTCAGAATGAAATCAAAGAAGATCTCAGAAGATGGAAAGATCTCTGATGCTCATGGATTGGCAGGAGTAATATAGTAAAAAATGGTCAACTGCCAAAAGAAATCTACAGATTCAATACAATCTCCATCAAAATTCAAACTCAATTCTTCATAAAGCTAGAAAGAGCAATCTGTGAATTCATTTGGAATAACAAAAAAACCAGAATAGTGAAAACTATTCTCTACAACAAAAGAACTTCTGGGGGACTCACCACCCCTGACCTCAACCTTTACTACAGAGCAATAGTGATAAAAACTGTATAGTATTGGTACAGAGACAGGCAGGAAGATCAATGGAATAAAACTGAAGATCCAGAAATGAACCCACACACCTCTGGTCACTTGATATTTTACAGAGGAGCTAAAAACATTCAGTGGAAAAGAGACAGCATTTCTATCAAATGCTGCTGTGTCAACTGGCAGTCAGCTTTTAGAAAATTGCAAATAAACCCATTTTTATCTCCTTGTACAAAGCTCAAGTGCACGTGGATCAAGAACCTCCACATACTGAAGCTTACAGAAGAGAAAGTGCGGAAGAGCCTTGAACACATGGGCATAGGGGAAAATTTCCTGAATAGAATACCAATGGATTATGCTGTAAGATCAAGAATTGACAAATGGGACCTCATAAAATTGCAAAGCTTCTGTAAGGCTCCAATATGTTCATAGCAGCCTTATTTATAATAGCCAAAAGCTAGAAAGAACCCAGATGTCCTTCAACAGAAGAATGGATATAGAAAGTATAGTACACTTACACAAGGTAATATTACTCAGCTATTAAAAACAATGACTTTGTGAAATTCTTAGGCAAATGGGTGGAACTAGAAAATATCATTCTGAATGAGATAACTCAATCACAAAAGAACCCACATAATATGCCCTCACTGATAAGTGGATATTAGCCCAAAAGTTCTGAATACCCAAGATACAATTCATAGACCATATGAAGCTCAAGATGAAGGAAGACCAAAGTGTGGATGCTTCAGTTCATCTGAGAAGGGGAACAAAATACTCACATGAGCAAATATGGAGATAAAGTGTGGAGCAGAGATCAAAGGAAAGGCCATCCAGATACTGTCCCACCTGGGAATTCATCCCATAAACAGTTACTAAACCCTGACACGATTGTGGATGACAAGAAATACTTGCTGAAAGGACCCTGATATGCATGTATCCTGAGAGACATCTGTCATAGCCTTACAAATGCAAAGGTGAGGTGGATGCTTGCAGCCAACCATTGGATTGAGCGTGGGGTACCCAATAGTGGTGTTAGAGAAAGGACTGAAGGAGCTGAAGGAGTTGCCAACCTCATAGGAAGAACAACAATATCAACCAATCACACCTCCCCCCAAAACTCCCAGGGATTAAGCCATCAACCAAGGTGTATACATGGCTCCAGCTGCATTTGAAGCAGAGGATTGCCTTGGCAGGCATCAATAGGAAGAGAGGTCCTTGCTCTTTCCTATGCAGGCTTGAAAAGATGTCCCACAGTAGGGGAATCGAGGAAGGTGAGAATAGGGTGGTTGGAGGAACACCCTCATAGAAGAGAGGGGAGGGAGGATGGGATAGGGGTTTTCTGGTGGGGGGACAGGGAAAGTGGGTAAAGTTTAAAATGTAAAGAAAGAATATATTCAATAAATAAACGAGGAATACACATTCATGGACCCATGGATCCAGCTATATATGTAGCAGAGGATGACCTTATCTGGCATCAATGGGAGAGGAGCCTGTGAAGGCTCAATGTCCCAGCTTAGGGGAATGTTAGGACGGAGAGGCAGGAATGGGTGAGTGGGTGGAGGAGCACCCTTAGAGAAGCAGGGGGAAGGGGGAGAGGATAGGTGTTTGTGGAGGGGAAAACAGAAAGGGGAATTCCATTTGAAATGTAATTAACCAATAAAATAACCAATAAAACAAGAAGCTTCTATGATGATTAAGAATGTGTCTATGTGACCTCAGGAAATTGTGGTGACACTGCAGGAATAGAATAAAGCATCCAATAAATCATTAGCATCCATATTCTTTAGTACATCAGAATGATTCACTGCCTGTGGACTGTGAGAAACTCCTACCAGCATAGGCAGAAGTTCCTTCCTTAGGAAGTGAGTGTGTGTGTGTGTGTGTGTATGTGTGCCACCAGTTGACAGCACAGTCCTGCTCTACCAGGCCCTCTCTGCTGGGAAGGTCTGCCTTGCTGCCATCGGCTGGATGAAAGAATCCAGCAAAATGAAGGCTGAGACTGTGAGTCAAACTATCTTTCTTCCCTTAAATAATTCTTTAAGGTATTGGTCAGAGTAACAAACATGTGTGACTTACACAACTATAATGAGCTCCTTTCACCCAATATAGCATACCTGTCTCAACAACCATATATCTCAAAACATACTAAAAAGCAAACATCACAGTTTTCTCAGGAGACTGACTACACATCAGGATAATGATGTTGGAATCATCAGATCTGTATCCAAAGTAGTTGGAATGAATATGCTCGGCACTTTAATGAAAAAAGCAGACATAATGTAGGAATGTGGTTTACATACACGTCTGTGTGTGTAAACAGAGATGGAAACCCTAAGAAAGAATATAAAAAGAAATAATTGAAATAAAACCACTGTAACACAGAAAAGAAATATTGTGCCCATCTGTGCAGCCCTCAGAAGCTTGTGTCTTTTATTCTAACTTCCTAAGCATTAATTGAGGAGAAATTTTAGTCAGGATGATGGAAGAAAGAATTTATAACAAGAAAGGTTAGTCCTTAGGGAGAAGACAGAAAGCTCTCCACCTGAGCTCACACTGTCCCTGCACAACCCGAATTGTACCTTGATTAGGCTCTGCTACCAGGAAAATTGATGGGAGGGAAGTGCAGAGTACAAGAGTTCTCTTCAATGAAGCATTTCATAACTGCTGCTTCCGTGCTGTCTGGGCATATTACACCATCAATTGTGTGACTCCTACTTATTACTGCTAATTGCTGCACACAAGATGTTGCTGACCACTGCAGAGCAGCCACTAAACCTAAAAAGGTAGGGCCAGAAGCACTTAATCGGTTATTGGGGTCGTTGCAAAATCCTGGGAGAAGAATCAATTTTTCTGTAACTATCTGCCTGATAGCAGCAAAAGGCGCTCAGGTTTTTTGAACAGTAAATAAAGGCCTCCCAAGGACAAATCATTAATTTCTTGCTGAAACTTGCCCTTTACAGTAAATTGTTATTCGTAAGCAACTATTCATTGTCATACATTTCTCAGCTCACAGATGAATTCCAAAAGCTAGAGTACAAAATTTATAGATACTCTTAATTCTTTGCTTATCCATATTTGAGGGCCATCTGAGAACATTCACGGGAGATCCCAGGGCAACTTTCCTTCTCTTTTGTGATTGTGTTTTTCTGTCCCAGCTGGACATTTTCTCATGTGTTTCACATATGATTCATGGAAATAGAGAAAAACTCTGTGGCAAATACTGATCTCTTTAACTGGAGCTTTTGGGAAAGGAATAGTGTTTTAATGCATGGAGTCCTAAAGTGCTGGTGAGAGCTAGATCCTCTTTAGTGGATCATGGTGTTTTGAAGTTAAGGGCTCCTGAGAATATGTGGAAAATTCCAGAATATTTCTTGAAACAAGGCACATGCTCATACACTTATGCAAATCTCCATTCTGACCACCAGGGACAGCTTTACCAGGAGTTTTAGAGATTTATTATAAAGATTGCAGCTGTGCAGGGTGAGTACTTCCTCTGTGTGCTCCTTCTTTACAGCTGTTTCTGTAGTCGACTTTTATGAGGAGTTATTTCTTCACTCTCCAAAGAATGGTGGAAACATTTCACATGGCACTCAGCCTAGTTGTTCTCTCTTCTCGTGCCCATGAGGGTAAATGTGATTAATTTGTTTTATCATCTAGATGTCTAGTTGTTCATTGTCTGTTCATTTAATTCCCCAAACACTTGGACCCTTTCAGATTCACAACTGTCCAAAGCTCAATACCCACAGGCTCCTACTAGGAATGACACACTCTTATTTCTGTCTCCTGTTCAGTCTCTTCCTCAAGACCCTGATGCTTCCAGGACTAGCAGCCTTTGTCATGACCTGCTCAATGACACAGGAGGTCAAATGCCATGCAGTCAGGTTCCAGGACTACAGGAAACAGTCTAGATTTTGGCTTTCCATATGACCATTATCTACCACTCAAATCACCCTGATCAAGGGACCTGTGAAAGCAATCTCTGTCCTTTGTGTGTTTTGAAAATCAATCAAAGCATGTGCCTCCTGCATGTGAAAACACTTGAGATCACCTCCTAAAAGAATATCTAAGAAGAGTAACACTTTTCACTACCCACATGGCCTCTTCTGTTCTTTAGAGCCAACCTGTATTAAAAAGAATTTTTCTCAACTTTGGAAGTTTCGTTAGATATCCTCACATTCCTTTATGGAAAAGTCAGTTAAAAGCTGACTTCAGTGGAGGTGTATGGGAAGATTATGTAACTAATTTAAAAGGCCTTTTTTATATTAAGATCTAAGCCTTCACTTCTGGCCACAGTGTTAGCCAAAGTAAAAAGACATAGAGATGTCTGAGGCAAGAAAAGTTTTGTGCCACGGGAAGAAATGTCTGTGGCGTATTCAGTTCTAGACAGTGGGTATGAAATACGGACAGAGGAAGTAAGACAATGACTCTCAAGAAATGGATTATAGTAGAGACTTCCCAGGAAACTTTTAGAACTAAGTAGAAATCCTGCACAGGAAGGAAGCATTTACTCTTCTGGACTTGCCCTGGAAGATAAATCATGGGCCTCCTAGGATGTGCCAGAAGATCCCAGGCCTCCTGGAGGAGTGTAGTGAGCATGGGCTCTCATCATGAGAGAGGAAAGTCCCTGCTGAGCCAAGTGGGCACATCAGAGATGGATGGCTACGTGGGGTTTCAGCAAAGATTGCAAAGAGATATTAGCTACTATGGAAGTATCAACTAGCCACTGTATCAATGAGGGCTCTATAGAGGAACAAAACTAATGATGTGTTTGTGGGTGGGTGGGTGTGTGTGTGTGCGCGCGCGCGCGCGCGCGCGCGCGCGCGCGCGTGTGTGTGTGTGTGTGTGTGTGTGTGTGTGTGAGCTGAAACATAATAGTTACTCAGTCCTGGAAAATTGGCATAATCCCTCAATGGCTGTCTCTTACTAGAGTTGAGTGTGACAACATATATAGTGTCCTAGTCCATAAGGCTGAGTGTCTCAACATTTCAAATCTGATGATAGAAGTCCAGAAAGTGCCTGGAGAGCCACTGGTCCCTAGCCCATGGTGAAAGCTTGAAAATGCTTGCTCTGGTATCAGTGCAGAAATCAACAGCTACAAAACAAATTGTCACCAGGAAAAGAGGGGAGGCCAAGCAAGCCAAAGGGGAGGTGGTCTTCCTTCTGCAGTGTCTTTCCTATGTGGATTGCCATCAGAAAGTGGCATCCACAGTCCAGAGGGGTCTTCTCATACTGGTCACGGCAAGCAGGACACTTCTGCAGTTGAGACTCCCTACACACCTGAGATTCTAATTTGTAACAAGTTGACATTAAACCAACCCACCATAGTCACCAAGAGTAGAGGCAAAACACCTTGTTACTGAGGACCAGAGATAAAATGCATAAGCCAACACCCAAGTGAGGATTATAAAGCATTATCAACTGGAGAAAGATGCAGGATGACCTCATACAGAAACACAGTTCCTTTTTAATATGGAAAAAGCAAGTGATAATTGGGACCATTCTAGACTCGGAGGCAGGTGACTTTCCAAGCCACCCTCTGCTTTAGCCATTTATATCTAATGGACAGTTGATTTCCTTTTTAGCCAAATATAATGTATGAAGAATGCAAATAAAACAACCAAGTTTGAGACGCTTTTGACTGGGAAGACAGAACGTTTCAAATGAGGACAGAAAAGAGTAAAGTGAGGTTAATTACACAACACAGTTATCTGTGCATCACTTGAGCATCACTGTACATTCTGAGCCCATGTAATCCACCATGTTAAAAGCAGAATGCAGAGTATACCAACATATAAATATATGTAATATTTAAACTCACATAATATCATTTGCTATATGCTTCATTTACCTTTAACAATAAACAGTCATTTAAGTTCATTCTATGACTGCTTGTTATATATATGTGTATGTTTCTGGGAATCAAATCATGGCAAAAGCATAACAACATCAAGTTCTTATAAACCTTCATAGAGAAGTTAGTTTAAAGATGTCTACGAGTTGCATTTTCTAAGAACAAAAGATACCTCCAGGAGTATTCACAATTATTGATCCTTTAACATTAGATATAAAGCTTCCCATTGTAAAATCTGTGTGATTTCTGACAAAGTAAGAGGATATGGAAGTAGTACATAAAAAAAGATTCTGTTATTTTAGAAAAAAACATTCCAGAAATCATGCATTTGACTTGCTAATGCATGAGTTGAACTAAAATAACCCCCTTTAGTTTTCAGAAAAGGTCCACTAACTCTTAATTTAGCTTTGGTTAATTACAATAAATGTACACAAAATGCATGCACGCTGCATGCACACACACACACACACACACACACACACACACACACACACACATGCATCTCTTAAAATTGGTTCAGGTCTGCCAGAGATTTCATCCTTTGTATTGATCTCTGCTGCCACAGTGCATGTGAAAACAGATTCCATAACCACTAAATTCTATGCTCTAGCCTTCGAACAATCCAAGTACTTTTATGCCCTTATTAGTTACTATGTCATTAAATGGGATGGTATCTGAATCTTCTGTTGCCCATGGAAAATTGTATGGTGGACTCAGTTCTTTAGTGATGCTGTTTATGTAATGGTGCATCCCATCAGGTCGACAGCAAGAACATATGATCCAATGTATCCCACTAATGTAAATTATTTTATTTAAAGACCTATAGTGAACTTATAGTGAATACATGTCACTAAAGATACTTCATGTCAAAAAAAGGTGATTCATAAGCTCTCATTACATATTTTAAAAATTACAACCTTACAGAATTTAATTACAGGGGTTAAAAAATAATAGAAAACGTTTATAATGAGATCCATTTCTTGTGGATCACTCTTAGAAATTCTCTACTGTATGGGTTGTTCATGACCAACTTGTCAAATGTTGTCTTTCCAAAAGCTTATTGTAGACACTATGTGTAACGTCTACACTAGTATGTCAGCTCACTCCAGTGATACGGAAGCTAGAGTACCATCCCAAGAAATGCTACAATTTTAGAATATTAATTTAACACAACATTAAATATTTTTAAAATTTCTCTAATTACTAAGAATAGCTTAAAAGATTTCTTTTTCACTAAATAGTATGGATATTTAGCATTAATTTTATTTCCACTTTGGAATGGCTAATAACTACTCTAAAACTGTAGAGTAGTTTAGTCTAGATTCTACTTCTTATGCACATAAATTAGTGGCTTTCAAGAATAAGTGGATTTTTACAAAATAATTGGAAAGATACCCTTAGTCAGTACAGTTAGTTTCGATTTAAAGGCACGTCATCATACAGACTAAGACCAGTCACAGCTGTATAACAAGGCTCCATTAGCCTTCTCCTTGCGCTATAATAAGGCATCACACTACAGTGCCTGAGAACATTGTCACTGTGCCTTAGTTCAAATGACTGAGGAAAATTTCTCTGGACAAAAGTGACTGTTCACCACCCTGAATGCTTCCCTTCAGGGTTTCAAAGGACAATGCATGTCTATGTCCTTTCTTGTTCTGTTCAAGGTTCTCGGTGTTTCTTAAGTTCTGGTCACTTCTGGACTTTCATGGCCAGTGCAGCTGTATCTTTGAGACCATTCTTCTAACCACATCTCTTTATGTGTCCCCCCAACCCCTTTCCAACTTTTGGAACTTTGAGGACTACAATAAGTCACCTAGTTGATACATAGTATTCTCCTATCTAAAATGTAACTGATAAGTAACCTTAGTGCCAGATTCTTGATACATTTACTTTCCTTTTGCTATACAGTGGAGCAAAATCATAGATATTGGGTGTTGGAATATAAATACTGTCTGAATCTATTAGTCTGCCTATCAAAGGAAGTATAAATCCATAAGATTATTAGACACAAAAAGCTAACGAGAGAAGAAAAATAATTATCCAACTTTTTGTAAACTACCATGTATATAAAAATGTAATGATTGAGATAGTAACATCTAGATTAAATAAGATTAAAAAAGACCACATGTTTTCTCTTTTCCTGTCAGACTGACTCAGATCTCAGATTCTGCCTCCCTTTCCCTCTCCCTCTCTCTCCCTCTTTCCTTCCCACAGTCTCCCTCTCTTCCTTCCTCCTTCCTTCCCTCCTTCCCTAACCCCCCTCACACACACAGGTTCATGGGGCCAGTCTATTAGACAAAACAAACAAATCTACAAATAAACAAGCAATGAAAGCCCAAGTCCTTTCATTGACAATGGCACATCTTTGTATAAGCATCAACATGAGACTTTAAGTCAACAAAGTACACACTCTTTCTATTTTTTCCTAGGAAATAAATATGTCTTATCTTTGAAACACACCTGTATTTTCAAAGATTTCTCACTTTTCTCTCATGTTTGATCTAAGAATACTATATATACACCATCAAAGCTTTTAGGTACTACGTCATCTGTTCATGACTATATAATAAAATCACAGCAGTAAAGTTAAATATCACTGGAAACTTTGTGTCACCATGGTGCTTTACAAATCTTATTGCTGCTTTGAAAAGTCTAACTGCATACTATAAAAAATAGACAAAATCATTTAGATTTAAAAAATAGAGAGGAAAAGATCATTTCACAATAAAGGGCTTAAGCTATAACAGACTAAATAGGTTGTTCTCTTTGACTAATGGGTCTCACAGCACTGGCATTGCCTCATGCTTGATCAATTTCACTTTCTATGTGCCCCAGCTGCTCCACCGTTCCTGTGCCCTGTGTGCTCCCGGCCGTCCCACTTTGGACAGTTATTAGAGAGAATGTGGAGATCTCACCTCTGGGTCTGGGAGTGAGTGCACTCCTGGGAGCCCAGCTCCCTCCTGGGGAAAACTGTGCACAGAGGTCTGTGGAAGAGCCTTAGCTCCCGGGTGCAGATGGTGACCCAAAGAATCCTGTCCTAGCTGTTCCACTGTTCCTGTGCCCTGTGAACTCCTGACAGGTCCTTCCTTGAACAGTCACCGAAGAGAAAATGGAGATCTCACTCAAAGCTGTAGAATCAGAGCACTCCCTGGAGACCAGCTCTCCTGGCAGGACCTATGCACAGAGGGCTGTGGAACAGCCCTAGCACCTGGAAGACACTGGAGAAACAACTGAGGATATAAAAAGATGGAAGAAGCTCCTAGGCTCAATGGATCAATAGGATTAATGTCTCAAAACATAACCCCCCTAGCAAAAGCAATCTATAGACTCCGGTCACCAAAATTCACATATATGTCTTCCCAGATCTTGAAAAGACAATTTTCAGCTTCATATGAAAACACACAGGCAAGACATACACACACACACACACACATATGCACACACACAAAGCAGGAGAGCTAAAATAAATCTTGAATAATAAAAAGCTGCTGAGATGTTGCTGAGATTTTAAGTTGTACTACAGAGATATAGTAATAAAAACATTATACTGGCATAAACCTGACATGTTGAGCAATGGACTTAAGTCGAATACCCAAACATTATTCCACGCAATTATGGACAAGATTTTTGATAAAGAACTCAGAAATTCACACTTGGAAAAAAATCATCTTCAATCAGTAGTGCTGGTGAAAATAGGCAGCTGCATGTAGACGTATCCATGTAGATTCCACACTTGTCACTCTAAACAAAACCCAACTCTAAACAGATTAAAACTTCAGCATAAAACCAGACACTGTACCTGATAAAAGAGAAAGTACGAAACATCTTTGAACTCATTGGCACTGGAAGAGTTTCTGAACAAAACACTGATAGGCCAGGTACTAAGATCAACATTAATATATGTGACCTCATAAAACTGAAGAGCATTATATAAGGCAAAAGATACCATAATTTGGAGAAAGCATCAGCCTACAAAATAGAAAAATATAGATATACATTTTATATAGATCCTATTAGAATTCCTAAAATTAAATCAGTATTAATTAAGCTCTTTTATAGTGGGTATCTTCTAATAGTCAAAACTACAAATGAGAAGTCTGTCAGTCTCCTATGTGTCATCAGTTAATTGCTTCCAGATAGTAACCAGACTTTCTACTACTCAAAGCATAATCTAAGAGGTTGTAAAATCATTAGCTAAACGTCATTAAAAGGGAACTAATGATTTGTGATAGGTGTTAAGACAGAAGATAAAATATTGACTAAGTTTATGTATACAAAACTTCACTCATAACTTAGTTATGGTTTTTAACTCTTGAGGAACCTATGGAGCTGTGACAGGTGATAAATGTTTAGCCAGATAAATACTCCTACTGGATATGCATGTAAACATTCACTGCTGTAAACTTCTTATTTAATTTATGATTTGATTTTAAGTGTGAACTTGGAATGAACTTTTTAAAATGTGATCATGTATTCTGAAAAGATGTGTAAGTGCTGAGGACAAAAGAGAAGGGTCAGAACTGAGCTAAGGGGAGCATTTTAGACAGAACACCTTCCAGACAGATATGAACAGAGCTTTTTAGAATAGAACTGAAGATAATTTTTTAAGTCAGGACACAGGAGAGCTTTTTAGACAGAATTTAACTCAAAAGAATTTAAAAGTATAGGCCTAGCATGAGGAGAAGAAGCACTGAGAGTTAGAGCGTTATTTTGACACCAGAGCAGGAGGAGAGAGCAAGATTTGAAAGAGAATACAGAGTGGAATAACTGAGAAACTATAAGATAACATAAAAAATTAAGAAAGCAATATATAGAGTGCAGAGGGGAAGGGGAATAAGGAAGCTGCAGAGAGAACTGAAGGTGTAGACAGGCTTCTTCTTACCATGGGACAAAACAGATATTTCTTAATAACAAGGCAGGCTTAGTCTTATTAAAGGAACAAAGCTTTCTTCTTACAAACTCGGGTTTAGTTCATTTAGCATTAAAAGGATAGAAGCTTTTTCTTTCTCTATGCAGTAAAGACTGGAGCTAAACTTTCTTTCAGAATGAGTGAGTTCTTTCTGCACTGGTACTTGGTTTTTTTGGTCCAAATGCATAAGGAACGATTTATGTGTTAAAGTATGTGATTGTGAGAATGTATGCAAGATGGCCCAACTGGTTTGAGTGGAAATATATAGAGGTGTATGTATGAACGTGTATATGAATTTATATATTTTCATATCTAGCAGTTTTCCCTTTGTGAACATTATTCTCTTCTCCTTGCTTAATAGAAGTTTATTACTCCAAATTTACCCCTAGCCTGGCAAGCAAGAGGCATCTGTACAAAAGGGCAAAGGCTCTAGCAATTAATGCTTTACTTAATCTTGTGCTGTTTTAGGATGAGTTGCTAATGACAGACACTGCCATTTTTTGGCCTCAGAAGAACACAGAAGGCAGGTCAGGTACAGAAGCAAAGTAACTTAGACTTAGATAAGTGGACTTTAATTATCATACAGCAACCCTAAATATCTTGTAAGACAAAAGTATTACCCTCCACTGATATTCTTCCCCCTAGATTGCCTCAAGAAAAACCAACAAGAAAGAAGACCCCACTGGTATCAATATAAAACTGGATACATAAAGCCTCATAGAAAAGAAAATGGGAAATACTCTTGAATGCAGATGGAGGGAGGGAAGTGGAACTGGAAGAGAGGGAAGATGGGAAGAGGAAAACAGGGTTTAGGTTCAGATATGGGGAAGGACAGGAGAGATGTCTAATGGAAATCTTCAATTAACAGGGGTGAGAAGGTAGGGGGCATCTCCAGGGGGCGTCAGGAACATGGGATAAAGAAGGTGCCCAAGAATTCCTCGGGTGATCTTATCTGGAACTCACTAAATTGTGGATATAGAATTTGTTATTGCTACCTCCTGTAACCAGGCAAGAACCCCAGTGGAGCAATAGAGTCATCAACCCACAGAAAATGTATCCTGTTTAGAAGAAATGTAGTGACAGGGAATGAAGCAGGGTCTGAGGGAATAGCTAACCAATAACTGGCCCAACTTGACACCCATCCCATTGGCAACCACTAAAACCCAACTATTAGTGATACTCTGTTATGCTTGCAGACAGGCGCTAGTTGGTTTCTGAGAGGCTCTATCCAGCAGCAGACTCAGACAAATACAGAGGAGCAGTGAATAGAGCTTGGGGATTCTTGTTGAAGAATAGGGGGAAGGATTGCAGGCCCTGAAGGGGATAGGAACTCTACATTAAAACCAACAGAGTTAACTAACCTGGAACCTTGGGTCTCTCAGAGTCTGAATCACCAACCAAAGAACATACAGTGGCTAGACCTAGGCCTCCCCTCACATATGTAGCAGATTTTCAGCTTGGTCTTCACATGGGTCCCAATCAACTGTATTGGTGGCTCTCTAAAACCCTATTACCTGTATGTGAGATTTGTTCTTTTAGCTGGGCTGCCTACTCTGGCCTCAGTGTGAGCAGAAGCACCTGCCTATCAGAGACTTGGAGTTCTAGGGTGGAGGAGACCCAGAAGTCTCCTACTTCCTCAGAGAAGAGGAGGGTAACTGGGGAAGGAATATGGGAGGGAGTGGCCAGGAAGTGAGTGTGATATAAAGTGAATAAACAAAAAAATTAAATGTAAAAAATATCTATGTTGTCTATGAGCTTCAGTTTTATTCTGAATATGATGGAAGACATTGGAGCATCTAAAGAAAAGACTGGCATGATGTTATGCATACTTAAAAGAATGATTTGCAGTAAAGTTACTTCTAATAAGCTAAAAATGCATCCTCTAGAGCTAAGAAGATGGCAGACTATGTCAAGTTCTTGCTGAATAAGCTTGAGGACTTGAGTCCAGATTCACAGAATATACATAAAACCAGAAACAATAGTGAACATCTGTCATCCCTGAATTCTTGCTTCATGATGGGACACAGAGTCCCTGGAATCTGGGGGCTCAAGAAGATTGGAATATGCATCATTGAACAAAGAAAAAGTTGGAAACTTGAGGACCAACACTCAAGTCAAGAACATGAACAAGAACATGCATGAATGGGCACAGGGATGCACACTCACATATGCACACATACATGGATACATACACACTTGTACAGACATACACACATGTATACATAAAAATACATACACACATATATATGTACATACACACATATATATGTACATACACACATATACGTGTCCATAATCCATATATACTCACATATATACACAGATACTTACATAGATACATACACACATACAGACATTTCTGTATACACACACATATATACATGTAGTATATATGTGTGTGCATGTACATATGTATATATACTTTATTAGTATGTTTACACCACATGCCTTACATAAGGCTTGTTTAATTTGATACTTAGTTTACAATGAGTTTTTGCCCACCCAGTCTAAATGAGTATTCAATATTAAAAATACCCAAATTATTGTTAAGAAAAGGTTTCTAAAATTTCAGTATCAATAAGATTACATAAAAAACATAAAACACTAGTTGGCTTGTCCAACAAAACAAGGAAGGTTTCAAACTCCCTTGATATGTACAAGTTCCAAGGACTGAGGTACCAAAAGCCAGTAGTAGTATTGATATCTCAGTCCTGAGAATTTCATCACGCTTTCCCTAGTAGCAATTTCATGAGGCAAGATTGCACATTTGACATTGTTTCCATTCCTCACCTAGCACTACTTTGTTTCAAATTATGAGAACAAACAAAGTTGTGTTGTTTAAGGAAGCTTAGAGCTAGCCTTGCTTAGAGGCTTGGAATGAATCCTCCGTGGAGATCTGCTTCCTTGGAGATCAAGAAACTGAAAATTGAATCATTTGCTAAAAAGGCTTTCAGAACGTTGACTTGGAAATTTAATTTTTGGTAGGTGCAGTGCATGCAGGAGAGAAGATGTCGTAGCTGTTCAGGGCAGTTCCACTAAAAAAATTACCAATTCTTGAGAAGGCCAATTATGAAAACCTGCCTGTGGCACCACTCAATGCTTGTGCTAGGGAGGTGACAGCTTTTAGTGATGCTGTCTGATAGCCCTGGTGATCACCAGTGCCCCGGTGAATTCTCTCTGCATTTGGATAGGATCATTTATTGCAAGCTTATTCAAGTCGTTCCAGGCTCACAACCAACATTATCTAAAGAAAAAAAAAAGAAAAAGGAAAAAAAAAGCACAATGACAAATGGCTGAGCTTTATATAGAAAGAAGGCACACAGGGTAAAATGGAAGTTGACAAGCATCTCAAAATTTCTGCCAGAGATGAAGCACTAAGGGTACCATGGCCAAGGCTGAGAAAATATCCACAGAATCACCAAGCCAACTTATGAATAAAAATAAAATCAAATGTGGGGAAAGGGAAAGGGAAAGGGAAGCAGGAATAAAGAACCTCTGCCTTTTCACACGACAAAAAGTCTAATTAGAGAAGAAATTGCAAACCATTAGTCAGATCGTTGTGAACTGTGAAGCAACACAGGGGCAACTTGAGAAAGGGCTGTCTGCAGTTCCCCAAGCTGTGACAGAGCCACATAGGGCAGGATAGAAATAACTTTCCTATGACACGGGGCTTGACTTTTGGCTGCTCATTTGTGTCCGCTGACCCAAACTGGAGATTTAGCAATCAACCTTGAAATGCTTAAAAGAAAGCTGTTACAGTTCTTTGGTAATGTGGATTCAAAAGGTTGTTGTAGATAGACAGACAGACCAGAGCTTCCTGTTGAACTGGGTTTCTTTGTTTACTGGTAGGAAAGGTGAGGAGAGAAAAGCCCAGACTATGGTTCCTGATCAGTTTTCTATTCTCTCCTTTTCCCTGAATCTTGCCATGTCCCTCCCTTGTGTAACCTGCAAGCCTCACTGCCTCCCAGCTAATAATAGCACCCTGGCTTCTGTTATCTACTTGATCAGCAAACTGCTTCCCTGACAGCAATATTTTCCCCCTCAGGAAAGTCCAATACAACTGACATTTGGAGAAGCAATTGGAAGAATTTCAGTAAAGGAAGCTGATATTTTCCATCCAAATCAGGAAAACGAAAAAAAGAAAACCACTTTAGAATTAAGAAACCTCTAAGGGATCTTATAAAAATTCAGTGGATAGAAAGAAAATGAATAGCTCCTATTATTCCCTAGCTATTTAATAGGCTGTGTGGCACTCTCTTGGAAATATTTAGTAAAGATAGACATTAAGAGACATATTCCTTCCAAAACAATGTATTTTTGGTTTCTATAGAGATCTATATAGATTTCTATATAAGATTTCTAACAACGCCTAGGATAAAACCGAGACTGTCAATGAGAGAGGAATCTCGAAGCAGACATTACTAGGGAGATTAAAACAGAGTTTGGTCCTCAAAAACCCTTCTTCGGAATTTTAATTCTGAGTTTGTGGTATTTAAGTGGCTTACCTCCAGATTTCAAAAATGAATCACAATGTTCTGATAACTTAAACCCATATGCACATAGTTTGCCTCCATAATTAAAATGTGATGCCCACACTAGTTTCATAGTGCATTTATCAGAATTCCATAAAAAAAAAAAAAGTTAAGGTCTTTCTCTCATAGTTCTGTGGGAAATTTTTCCAAAATCGAGATGTTAATATGGCTGTCACACTCCCTTCACTGGCTGTACCGAAAATTTTTTCTTCTTGCTTTGTCTGTCTTCTAGTGGCTGCTATGACAAGTGGCCCTCAGCTTATGGCTGTGTCTCCCCAGCTTCCCTCGCCACTGTGATACCTGGTAGTGTGATTGATCCCCAAATTTACATTCTATTTCTTAAACAGACACTGCTCACTGGCTTCAGAATTTGCTGAATCCAGTATGATCATACTTCAACTGAACTTAGTAACACGAGCTCAATAATGTATAGGCCATTCTGTTTTCCACAATTTTATCTTATTTACTAGCCCAACTGTTTTTTGGGAAGACCTCAAATGTGTATCTTCTCTTCAGTAAGATGTTAAAACCATAATAATAAATCTAAAAAATAAATGCATTCTGGAAAGTAGGGAACCCCGGGCAGATGATGATATTCATGACAGCTTTGGTGATATGAAGATAAACTCTATTTAGCTACACATTCTCACTTTACACAAATTTACATAAAGTATGAGTAACCATTTCACAAAGAAAGAACTCAAAAAGAAAAACAGGGCTGTATGAAAGGGATGCAGAACACATTGGACGCCATGCTGGGCTGCTGAATTTTTCTAGCATTTCTTTAGGCAACAACACTAGTAGCAACAGAGTACATTTCTCACTTCATCCTGAGAAACAGAGAGAAATATATTCTCTCAGGAATAGACAAACAAATCTTCATCCCTCAAGAAAATGTGTTTGTTTTATGTAAAAACTGGATATAATCATGTAACAATCATTTGCCTGCTGTTTTTGTGCTAATAAAAGCTTAATTTCCCCCTGTTGACACCCTCCAGCTGAAGACACTTCCATGACCTCCTGCTATTCTTGTTTGCCTGTTTTTATATATGCATGCCTCAAAAAACGTGACATTTGCCTTGGAGACTCAACTTGGCATGTTTGTCTCACACTATCATGAGATGCCTTGTCTATTTATATTGAAGTAAGCTACTGTCTTAGGGTTTTACTGCTGTGAACAGATACCATGATCAAGGCAACTTTTATAAGGACAATTTAATTGGGTCTGACTTACAGGTTCAGAAATTCAATCCACTATCATCAAGGCAGGAACATGGCAACTTCTTGGCAGGCATAGTGTAGGAGGAGCTGAGAGTTCTACATTTTGTTCCAAAGGCAAACAGAAGACTAGCTGCCAGGAAGCTAGGATAAGGATCTTAAAGTCCACTCCCACAATGACACACTTCTTCCAGAAAGGCCACACCTCCTAATAGTGCCACTCTGTCTGCCAAGCATATTCGAACCATCACAGCTTGTATATCCTTTAACTTTAAAAATTTAACAAAGCTGTTTGTTTGCCACATGTGGTATTTCTTGTCTAAAAACTTCATGTCATTATCTCTTTACAAAAATATAAAACTTAAAGAATAACATAGGCAAATGGTATACTGTCCATGCAAATGCTGTTTTCTATGAGGTGGAGTCTTCTGAGAAGATACTCATATGTAGTCATTGACCTCAGCCAAGGAACTGACAACAGATAAGAGGAAGGGTCTTCCCAAGTTCACATAGTGAACCAGTACATTCTCACGGCTTACTATCAGAAGCATTTCCTGCAGGACAGTCCCTACCCGGACATAAATGATGCAGAGGAGTAAAGGCATCCAGAGACCCTACCCCAGCATGACTCGAGAAGGCTGCATCACTTGAGTACCCTGTTCAAACTTCACACTTCACCCAAAGCTCCTCGCCATCCTCCCTAATTTTTCACTAATTTTATACACATGATGAGGAAGGCTTGTGTCTTTTGATTTTCTTTCTAATTCTGATAAATTCACGAGCCTCGCACTCCATCCCAGAGAAGATAAAGTTACAAATCAGGTTGGTGTTCATATAGTATGATGTTCTGCTTCACTCAGGAGGAAAAAGAAACAATTGATGTTTTAAATCGGGGAAGAAACTGAAGTTATGGTTATTTTGAAGATTACCTTACAAACATGAGAACATATTAAAAGTCCTTCACTTACAGCCTTTTGAATCAGCTGTGGTGGCTCACTTGTATAATTTCAGAACTTTGGAGGACCAGGCAGGACAAACTGGAGTCGAAGGCCATCATACTAATGGCTACATACTGAGTGTGAGCCCTGCATGGACTACTGCAGATTATCTCAGCAAAAGCAAATTAGAGAAGAAAACAAAAAGAAAAAATAGGGAAAGCAGAAAACATTAGAGCATTGCTGTGAGACCTGGAAGGCAGCTGGCAGAAGCTGACATGAACATACCTTACCTGGTGTTTCAGAATGGACAGGGGCCATGTGACCACAAAGGCCATGGTCACATCATGGAAGGGTAAGCATTAAGGGCAAGAACCATACCAGAGACAGTGTGACAGTCCACAAAGAAGTAGAGCAGTATAGACACGGTAAGAAAGTTAGTTCAGGATGAATGAGTAAAAGATACAGCTACCATTGCCATGAACAATATGGAGGATGGGTGCAGATGAAGAGGGAAGAGAACTTCGTGAATGCACACCAGCCAAAGACTAAGATAAGAAAGCATATTTGTTTAAAAATCTGGTTATACCCTAGGGTATGGGGATAGGGGAGAGTCAAGGTGCTCAACAAAGGGAAGACCTAAAGCAGGCAGAGAAGACCATGATTTAACTTAAGAAAGAAAAAAAAGGAGAGAGATAAAAGAGCAGAGGAAGTGTAGTAAGCAAAGTAAAAATAAATGCCTTTTAAAAAAGTAAAAGTAGCTTAGTCAGGATCACCACTACAGACAAATTCTGTACTTGATAACCAGAACCCAGTGATATCACTCACTCAAGAAAACCAGACACCGTCCTAGAACCCAATGATGGCTCCTGGATAGTATATAAGCAGAGGCCAACAGCAGTACTCTGTTCTGCATATATGGAGAGGCACCATCTTATCTGCTTTGCAACTGGAGAGTCTTCCCCAGGATCCTGACCCTAGAATCAGAGACTGCTGTTAGAGACTGACCTTCAGGTAAGGTATTTCCTACAGGTAAGCAGCCTTGCAGAGACAGGCTTAGGACTGTAGTTAGGAAATTAGAGGAAGGGAGGAAGGGAAGGGAGGAAGGGAGGAAGGGAGGAAGGGAAGAAGGGAGGAAGGGAGGAAGGAAGGAAGGAAGGAAGGAAGGAAGGAAGGAAGGAAGGAAGGAAGGAAGGAAGGAAGGAAGAAGGGAGAAAAGGCAAGGGGGCCACATTAACATTAGGCTTCCCTTCCTGAGCCATCAAACTCTGAACTGAAATGTCTCAATCTCTCCTTGTCATTGGAGCATCTCAAGGAACCATGTTGTGCCTTCATTATCCCTATCAGAACTGGTACCATGCAGGCAAATTGTTCACCCCTCCTGGCTTTGTCTTTGAGGTGATATCATACTGGAATGTACTATCTCTGGACCACTGAAGATCTTCCAGGGCTCCCTGGGGACAACATCTAGTCACTGCTTTGCCCACCTATTCCTGAATGGAGCACACCAATGGGAACTAAGACCATTTCTGCTCTTCCTCAAGCTATAGAAAAGGCAGAAACAACAAAACAAAAATCAGAAACAAACAAGCAAAAACCATGAAGCTGTGGGTAAACTCGTACCACAAAACAATGCTTCAGTAGATCCTAGTTGATGCTATTCCACTCCATGGAGGTAAGAATGCTACTTCTACAAAGATTCATGAGTATGGGTTTTTTTTTTTATCCTTCTATATTGTAGAATAATAATACTACGAAAACTATCTGATGATTCATGAAATAGCACACATAAAGGGTCCATGCAGCATGAAGTCTGAAACAGCTCGTTGCTCAGTATATGCAAAGGATTAATGCCATGAGACACATTCTATCATCACTACTGATGATAGAATTCTAACATGATTGATTCTATCATGTCTACTGATGATGACATATAGATACAAAGAACACTGGAAGTAAGGCAATTCCTAAGCTGTTAATAATTAATTCTCTATTAATCTATTTAACAATAGAGCAACTGCTAATAGCTTTGTTTATGGAAATGCTTTAGAATAATTCGGCCTTTCTTTTGGAGAGGCCATTTAAAATGATGCTCTTGTTTACATGCATTAAAATTCTACTCAATGTCAAGTAAATTATAGGTCACTGTCCCAACCTTCATTTTCTTATTTGTATAAATACAGCAATTATTTATATTGAGCACATAAATTTATGTATTACTTAAAATCACAATTATCATTTTATCACCTTTAAAAAAGCAAACACAGTAAATATGGAAATAGAGAACAAAGCAATGGAAGCAAGCAGACAATGTGTCAGTCTAGGAAAATACAGGCTATGCTTTTTTGTTTTCTTTTGTTATTGTTGTTGTTGTTGTGTGTGTGTGTGTTTAATTTTTAAAAGACGAGTTCTTCTGTTTCATTTAAAAATAGACAGGAATGTAAGCTACCTTGTCAATCTTCACTGTCTACTGATGATGACATTTCTAGAGCTATATTCTGGAAGGACATTGCCTGCCTTGATTCAGTCCAACTACAGAGGCCTTATCTTCTGGTCCTGCTGGCTTGGTATATCAAAACCCTAACAAGGGATGTTGAAACAATTTTAGTACATTGTGAGCAGTCACTGCCAACTCCTGACCTGTAAGTTACCCTCACAGAATATGCCTTATTCCACTGAAATATTGGGCAAAACTATTATATAAGTGCTATTTGAACCCTTCCTAGACAGATGCTATAAATAAAGATAAATTATTAGCTTTGTATTTCAAACTTTAACCATATGACATATCAACAACACAGAAGACAGCACTTTTCTGTGACATAAATGGATGATTTATCATCTCTCTACTACAGCTGCCCAATTCAGTTCCTTTCATTTTTTTCTACATAAATTCAGCCTTTCCTACCTGAACAGTCTTTGCCAATGTGTAATTTAGATTTCTCAGCAGATGTCACGTAAGGCTGGACTGCATACTTCCTAGGTACAAGTTACATTTGTGGTATGGTGCATAAAAGCCAATGTTCCAATTGTCATCTAAAATGATAAAAAAAAAATGACTACAGTATTTGTTAAAATAAATATCAGTATATTGTTCTCAGATTTTTGTTATGAGTGTTATTTACTGAAAATTGTTTAAAACAGAACCCCTGAGGTCGTACATGGCAGTTGGAGAATGTATCATTTGTATCTTCAAAGTTATCATTCCCACCATTTTCAACATTATTTCTGAATGGCATCATGCAGTACCCACAAACCAACAAGAATCTAAGTGAAGTTCTTTTTCTTTTCCCAACACTATACCTGCATTTTACTGTAAGTTGTAAAACTCATAACTTAGATGTTTGGTCAGCCTCTTTCATTGGTTGTTTGTAATCTACAGAGTAAAATGTGGAATATTTGGCAAGGTGTGGGAAGTGTTTCACAATATTATCTCATCTGCCCCTCTAGAAAGAGAGAGCACACCAGCTCTCTCTAAGAGGCAACATGGAGATCTCCGTGTTTCATAAAGGAGCAAGATTAATGAACAATAATCCATCTGCAACATTATTTCCCATTTACCTTCCTTTCAACCATGAGAACTATTTCAAATGTTTATTTTAATTTATCTTATTGTGTAAGAACATACTTATTTATAAATTTCCTTCAAACATTTTAAAAATATATATTTAGTGAAAAAGACCTATGCATTCTTTTAAAGATCTGTTTATCACATGGTAGTATATTGTAGATTGACTGGGAAAAGGATAAGTTAGTAATAATTCATTTGTTGGACATGGTGACAGAATGCAGAATGAAGATTTAGAATAAAGAGGAGTAAGAGCATGCCAATAGACTGACTTAGCCTATAACAAAACCCTCAGGTAAATCCAGCAGCTGTGAGCTCTGCCCTGTCCCTTATGCCAGCCATTGCCTGACTCAAAAACCTTCCTGCATTTTCTGCTGCCATCAGGGACTATCAGTGGCCCACTTCAATCAGGACTAGCAAAGGCCTGCTCAAATCTGGGACTGAGAAGCCTGCTACCATCAGAGACTACCAGAAGTACAAGCAATAATAACCACAAGATGGCAAAAGAGTAAGGATAACCAGATGACAAAAAGGGTAAGAACAAAATCAAGAGGAACCAGATACAGCACCCCAACCCTAGTGCTAACCCTAACCCTAACCCTAACCCTAACTCTACCAGAACACAGCTATCTCACTACAGCAAGCCCTGGATATTCTGACTCAGTTCAAGCTCAAGAATCCAATCTTATGAAGATGGTGGAGGCTTTTAAAGAGGAAATATATAAATCCCTTAAAGAAATACAGGAAAATATAAGCAAAGAGGTAAAGGAAATGAATAAATCTGTTCACGACTTTAAAGTAGAAATAGAAGCAATAAAGAAAACTCAAACTGAAGGAATCCTTGGAAATAGAAAACCTGGAGAAGACAATAGGAAATACGCACATAAACATCACCAACAGAATATAGGAGATGGAACAGAGAATCTCAGATTTATAAGATATGATAGAACTTGATATGTCAGTCAAATAAAATGTTCAATCTAAAAAATTTCCAACACAAACCATCGAGGAAATCTGGGGTACTATGACAAAAACCAAACCTAAGAATTATAGGAACAGAAGAAGGTGAAGCACCTCAACTCTAAGGCCCAGAAAATATTTTTCAATGAAAGCATAGTAGAAAAGATGTCTAACTTGAAAAAAGAGATGCCTAAGAATGTACAAGCTTACAGAATACACAATAGAGTGGACCAGAAAAGAAAACCAACTGCCACATAATAATAAAAGCACTCAATGTACAGAACAAAGAAAGAATTTTAAAAGCTGCAAGGGAAAAAGACTAAGTACTATATAAAAGCATACCTATAAGAATTACACCAGACTTGCCCAAGGAGACTTTAAAAGCAAGAAGGGCCTGTGCAGGTGTCTGCAGTGTCTAAGAGACCACAGATGTCAACTCAGACTACTATAGCCAGAAAAAACTCTTAATTACCATAGATGGAAAAACTGAGATATTCCATGACAAGACCAAATTCAAACAATATCTATGAATAAATCCAGAACTGCAGATGATACTAGAAGGAAAACTCCAACCCACAGAGGTTAATTACACCAAAGGGGGGAAAAACAGGAAATACATAAACTCACAGTCAGCAAAAAACAGACAAAAGGAGCTCAGGCCTGCAGGGGCACATGCACATGCACACATAAACTCGTCTACCACCAAAATCAAAATAAAAGGAATTAACAATCATTAGTCATTAATATCTCCCAACATCAATGGATCCAATTAAAAACACACAGGCAAACAGAATGGATACAAAACCAGGATCCATCATTCTGCTGAATACAAGAAATACACCTCAGAGCAAAGATAAACATTACCTAAGAGTAAAGGGCACTGAAAAAAAATGTTTTCTAGGCAAACACACCAAGAAGCAAGCTGGAGTTAATATCTAACAAATTGACTTTCGAACAAAATTAATCAAAAGAGATGGGAAAGGACTTCATATTCATCAGAGGAAAAATCTACCAAGTTCAAGTCTCAATTCTGAACCTCTATGCTCCAAATGCTAGGGCACTGTAGTGGTTTGAAAATGCTTGGCCCGGCGCTCTGTTAAGAGGAGAGTTGGGGTTTTGCGCTCTGTTAAGAGGAGAGTTGGGGTTTGGTGACCTTTTATAGGATGAATCCCCAGGTAGGGCAGTCGCTAGGTGGCCTTTACTTCAGACTCTGCTCCACACATTGCCTCCCTTAGTGCTCCTGTGAGTATTATCTTCCCTTTCTCAGAGGAACCATAGCACCCTCACTTAAGTCCTCCTTCTTCTTGAGCTTCCTGTGCTGGGTGAATTGTAACTTGTTTATTTTAAGCTTTTGGACTAGCATCCGCTTATTAGTGAGTGCATATCATGTGTGTTCTTTTGTGACTGGGTTACCTCGCTCAGGATGACACTTTCTAGTTCCATCCATTTGCCTAAGATTTCATGAATTCATTGTTTTTAATAGCTGAATAGTACTCCATTGTGTACACAGTTTTTGTATCCATTCCTCTGTTGAGGGACATCTGGGTTCTTTCTAGCTTTTGGCTATTATTAATAAGGCAGCTATGAACATAGTGGAGTATGTGTCCTTATTACATATAGAAGCACCTTCTGGGTATATGCCTAGGAGTGGTATAGCTAGATCCACAGGCAGTAGGAGGAGTGGTCTTGTTAGAGTAGTTGTAGCCTTGTTGGAGTAGGTGTGTCACTGTGGGGGTGGGCAATGAGACCCTCCTCCTAACCACTTGGGATCTATTCTTCTCCTAGTAACTTTCAGATGAAAATGTAGATTTCTCATCTCCTCCTGCCTGCCTGAACTCTGCCATGCCTGCCTTGATGATGATGAACTGAACCTCTGAACCTGTAAGGCAGCCCCAATACAAAGTTGTCCTTATAAGAGTTGCCTTGGTCATGGGGTCTGCTCTCAGCAGTAAAACCCTAAGAGAGAAGTTGGTCCCAGGAACTGGGGTATTGTTATAGGCCTGACCATGTGTTTGTTTGAAAGAATGTGGATTTGTAGACTTTGGATTTGGAAAGTAGTGGAATCCTTTAAGTGGGACTTAATAGGATTTCCTAGTAGGAATATAAAGACATTGTTGCTGAGAGTCAATTCAGTTATGCAGACCTGGCCTAAGAGGTTTCAGTGGAGAATAATTTCAGTGTATAACCTAGAGAGTGTTTTGTACTATTTTGGTGAAGAATGTAGCTGCTTTTTGCTCTTGTCTGAAGAATCTACCTGAAGCTAAGGTAAATAGATTTATATCAATTGCTTTGACAAAGGAAGTCTCAAAACATTCCTGCAGAGGCTTTGTTTTCTGGTTTAGTCTCATAATGTACATTCTGATCAAACATAGCAAGCTTAATAAATTATAAAATATATGATTCAGCAATAATAACGAGGCACCAGCAAGTGAAATGGGGATAAGTTCTAAGTCTAAGGAGATAAAGAGACTGAGAGAACAGTGACGGCAGGCAAGAATCCACCAAGCTAAACTTATCATTTGTGTTTACAGTTGAAGAAGGAAAAGTTTGGACTTTTAATCTAGAATTAACTATAATCCAAAAATGGAGGGCATACTTGTGATCCAGATATCGAGGCTGGACGGCCCAAGCTTTTGAGCCAGATCTTGAGGAACAGTTGCCATGAAAGGTTTAGGCCCCAGGCATGTTGGCATGCCTTTCATCAAAGAAGACAAAGCCAAGCAACTATCTGAGTTCAAGGGCAGCCTGGGACAGAGCAAGTTCTAGGTTAAGAAATGCTTAAGTCTAAGCCTGGTGGTAGATACATTTATTTTCAGCACTCAGAAGACAGAGCTATGCAGATGTCTGAATTCAAGGTCAATCTACAGAACAAGTTCCAGGGAGACCAAACTTAGGCTGTGATGTAGTTGGAAAACTGAAAGCTGGTAATAGAATAAGGGGTAGGGAAAATGTTCCAGCCCTAGAAAGCAGTAGCACTTGGCAGCTGCTTTCAGCCATGTGGCTCTGGCTTTAGAATCAAGCATAGAAGGGAATGCTGGGATAATTGATGCTAGTTGGCTATAGCTAAGAAATTGTTGGTGATTACAAAGAGAGCAGCATCACTGAGGTTAAATCTTCTGAGAAGTGTTTTCTGAAACCACAAAGAAGCTGTGTTTCATATACAGCCAAGGCTGAACCTCAAGTCCCAGCTGGACTTGGCAATGTGTAAGAATCACCCCCAGGTGATACTGGTTTTGAAAGTATGAGGGGGTCATGGAGAGCAGCTGGGTCTCAGATCTGTGAGAGACCAAGGAAGGCCATTGGGGATGGTGTATTCTCAGCTGCAGTTGACAGCCCAGAACTGAAGGGGTCATGCAAAGAAGTTGATGTTTGGCACCATGAACAGAGCCTGTGAGAGGCTATTGATGAAGCCTAGTTGCAGAAGATTCTAGTGCATTGGAGATGCCAGCACTATATGTTGCAGATCTGACGACTGCTTTGACATCAGACATGGAGATGTAGAAAAATCTTTTGACAAACTCCAACACCCTTTCATGTTAAACATTTTGGAAAGGTCATGCCTACTATGTACATATATAAACACAATAAAGGCAATTACACAGCGATCCAATAGCCAGCATCAAATTATATGGAGTAAAAACTTAAAGTGATTCCCCTAAAAAGAGCGACAAGAAAAGGCTTCCCACTCTCTTCATAGCTCTTTAATAAAGTACTTGAATTTGTAGCTAGAACAATAAGACAACTAAAGTAAATCAAGGGAATACAAAGTGGAAAGGAAGAAGTCAAAGTATTTCAGAGCATATTTTAGTCAAACTATTCACAGTTGATGTGATAATATGTGTAAGTGGACCCAAAAATCTACCAGAAAACTCTTAAATCTGATAAACACCTTCAGCAACCTGGCTGGATACACTTACCTAAAAAAAAAAGGACCCCTCATTTGTACAAGTGATAAAAAGGCTGAGAAAGAAATGATGAAAATAAGATCCTTCACAATAACCACAAATGATGTAAAATATCCTGGTGTGACTCTATCCAAGCAAGTGGAAGACATCTTTGAAAATAACTTCAACTCTCTGAAGAAAGAAAAAAACTTGTATGACAATAACTTCAAGTCTCTGAAGAAAGAAATTGAAGAAGATATCAGAAGATGGAAAGATCTGCTATGCTCATAGTTCAATAGGATTACCACAGTCCAAATAGCCATCCTTCCCAAAGCAATCTGCAGATTCATTGCAATTCCCATAAAAATTCCCACATCGATTCTTTACAGACCTAGAAAAAGCAATTCTCAACTTCCTATGAAAAAATAAAAAATGCAGGATAGCTAACACAATCCTGTACAATAAAAGAACTTCAGAAGGAATCACCATTCTTGTTTTCAAGCTGTACTACAGAAAAATACTAAGAAAAACCTCATGGTATTGATATGAAACACACAGGTTGATCAATGGTATCAAATTGAAGACCCAGAAATAAATTCACACACTTATGTACACTTGATTTTTGACACAGAAGCCAAAATGATACAATGAAAAATAGAGAGCATCTTCCTGGCCTAACTGACTGTCTGCTTATAGAAGAATAAAAATAGATCCATCTTATCACCCTGCACAAAACTCAGTCCAAGTGGATCAAAGACCTCAAAATAAAACTGCGCACATGAAATCTAGTAGAATCAAAAATAGGGAATTGCCTGGAATACATTATCACAGGAGACAACTTCCTAAACCAAGTACCAATAGCTCAGGTACTTAGATCAAGAATTAATACATGGTACTCCATGACACTGAAAAGCTTCTGTGTGAGCTAAAGGATACCATGAATAGGATAAAATGGCAGCCTACAGAATGGGAAAGATTTTCATCAACCCTCCCTTCAACAGAGGCCTAATATCTTTAATAATAAAAAAGTCAAGAAATTAACACCAACAAAACAAACAACCCAACATAACCTAATAATCAAATAACACATTAGCATGGTAAAAATGGCCATCCTACAAAGCAATCTGCAGATTTAGTGCAATTCCCATCAAAATTCAGACCTTGATTGGGCAATAATCAACGTCCTGTTGTAAAATAAAACACACACACACATACACACACACAGGGTAACTAAAACAATTGTTAATGGGGCATTAACAATACCCCATTAAAATAGGGGTACAGTCTTAAACATAATTCTCAGTAAAGTTATTGCTAATGGCTGAGAAGCTCTTAAAGAAATGTTCAACGTCCTTAGTTATGAGAGAGTTGTAAACAAAAATAATTTTGAGATTCCATCTTTCATAGCTCAGAATGAATACCATAAAAGCACATGCTGTCAAAGATGTGGAACAAGAGGAAGACTCCTCCATTTCTAGTAAGAGTGCAAACTTGTACAATCTCTTTGGAAATCATTGTGGTAGTCTCAGAAAATTTGGAATAGTTCTATCTGCCGATCCAGCTATCTAATTCCTGAGCATATACCCAAAAGATGCTTCACCATCTCACAAGGACACTTGCTTAACTGTGTTCATAGCAGATTTATTTGTAATAGCCAAAAAGTGGAAATATCCTAGATACCCCTAAACTGAAGAAAATATGTTACATTCACACAATGGAATACCATTCAGCTATTAAAAACAAAGACATTATGAATTTTTCAGGCAAATAGATAGAACTTGAGAATATCATCCTGAGTGAGGTAACCCAGACCCAAAAGACATTAATGTTATGTACTCTCTTATAAGTGGATGTTAGCCATAAAGTACAGGATAATCCACAGACCCAAAGAAGCTAAGTAACAAGGAAGGCCCATGGAGGATGTTTGAATCTCACTCAGAAGGGGAAATAAGATAGACTTCTGAAGTACATGGAGGAAAGAAACTGGGTAGGAGATGTGTGGGGTTTGAAACAGGTGAAGATATGGTGCAGGGAGCAGGGTTGTGGGCTTGTAGAGAGAATAGAAATTGGTGAGGGAGCAGCTCTGGGACAGAGAAAAGTCCCAGGAGTCTGGAATAATGCTGAGACCCTTAGCAGCTAGAGATATGGAACCTGAAGCAGCCACCTTCTGTAGCCAGGCAGAACTTCCAGTGGAGTGAGGGGGCACTAATGCACCTATAAAACCTCTGACCCAAAATTTGTTCTGCCTACAAGAAGTACAGGGATAATGATGAAGCAGGGATTGAAGGAATGGACAACCAATGACTGTCCTCACTGGAGATGTATCCCATGGGAGAGCCAGCCATTAATGATATTCTGCTATATTTGACAGGAGCCTAGCATAACTGTCTTCTGAGAGGTTCCATCTGGCAGCTGATGGAAACAGATGTAGAAACCCACAGCCAAACAAGGCATAGCTCAGAGCTGGGGATGTAGTTGGGGAACGTGGGAGTTGGAGTTGTCAAGAATATCACAAGTACCATAAAAGATCTACATAGTAAAGTAACTGAGTCCCTGAGTGCTCACAGAGCCTGAACTACCAACCAGAAAGTATGCATGGTCTGAATCTAGACCCCTTATACATGTGCGGCAGATGTGCAGTTTGTTCAACACGTGGCTCCCCTAACAATTGGAGTGGAGCTATCTCTGACTCAGACTCTGTTGCCTGCCCTTTTGGATCCTTTCCCCCTACCTTCTTTGCCTTGTCTGGCTTCACAGAGAGAGGACACACTCATTCTTGTTGTGATTTGATGTACCAGGGTGGTGGAGCACCCATCGGGTCCATCATTCTCTGAGAAGGGAAGGGGTGGGAGGAGAGTGTACGAGTGGGGGTGGGAGGAGAAGGGGAGGGCGTGGCTGCAATCATGCTGTGAAGTGAATACATAAGCAAATCAATGGAGAAAAATAAATCTCTTGTTGACAAAAACAATGTAAATAAATACAATGAATTTTTATTACAAAGAAGATAGACTAAATTATTTTTCAGTGCACTGAGAACACAACAAATAGAATAACACAGCATAAAACTGGAAAGCATTCACTCAACACACAGTGTGTACAATGACTTGAGCAAATAATGGGAATCATAACAATATAATTATATTGTCTCAGAATTCATGAGGGCAGAAACTGTTAGAGAATAGCCAGGCAGTTCTGTTCTCACGGCAGCCATTCACCCTTAATACACAGGCTAACAACAGATTTGAAAAGAAGGTGCTGTTTATGTGTTAGCTTATTCTTTGCTTTAATTTTTGAGAGAGGCCTTATCTTATAACTCAGGCTGGCCTGGACCTTAACTATGTAGCCCATGTTTTGTGGACCCATGATGCTCCTCGCTCGGCTTCTCATCCTGTATACCCATATCACGCTCAAAAGACTCCCCGAACGGGTCTGCATCATCGCTTTTTTATTTTTCATGCACTTTCCTTTTTTCATTAGATATTTTCTTTAATTAAATTTCAAATAGTATCCCCTTTTCTGATTTCTCCTCCAAAAACCTATCCCATCCCCCTATCCCCTTGCTCACCAATGCACACCCTCCTGCTTCCCTGTCCTGGCATTCCCCTATACTAGGCATCAAGCGTTCTCAAAACCAATGGCCTCTTCTCCTTTTGATGTCCAACAAGGCCATCCTTTGCTACATATGCAGCTGGAGCCATGGGCCCCTCCATGTGCAGTCTTTGGTTGGTGGTTTAGTCCCTGGGAGCTCTGGGGGCACTGGTTGGTTCATATTGTTGTTCCTCCTATGGGGCTGCATTTCATGCACTTTCTAACAGTAAATGGCATAAAATACATACAAAAATAAAATAAGCAAATGACCCATTTAGAAGGAAATAGCAAAGAAGTAGGGAGTAGCGTGTGCAGTTTCATTATTTCAGTGAGATTTTCTTAACTAGAATTCCTGAAAGACATGGGAGAAAAAGATCTACATTGTAACAGTTTCTTCCTTACTAAAAGAAACAAGACTTTCATCCCCTGATTTAAAAATATTACATTAAAAAGGGGACTCTTCTGAAGAACTATTGCTTAACTGAGTCTTGCAATGAAAATTCTATCTGCAATGGCTACTGTCTTCCACTGCAGTTTTGTGAAAGATCTGAACCATCCCAATGAACAGGATTCAATAAATGGATTCTGTATAAAAGCCACCCACTTCTCATTTCAGAGGTAACTTTTAAAATAATTGATGAAAGAATCTGACAGGCTTTCGCATTGGTACAGCAGTCTAGAAAAACCCTGATGTGGCAAGGATTCCTATACTTGCTCGGTGTAAGAATCTCCTGGGGTCTCAAGGGAAGACGTTTGATTGCAAAGGAGATGCTTGGGGCTAAATGCAGTGATTACCAACTGGTACATAAGAACTTTCAGTAAATTTTAACAGTTGGTGTGGTTGTTATCTTCACAGGCAGGTCTCAGTCTCTAAGTCCAGACTGGAGTGGGAAGCACTATCTGTAAGCATAAAGAAAATAAATTATAAGCTCATTTTCCCCCTAGTCCTAAGTCTCAGTTGCAACATGATGGCCAGCTGAGATTTTGATTTCAATGTCCCCAGGAAAATCATCGAGTGTGGCTGCCAGTCATCGTGAATGCTCTCATCTAAGACCAGTTGTGACGTTTTAAATAAAAATCACGTTTTTTGCAGTCAGTAAAGGTTCTCTCATTCCTTTTCCGTTTGTGTTACTGAATAGTTCAGGATCTAGACCTGGAGGTGACAGGTGACAGGTGATAGTGTCACAAATAAAGAATATATGCCCTTTTCTTTTCCTTTCTTCTCATGCAGGTCAAATGAGTCAGTCAGTCTGATGAATAGCTAGGCACAGTCCGTGCTGCACAAGCAGCTCAGAAGTGTGGCTGCTCGTTCTTCCAGAGATTCGCCTTCTCTACTTAAATCTACACAGCGAGTTACATTGAATGTAAGTGATGCAAGGCATTCATTTGATAAGCAATTAGGCAAACACCATTATTAGATTTAGACTGTCACTGTACATCAGCGTCATGCAATGACATTGGATGACATTGATACCAAATTTAAAGAAGGAAAAGCTCAAAACAAAGCAAACAAAAGCATAATTCCTGTAAGTAACCTAGTTCTGTCTCGGCTTGACATGTGAAATGTAACTCACCCTTCCCCGTGCCCAAACTAGTTAATTTACCCAAACCAAAACAAAATCCTTCTCTCCCCACACCATCTGAGCATTCTGTGCACGAATAAAATACAGAAAAAAATAGCAATATGTAAGAAAAAATTATCTATAAGTTTTGGCCTGTGTGTGTGTGTGTGTGTGTGTGTGTGTGTCAGAGAGAGAGACATAGAGAGACAGAGAGAGAGAGACAGAGACTCAAAGACAGAGACAGAAAGGGAGACAGTTTCAGGGAGAGAGACAGAGGGACTCAGAGAGACCTGGCGAGGAGTCAGATAACAACCTCATGAGCCAATCTTCACATCCTGACTTGTTAGACACAGGTTCTCTCTTGTTTCCTCCAGGTCAGCTAGCCCACAGTTCTCACCAGTCTTCTATCTCTACCTCATTTCCCTGAGTTGTGCTGTGATGGGATTACAGACAGTTGTGTTACTGGGTCCAACTTTTACCTGAGTTCCAGGAAACCGAAACAAGCCTGCACTGCAAATACTTCACACACTGAGCCATCTATCTTGCCGGCACTCTCTGTAATACTGAATGAGTGTGAATGGACACATGTGTGAGAACATTATAACTACTCCTTCTAACAGGCAGAACATCTAAGAGATCAATCTCTTGCGCTGATTTCCACAGATTTTTTTCTTTTTCTATAGATTTTTAATATATTATTCTTATATTATTTTTATATGACCTGAAGGCCAATTTTTTAGATGAAAATAGACACATTTTTAACGTGTCTCTTTACAGAATAGACACAATTCATATTCTTAAATTTAAAAGCAAATTAGTAACCAATCCACTGGGAAAAAATCACATTAAGTGAAACCACTTTGTGGCCTGAGATGCTTAGCAAGAACTTGGGCGTTGGGATTGGATATTGCAGTCAAGTTTCACTTACTGGCTTTAGGCCGCGACAAGGTACATATGTCTCCAAAGATTCAGAGCTTCATCTGCAAGCTCAGGACACTAAGAATGAGATCTTCCAGTCAACACTGTAATCGATGAGATAATGCATTTGAAATGTTAGCAAGAGGGACAGACACAAATCGCATATCTACTACCTGGTAGTAAGCAGATATTACAGAGACAGAAATACGAAAAGCATAGTATAGCTATAATAGAGAGGAGGGAAAAGATCTTTAGATATTAAGGCAGGGGAGCATAAAACAGAATAAGTTGTTTACATCTGAAAATTTTTGTATACTTGGTATTTTATTCATTTCAAATTGATTCCTACTTCACTATTGTATAGCATAAATATTAGTATAGTATTGGCTTATGATGATATTTTTCCTTTAAGGAATAAAATCATGAAACATTTCTCTCGCCTAATAAGAGAAAGTCTTAAGAAATACAATATTTGGCCACCTAACACAGAAGGCTGATAAAACCCTTAAAAATAGCAACTTATAGAGATTACTTGAGTGCTTAGCACTGTGATATGAGCTGAGAAGACAGAAAGAACAGTTACAAGCAACATGTAAATAGAGCTAGGCTTGCTTTGCTCAGAATTCTACCCTGGAAAAGTGTTAGGGATTATTTCCAATAGATAGGTCTTCCCTGCTTATACTACTCTAGGGAACATGCTTGAAGGCAGAGGGGCAAGGGAAGGTTGTATTTAACAAGTCAAAGTCTGTGCTTTATCAAGTCTGTCTGCTGAAATCCTGAAGTCTATTGATTGTTGAGGGCCTGGAGAACCATGGGAAAATGCACTCAGAGCTCCATTAATCCTGACCATTCCTTCTCTCTCCATCAGGTTTTAATTACTTTCTCATCTTTATTCCCCTCAACCCCAGAGACACTACCATATATACCACAAAACATAAACATCCTCCAATGACCTAGTCCCATTCTTCCATTCACTCCCAGGTAAGAATTCAGACAAATGTCCACAGAGGTTACAGCATAGGTACCGTTCTGCTCTATCTCCCATATGACTCTGTCATGTCCTAAGGAAGACATTTTCTCTTAGAGGTTTTCATTTTAGTATATCTTAAAAGAATCTTGTGTTAACTTGCCTCCATCGTTTGCTCGGGTCAGGAGTATACATTTGTGTCTCTAATGTCGCTATTCACAGCTTTTCTTGAGAGGCCTAGTACAATCTTGGGAACAGGGTTGCTGTGTGTTGAAGGTCTGACAGTAGCTCTTAGTCTTGTCTATCTTAGGTAGCTGCGCTGTGCATTTTTATTGGTGTACTATTTGTTCCTGATAACGTCAATTTGAAAATTTTTCTGAGAAATGGAGCGGTAATGCAGCATCACCTTATTAGAATACATTTGAAGCCTTTTCAAAAAAAGATATTAAATCATTAGGATGAATTCCACAGCACTCACCACAGGGATGAGGCTGTCTCAGTGTTTCCTGAGCAAGTGGGAAGGAAGCAGATGAACATGTGATTCGTTAAGAGCAAGATCAGGCATTCCCTGAATGCTGGGGAGGGGCTCCTTTCTCACAGTGCTCAGTCAGTTTATAAACTCAACACAGGCTGAGATCCTGTGGGAAAAGAGAACCTCGACAAAAAATATGTCTTCAGAACATGGACCTCTAGGCAAGTCTGTGCAGCCTTTTCTTGTTTGATGAAGTGGGATGGTCCAGCCCCCTGAGCCTAATGCCATACCTGGGCAGTTGATCCTAAAATACATAAGAAAACACACTGAGTAAGTCAGTAAGCAGCAGTCCTGTCTCCAAGTTCCATAAGAGATTAAGCTCTTGCCCTCTAAATGTTCTGTGACAGCAAGCCAGATTTTTTTTTTAAAAAAAAAGATACTAGCTCTGCTGCTCAGTTCTTGCCACTCTTTGCTTGTGAAGATATAATAACCATGGTTGCTTTAAAAAATGCATGTTTACACTGAATACGGTGGCTACATGTCCATAAATGCAGATCCAGGGATGCTGGAGCAGGAGGACTGTTGCAGGTTTGAGCATAGCCAAGGATTGAACTTGGATCTTTGGGTTTTCATGCAAGCACCATTATCCTGTTAGACATCTTTGGTTCCTGTTTTTATTTTTATTTTTTTTTACTACTTTTTTTTTTAAAGGAAAACACCTTCAAGAGCTATTTTCAACTGTAAGCAGGGGAAGACAAAATTCAGCATAATGCTGTTTCACAGAACAAGAAAAATGCTATAGATGTAAAAGTCAAGTTTCAGGTCTTTGTAGCTGGCCTTTTGCTACTTAGAAGGCAATTTTTTCTCTCTTCCACCCTTCTCCACCCTTTCTCTTCCACCCTTTCAACCCCCTATCAATAGGTAGGAGAGAAAAAAGGATAGAGAAAAAAAGTAAGATCCCTTAATAAAGTCATGGGTTGGAAAAGGGGAGCTTTCTAGTTAGTCCACTTCCTGCTGATGAGGGGCTTCAAGGTCCATGGGGAAAGTTTGCTCTTCTCTGTCAGGATATCTAATTCTTGATTTTTTTTTCGTTGTGCATGATGACTTAAGAAACATGACCAACAGCAACCAACAATATTCAACAACCAGACAACACCACCAACCCTGCCTATCTGGTTTCCAGCATTTAACTACCCTCTGAAATTTTTCCAGAATTCCAAATGTCACACAGATGCAGCAATTATCTGCAGCTGGCAAAATCATACCTCTTTAAAGCATGAGACAAATCATAGTCAGTGACTGTGAACCACCCAAAGCAGCCCCATAGTCCACTGCTGGGATTGAACCCAAAACATATTCTTATAATATTTGTGGTTTATATTGTTGTTCTTTGTATTTCTTTCCTTAATGCAATGCCAACACATTATTGGTGAATTGGTGTTTACTTATTTCTTCTTTTTAATTGTGCTTAATCTTTTTATGGTCCAGACTTTATCCTTCTCCCATCATAGACCCTCTGTTCCTCATTCCATACCTCCTACCCCTTTCTCCATGAGGATGGCCCCACCCATGCAACCCTCACCCTGTCAGACGTCCCCACTTCCTGGGGACTCCAGTCTCTTGAGGGTTAGGTCTTTCTTCTCTGAGTCTGGACCCGGCAGTCCTCTGCTGTATATGTGTTGAGAACCTCATATCAGCTGGTGTATGCTGCCTGGTTGGTGATCCAGTGTCTGAGAGATCTCCAGGATCCAGGTTAATAGAGACTGCTGGTCCTCCTACAAGGTCACCCTCCTCCTCAGCTTCTTTCAGCTTTTCCCTAATTCAACCCTAATTCAGTTGAGCAGCTTCTGTCCATTGGTTGGGTGCAAATATCTGCATCTCATTCTTTCAGATGCTTCTTGGGTCTTTCAGAAGGTGGTCACGGTGGGCAACTTTGTGTGAGCCCTCCATAGCAGCAGCAATAGTGTCAGGCCTTGGGGCCTCCCCTTGAGCTGGAACCCAGTTTGGGCCTGTCTCTGGACCTCCTTTTCCTTTCTGATTGTGGAGTGGCAACCCCATTCCTCACTTTATGTCCTGTCTTTCTGCTGGAGGTGAGCTCTACAAGTTCCCTCCCCATTGTAGGGTATTTCATGTAATGTCCCCCCCCCCTTGAGTCCTGAGAGTCTCTCACCTCTCAGGTCTTTGATACATTCTGGAGGATTCCCCTACCTCCTATCCCCCAAGGTTGTCTATTTCCATTCCTTCCGCTGGCTCTCAGGACTTCCGTCCTGTTCTCCCCACATAATACCTGAGCATGCTCCCCTCTTTCCATCTCTGTCCCCTTTCACACCCATATCCCTCCCATCCTCCTGTGATTGTTTTCTTCTCCTTCCCAAGTGGAATTGAAGCATTCTCGCTTGGGCCCTTTGGCTTGTTAACATTTTTGAGTTCTGTAGACTATCCTAAGTCTTCTGTACTTTGTATTTTTGCTAATATTCACTTCCTAGTGAGTACATACCATGTATGTCCTTTTGGGTCCGAGTTACCTTACTCAGGATGATATTTTCTATTTCCATCCATTTGCCTGCTGTCTTAGTAAGGATTTCTATTCCTAGACAAAACATCATAAACAAGAAGCACATTGAAAATAAAAGGGTTTATTCAGCTTACATTTACACATTGCTATTCATCACCAAGGGAAGTCAGGTATGTAACTCAAGCAGGTCAGGATACATACATAGGCCATGGAGAGATGTTTCCTACTGGCTTAATTCCCCTGGATTGCTCAGCTTGCTCTCTTATAGAATCTAAGACTACCAGCCCAGGGGTGGCACCACCCACAATGGACCCTCCCTGCTTTATCACCAAATAAGAAAATGCCCCACAACTGGATCTCATGGAGATACTTCCCCAACTGAAGCTCCTTTCTCTGTGATAACCCCAGCCTGTGTCAAGTTGACACATAAAACCAGCCAGTACACTTGCAAAAAAAAAAAAAAAAAACTTAGGATGTCCTTATTCTTAATAGCTGAGTAATATTTCATTGTGTAAAGGAACCACATTTTATGCATCCATTTTTCTGTTGTAGTATATCTGTGTTGTTTTCAGCTTCTGGCTATCACAAACAAGGCTACTACGAGCATAATGGAACACATGACCCTCTGGCATGGTAGAGCATCTTTTGGGTATATGCCCAAAAGTGGTATAACTGGATCTTCAGGTAGATCTATTTCCAATTTTCTGAGGAATCTCCAGAATGATTTCCAGAGTAGTTGTACCAATTTGCAATCCCACCAGCAATGGAGAAGTGTTCCTCTTTCTCCATATCCTCATCAACATGTGCTGCCATGTGAGGTTTTGATCTGAGCCATTCTGATTGGTGTAAGGTGGAATCTCAGGATCATTTTGTTTGCATTCCCTGATCACTAAGAACTTTGAACATTTCTTTAAGTGTGTCTCAGCCATGTGAGATTCCTCTGTTGTGAATTCTCTGTTCAGTTTTATACCCCTTTTTGGCTGGATTTTTGGGGGGTTAACTTCTTGAGTTCACAAGGTCCCATTTGTCAATTATTGATCTTAGAGCATGAACCATTAGAGTTCTGTTTAGGAAATTTCCTCCTATGACAATGAGTTGAAGGCTCTTTCCCACTCTCTCTTCTATTTGATTCAGTGTAATTGGTTTTGTTATAAGGTCCCTGATCCACTTGGAATTGAGCTTTGTGCAAGGTGACAAATATGGATCTATTTTCTTTTTTCTATCTTCAGACTGCTCTTTTAAGAAAGCAAAATTTCAGAATTTTCACTATGGGTCTTTACACAGAGGTTTCTAAAAGAAATGATGTTGCGATAGTTATCTATAAGCTTGACTGAAAGTGTTCCAAAGGGAACCTAGGACCAGTCAAAGCATAAGTAGGCGATGAAACACACAAGTGGTTAGCAACAGAAACCCAAAGAGCTGTCTATCATTAGTTTATTAGGTCACAGTGTTTTTGTTAAATTAGCTCTGTGCAAGAAGGTGTTGAGCAAGAAATGCATATCTGCAGCAAAGGACAGCCAGGCCACTGACAAAGTGCAGGATCAGAGTAAAGTTATAAATGCTCTTAGCTTCCTTCCTCTTTTGTAAAGTCTAGGTAAGTAACTAAGCCCTTCTCAGTGTGGATGTGATAAAGTCGGTGCATATGCTGCCTTGTACCGAAAGGAAGATACATGATTAGTGAGTGTTGTCATCATCATGGCTGTTATCATTAAATGATTGATAAGGTTTCACTAGAGAGTAAAAGTTCCAATCTAATACAATAAAAATATTTGAGAATTTTATGGATGTCATTATATTGCTCTGATGTGCTACTGGGGAGAAGATTAATACTTACCTATGGCCTCAATTCACTTAAAATTAATCAGTTTGTCAACAGTGTTTGCTGAGTGTGTACATATGTCAGGTAGTCCACCCAACAGGGCATGATGACAGTGGCACAATATGAATTGAGCACTGTTTCCTCAATGCCATAATGAAGATGCACATAGGAACTACAGAACCAAAGTGGAATGATGCACTAGTAAGGGAAAGGTCAGCAAAATGTCAGAGAGGGTATGGAAAAATCAAATGAGAAATGCTAAAGACCAAAGACTGGATACTTAGCTAACATATATGTATGGCCAGCTGAGTCCCTCAAAGGACAGCCATACTGCACATCATTTAAACATTTTTGGATAAGAATGACTTTAATTTGAAAATGTAATTTCCTCCAATGGTAGATGGTAGTAATATTTTAGGAAGTACTAGAAATTGTGAGAGAACCCTACTGGAGGTTGTTCCAGGAAGGAAAGCCTTTGAAAGTTATACCTAACACCAAGTCTCCCCATCTATCCTTCCTATCTGCCATGGATAAGAAGTTCCACTGATATGTAAAATTCCTTGCTGGCACATAGGAGCAGCAGCTACAGACAAATCATCATTTGAAAGTGCAAGCCAAAATAAGTCATTTCCCCATTTCATTATTTAACCATTTTTGTCACTGGGATAAAGCAACTACAATAAGCACACAAATAGAACTAATAAACATGAAGAAACATAAAACAGCTTTGGACAAGTTCTTCATAATAATAACCCCGGTTATAACAGTGAGCAAGGAAGATTTACAAGGTCCCACCCCAGGTAAAGAGCTTGCTATCAATGACTGCTGAGAGAGAAAGAATTCATTTTTTCTAAGAACAAGATTCCTGATAGGTTACTCAATCTAAAGTGGTCAGTACTAAACACACACACCCCACTAAATTCAGCATCTCTTCATGTTAAAAGTATTGGAAAGATCAGAAATTCAAGGCCCATACCTAAACATGGTAAAAAGCAATACACAGAAAATCAATAGCAAATGTAGAAACTTGAAGCAATCCCACTGAAATTAGGGACTAGACAAAGCTGCTTTCTCTCTCCATATCTATTCAATATAGTACTTGAAGTCCTCACCAATGCAATTAGACAACAAAAGGAGATCAAAGGTATATAAATTGGAAAGGAAGAAGTCAAAATATCACTATTTGCAGATGATATGAAAATATACTTAAGCGGCCCCAAAAATTCCACCAGAGAACTCCTAAAGCTGATAAACAACTTCAACAAAGTGGATGGATATAAAATTAATGCCAACAAATCAGTAGCCTTCCTCTACTCAAAGGATAAGCAAAGTGAGAAAGAAATTAGAGAAATGTGACTTCACAATAGTCACAAATATTACATACCATAGTGTGACTCTAACTAAGCAAGTGAAAGATCTCTATGACAAGAACTTCAAGCCTCCAAAGAAAGAAATTGAAGAAGATCTCAGAAGATGGAAAGATCTCCCATGTTCATGGATTGGCAGGATTAATGTAGTAAAAATGGCCATCTTACCGAAAGCAATCTACAGACTCAATGCAATCCCCATCAAAATTCTAACCCAATTTTTCATAGAGCTAGAAAGATCAATCTGCAAATTCATTTGGAATAATGAAAAATCCAGGATAGCAAAACCTATTCTCCACAACAAAAGATCTCTTGGGGAGATCACCATCCCTGACCTCAAGTTCTACTACAGAGCAATAGTAAGAAAAACTATATGGTATTGGTACAGAGACAGGCAGTAGGATCAATGGAATAGAACTGAGGACCCAGAAATGAACCCACACACCTACAGTCACTTGATATTTGTCAAAGGAGCTAAAAACATCCAGTTGGAAAAAAGACAGCATTTTTAACAAACAGTGCTGGATCAACTGGAGGTCAGCATGCAGAAAAAATGCAAATTGACCTATTCTTATCTCCTTGTACAAAGCTCAAGTCCAAGTGGATCAAGGACCTACAGATAAAATCAAATACACTGAAGCTTATAGAGGAGAAAGTGGGGAAGAACCTTGAACACATGAGCACAGGGGAAATTTTCCTGAATAGAATATCAATGGCTTATGCTCCAAGAACAAGAATCAACAATGGGAACTCATAAAACTGCAATGTTTCTGTAAGGCAAAGGACACTGTCAATAGAACAAAACGGCAACCAACAGATTGGAGAAAGATCTTTACCAATCCTACATCGATATAGGGCTAATATCCAATGTATACAAAGAACTCAAGAAGTTAGACTCCAGAGAGTAAAATAACCCTATTAAAACATGGGATACAGAGCTAAACAGGGAATTCTCAACTGAGGAAACTCAAATGGCTCTGAATAACCTAAGAAAATGTTCAGCATCCTTAACTATCAGGAAAATGCAAATCAAAACAACCCTGAGATTCCACCTCACACTAGTCAGAATGGCTAAGATGAAAAACTCAGAGGACAACAGATGCTGGAGAGGATGTGGAGAAAGAGAAACACTTCTCCATTGGTGTTGGGAATACAGTCTGGGAAAACCACTCTTGAAATCAGTTTGGTGGTTCCTCAAAAAATTAGACATAGTACCACCCAAGAACACAGCTATACCACTCCTGGGCAGATACTCAGAAGATGTTCCAACACATAATAAGGACTCAGCAGCCTTATTTATAACAGCCAGAAGCTGGAAAGGACCCAGATGTCCTTCAACAGAGGAATGGATACTGAAATTGTGATATATACACATAATGGAGTACTATTCAGCTATTAAGAACAATGAATTCATGAAATTCTTGGGCAAGTGGGTGGAACTAGAAAGTGTCACGCTGAGTGAGGTAACCCAAATACAAAAGACAACTCATGGTATGCACTTACTGATAAGTGGATATTAGCTCAAAAGCTCAAAATAAAAACGTTAGAATTCACAGACCACAGGAAGCTCAAGAAAAAGGAAGATCAAAGTGGGGGTACTTTGGTTCCTCTGACAAAGGAAAGAAAATACTCACAGAAGCAATTATAGAGACAAAGTGTGGAGCAGAGACTAAACGAAAGGCCACCCAGAGACTGTCCTACCCAGGGATTCATCCTATAAACAGTCACCCAACCTGGACACTATTTTGGATGACAAGAAGTGCTTACTGAAAGGACCCTGTTATGGCTGTCTCTGGTGGTGCCCTGCCAGTGCCTTACAGATACAGAGGCAGATGCTGACAGCCAATCACTGGACTGAGTGTGAGGTCCCCAATGGAGGAGTTAGAGGGTGGACTAGAGGAGCTGAAGGGGTTTGCAACCGCATGGGAAAAACAATGATGCTGGCCAACCAGGTGCCCCAGGGCTCCCAGGGACTAAGCCATCAACCAAGGGGTACACATGGTTCCAGTCAAAAGTGTGGCAGAGGAATGGCTTGTTGGGCATCAGTGGGAGGAGATGTCCTTGATCCTATGAAGGCTCAATAGATACCCCAGCATGGGGAAATCAAGGGGGCATAGGTGGGAGTAGGTTGGGTGGAGGGGCATATTCTTGATTGCAAGGTGTAGAGGATGGGTTTTCGGGGAAGGGCGAAACCAGTAAAGGATATAACATTTGAAATATAAATAAAGAATATATTCAAAAAAAATTTTTAAAAAGAGCTTGCTATCAATGACAGCTGAGAGAGAAAGAATTAATTTTTTTCTAGCATAAAGCTCCCTCACAGGTTACTCAATCTAAAGTGGTCAGTCCTTAACACACATACCCCACTAATTGGATTCAAAATGATTTATGATGTGTGTATATAAATATATATGTACGTGTATATGTGTATCATATATGTATATCATGAATATATATATGTATATATATATACATATATATATATATATACATATATATATACCAATTATACTAAACAGAGAGTTATAAATAGACACTGGGGAAACACAAGGGGAAATGGGGAAAAAGTGGTATCATTACAGTATTTATGTATGAAATTCTCAAAAATATTTGAAAAAACAGAAAACAGCATTTTAA